>NC_056747.1:143936765-144286765 GCF_019279795.1 Protopterus annectens
ATCCCGAAAATTCAAAATCCCGAAAGCCCAAAATCCTGAAACTCAAAATCTTGAAAACACAAAATGGACATACTGACGTCATTGTGGCTTTGCTATTGTTAGCCCTGTGGTGTTAGGTCATGCGTTGGGTTCAGGTAAGTGTGCGGTTGGTTTTATGTTAGGGTTAGGGGCGGTTTAAGTGAGTTAGGGTTAGGGCGCAGGTTAGGCATGTATGCAATAGTGACAAATATTGGGGTTGGGGGCGGTTTAAGTGAGTTAGGGTTAGGGCGCAGGTCAGGTGAGTGTGCGATAGTGATGGACCTTAGGGTTAGGGTTAGGGTCAGGGTCAGTTGGTAGATATTAGTGTCTTTATAGTGAGATATTAGCATTATTTGTGTTTTCAGGATTTTGGGCTTTCGGGATTTTGGTCTCAGGATTTTGGGCTTCGGGATTATGAGCTTTCGGGATTCTGTAGTGGACCCAGACACACACATAGACACAAAAATCATAAACAAAAAATGAAGTATGTGCTACTAGATGTGAAGAAAACATTATTCACAGAAATATGTGCCCTCAAAATTTTTGCAAAAGCATGAATATATTTATGTAGTTTTGCATATGTAGTTCTGAAGTATTTTATAGTGTCTGCTCTCAGAAGCTCCCCAGTTTAAAAAAAATGTATGTTTACCACACAGAAGGAAACATGAAATAATACATTCCTGTGTACTACAAATGTCAGTTTATTTCAAAAGCAGCTTCAGAAGATAAAAATCCTCAACAATCTACAAGGATAAGTAGCATACAATATTATACAACAGGGATCACAAGTGTGGCAACTAGGCCCTATTAGCCTGTGTAGATCCTGTTCTAACATTGTTATTAAGTCGTCACATTTTAAGACAGGACATGAATGCAGATCTTCTATTGTTTTAGCACCGTAGAAAATATCAGAGGTATTGTTGAACCTGGTAAGATTTCACTGTTCCTTATCAAACTTTCATTCATTAACTGGCCTTTCTGAAAAACGAAAGAGCCATAACTAGGGTGTGACAAAGGGGTGTCTGCCCTGTGCTCAAGCTGCTTTGGAGGGTGATCAGCAGTTGCTGATAGGGCACAACCGCAGTAATGTCATTCATTTAAGAAGCCACTGGGATATGCTGGCTTTCTAAATGGATGCTGATGCTGCATTTAAAACTTTGCTATAAATACAGGGGGCATTTGGGAGGTAGGGTAGGGCATATGTGAGGTAGAGTAGAGTGGGCACCAATCTTGGAAGCTGCTCAGAGCACTAGAAGACTTGACTATATCTCTGAAAAACATTTTTGTCTAGTTGTTCTTATTAGTTTAAGCTGACTCACCCTATATGTTTTCCGCCGAGGAAGACACTCCCATAGAAAGTCGCCCTGTGTGGCTTTGTAGAAGAGGACAACACCCCTCTCTTGTGCATACAGTTCAATAAAAATAATCCTAAATCTAACAGACTACTGCATAAATGTATTCATGCTTTTGCAGATATTTTGATGGCTTTATTTTCCATTTGTTTAAACTGCTTTTATAAATTTTCTTTGAATAGTGGTTTAGACAAAACTAACATCAGTGTTATCTGAGCTTGAAAATGTCATTTCAATGCACTGTTAAAGTCGCAAATGCTAAAAATTCCAAATGCTTCATATTAAAACCTTTAGATCCAAAAAGCAACTTCAGCCAAGAGATTGGGGTGTGAGGAGATGGGGAGTCTACTTAGGGTGTCATGACGGGATACCCTTAAACAGTCTTCTTTATTCAACACGCCAGATAAGTGACATGGAAAACAGTTCAATATGTACCTTGCTCTGGCTTGTAGTACATGTGAAAAACTTGTATATGTGCATTCCACACACTTTGAATTCACTTTCAAGTTGGACTTTCAAAACTGTCATTCCATAAGCTGCCCCAACTCAACAAAGTCGGCTGAGTTTACATTAAAAATATTTTGTAGTTTTAATTAAGACTTTATTTATTTTGTTCAGACAAAGGGAATTGCAGAAAAGCTGATTTTGCAATATCCTGTACAAATATGTTTTATGGGTCACGCAGAACAAATACATTATACACAAACACTTACACAAATAACCTGCATACTTAATCTTTAAATTCTACTACTCTCATATGTGGCATGGGTGAGTGTAATTAGGGGGTAATAAATAAATGAATAAAGACATAAGTAAACAGATGCACACATAACTAATAAATAAAGAGGTATATCCACAGAAAAGTAACACCTTTGATTTTATATATAACTACTGTATGTTTAAATAACTTGTTTATTTGAAGTAAACACTTTATTGCTTCATTCATTAAATTTTTGAACTAAAATGGCATGGGTTTATGTGTTACATACACGATGGGTCACAACAACTCTGATATTTTAAAAAGTTATTGAACGTGCAGAAAATGAGTAAAAGTTCTAAGAAGAAAACTTCAGAAACATTTTGTATACATAAAGCATACATTCTAGCCTCATTTCTCTAATTTACTTCCATCTATCTCTGTAAGTAACTTTACTCTTTAACGCACTATTATTAATCTTAAACTGTGAGCCTTCCTTTAAATGTTTCAAATCAGTTACCATTATATTTTTATTTTTTATGCACTTTTCAGCCCTTGTGCCTGACAGCAATTAAGTGAATATTCAAAACTGCCCATGCATTTCCACATCAGTCCTACTCAAATGGTCAGCATCCCATATCACCATATGGGGGACCACCTCTCTTCTGGTGAGGAATTGTGGCCCATGAATACATTCATGGACAGCATTCCATGGACCACCATCATTCAGGCAGCCATGAAGAGAGTTTTGGTCTCTCTGATCTCCAGATCTGGCTCTTTAACTTGTATTCAGTCTTCTGCTTTGTCATATGACACTCTCATCCAGTGGCCTGAAGGTGTGGCGTACTCTCACAGAGCAGGACCTATTTATTTTAACCACTGATGTCCCTAATTGTCCCCATGCCGGGGAACTACGCTGCAGCACCCAGCCACCAGAAGTCACACTTGAGCTATCACATAAAAGGTGATGTGAAGTATTTTAATACTAACCTTAACCCCCATCCTTTGGCAGTTGACATGAGAAATGATATCATCATGAGGGGCCTACAAAGTTCCCCCCAACATATGCATGCTCCCTCCCATTTGTCTCATGAAAGCTACCATAAATGATTTGATACCACCAAGCCCACAGCCACAGTCTCGCTAGTCCTTTGTACCTTAAGCCTTCAAATGCTGAAGGTAAATTCAGAAGACTGAAGCCCCACCTCCCTGAGGATGGGTGAAACAGATTGGCCACTCACTCCTACCCGCCCCCCACTGGCTCAAATTTTGGCCATCATGATCAGGGTTTTATCCCTCTGAACCATGGAACAGACTTGCTTTTCTTCTTCATCTCCTGTTATGTAAAGTATATCCTTACAAAATCATTTCTATAGCACTTCCTTGGTAAACAAGGTCCATCATGTTCTAAGCCTAGACTACCTCAAGACTATATATTACTATATATGGCTATATATACTTAACTTTTTCTATGCATACATAAAAAAGTTATGTATATTACTATATATGGCTCTATATATATATATATATATATATATATATATATATAAAACTTTTTCTATGTATGCATACTTCAGTACAATTGCAACAATACTGCAATATATTCTATTCAGTCTGTTTAACTGTACAGCTCCCTGTATCTAAATGTACAGGAATGGTGTATCAACATGCTGTGCTTCACTCTACTGAATCATTACATTTAACCATTTACTATATTTGGAGCTTTTCTCCCATGGCATCTGCTGCAAATATGCTATGCCTGTCAAACTTTCCCAGGTAGCAAATTTAAATCAGTGAATTAATTAATGAAAGAATGAATAACTGCATGCTATGAATAGTGATGAGTTTCAATGTTTGCACAGGAACTGCAATTTTGTTGTAGATTACAAAGACATGCAAAGATATTTGTCTGCTACAGGAAACTGTAAAGAACTTCTGCAAGCTGTTTTACTCCATCCCAGCAAAAGTTTGTTCCTATGCCAAAAAAAAAAAGAAAGAAAGAAAACAAAAGAAGGCAGTCACTGTTAAACTGCTTAAATTTAAGATATTAAGAGACAAAGCATTGCAGGCTTGCTCAAGAATGAAACATATTAAAATCCTTAAAAAATAAATTTAAGTCTATAATTAGAAACTGCAACTATTCATGCCTCAAAAGTATGAAGAGACGTTCCCAAAAGAATCCTTTAGGTAGCATGTGAACAATCAAGTAAATCAAAGCTCATCCCTGTCCATATTTAAGCTCATGTTGGATCTACAGATGAGAAATAGAAAATTTACCCCAGGACTGCCCCCTGTGCTACTAATGGACACAAGCTCCTAAATGCATAATTCCATGCACGGATCCCCTCAAATTATTTATGATATGATTCCAGATATTCTTACTAGGGGTAATATATAATTATCAATCGTTAGGTGGTTAAGGCCAATCTAATATCAATGAGAATGGGTGAATTCAAGCACTGAAAGGTAAATTGGCCAGGCTTAAAATGGTCCTATATGAACCAAATGCTGCAGGATAAAAAAAATTCAAATATGCCTTCGAAAATGAAGCCCAAAGTCACAGATTATAATAAATGTAACTGCTGAGCTTTACATCTACATACATACAGACATATATATATATATATATATATATATATATATATATATATATATATACATACACAAGCTGGATTACTCAGTGTAGCCTCTGATAAAAGTAGACCTACAGCTGCACCTCAGTCTTAACAATTCACTTCTCACGTTTCTACATCAGAGGACTCGCTGCTTATGAGGTAGTGAAAATACTGATAAAATGTTAGGCTCACACTTGCAGCTATTCAGTAGATCCATTGCCAGACAGCGTTTGTGGAAGTTTTGTCTGGGTGCTCCAGTTTCTTCTCACCTTCCAAAAAACATGATGGTTATTGGTTCTTCCACTCTTACTCTTTCTCCTCACTTTATCTCTGAACCTTTTACCATAAAAAACTCCAGCTTTACTCCGTAGCATATCGCCTACTCTGAGGTGATCTCTGCCTAACATATAAAGCTATGTCAAACCCAGAGCTGTTGGACATGCTACACCTAAAGAAATCCCAATCCCTCCGAGCTACATGCTCTAGGGACCAAAACCTTGTCACCACAATAAACAGGACACGCTGGAGGGATAGATTTCTGTCCCAGAGACTTCCCATACTCTGGAACAGGCTACCCATCTGTGTCAAGCAAAGTTCTTCATTAGCACTCTTCAAGAAAAATCTTGATGAGTGGATGGGAAATAGGAAATACACCCTGGGGATCACTTCTGTGTCTTTGCTCGACAGTGACACAGGAAAATAACTTTCTTGGGTGGCGTAAGCCAGGGAACCTTGTTGGCTAGGCTTAAGTAGGCCCTTGGGCCGATAGCCTAGTACCTACTTATGAACCTATAATGTAGCTAGCAAGCACTAATCTTAACACCTACTGTAAGTTACTTAAGTACTCATGTCTCTCAGCTCTTTGTTGCACCGTTATATAAATGCACAAAGGCCTTTACTATTTTTTATTGTTTTATCTCCATAATACATATTACTTGTGCTCATACTTTACTCTTAAATTTATATTTATATTGGGAGGTGCAGTAGTGCAGTATTTAGCATTGCTGCCTCACAGCAAGAGGTTCTCCGGTTTGATTCTCAGCTGGGGTGCCCTCTGTGCAGAGTCTACACGTCCTCGCTGCATTCATGTGGGTTTCTTTTGGGTGTTCCGGTTTCCTCCCACATTTCAAACACATTCATTTGCAGCATTTCTCCCCAGGCCTCCGCTGAAAATGGGCTGTGTCCCAATTGGACTTTCCTGGTAAGCAATGTTAAATAAATATTTCTTATTATTAATTATTTTTGTAAAATTTCTGAATTTGTATTTTGTATTAGAGCTTTTCTCCCTGGGCCTCTGCTGAAAATGGGTTTTTGTTGCCCAGTCGGACTTCCCGGTTACCAAATGTCAAATAAATAAAAAATAAATACACTACATTGTTCATATATATTACATTTATTTTTGCCTATTAGTACTGAATTGTGGAAAAAAAAAAGGGGTGTGTGTGGGACCAAGTCATTTAGTTGGTTAATAAAAAAAGTACAGTTTTGTACCTACCATAAATGTAGATGTTCGAAGATCCACATTGCTGCAGTCCTTACATATGGGGTAGTCCGCTGTCCTCGGTCGGCCCGAATACCAAAGTATTAGGCTGACGTCGGTCATGGGCGCTCAGAACTGACATCAGAGCGTCAGGGTATAAAAGCGCATGACCGACGTCATATCCTCAGTCTTTTCTTGCCCCAGATGTCAGAAGGCCCTAAAAGAAAGGCCACAGCCCAAAAACAGGATACCTCCCCAAAAACCTGCCCAACAACAACCATCACCCAAACCATATAACCATGCCAAACTACAGCGGGGAAGGAGGGAGGGTAAATTGGACTGCAGCAATGTGGATCTTCGAACATCTACATTTATGGTAGGTACAAAACTGTACTATGTTCTTCATCTCACATTGCTGCAGTCCTTACATATGGGTAGAATCCCAAAGCAGAGGTAAAGGGAGGCTGGCAAAATCATAAAACATTAGGGGCTGCTAAAATGCCCTGTAATATTGCAGTGGCAAATCCAGCCCTAGACTTAGAATAAAGAGGAAGGTGGTAATGTTTAGAAAAAGTATGTACTGAACTCCAAGTGGCTGCTTCCAAAATATCTTTTGTAGCTACCCCTCTTAGAAAGGCAGTAGAAGTGGCAGTAGCTCTAGTGGAATGAGGTCTGATTCCAGCTGGAATCTCCTTACCATGATGGGAATAACAGAAAGAAATACAAAAACCAATCCACTTAGAAATAGTTTGTTTTGACACAGGTTTTCCCTGAGAACTCAAAGCAAAAGAAACAAACAACTGCTGAGACTGCCTGAACCCCTTGGTTCTGCTCAAATAATAACGCAACTGCCTGTGAATATCCAAAGTATGCAAAATCTTCTCCCCTTTATTTTGGGGGTTTGCATAGAAAGTAGGCAAATGAATAGTCTGGTTCAAGGCCACACTAGAAACCACTTTAGGCATAAAGGAAGGATTAGTACGCAAAGATACCCTATCCTTATGGAAAATCAGGAAAGGTTCCACTGCCATAAGGGCCTGTAATTCAGAAACCCTTCTTGCAGAGGTAATGGCCAACAAAAAAGCAGTCTTCCATGATAAATACTTTAACTCGGCAGTAGCTGCAGGCTCAAAAGGTTGTAGAGTAAGTTTTTCCAACACAAAATTGAGATCCCAAGCAGGAGTAGGAGCTCTACGTGGGGTCTTATGTTCTTTGCCCCTCTAAGAAATTGCTTAAACAAAGGATGAGAAAATAAAGGAGGGTCACAGTCATAGTGAGCAGAAATGGCTGCAGCATGAACTTTTATCGAGGAGAAAGACAAACCCTTGTCCAATAACTCAGTAAGATATTGAAGAGAAACACTCAAATCAGGCTTGGAAACATCAAAGTCCTTTGCTTTGCTCCAAATAAAAAATCTCCTCCATTTATCAGCGTAAACTTTCCTTGTGCTAGGCCTTCTGGCCTCCAAAATAACATTCAAAACTTGTTGTGGAAGCTGAGACCCTCCCGGGTCTAAAACAGAATATGCCAGGCTGTTAGATGCAGAGAATGGATCTTGACATTGAGGAAGTGATTGCCCTCCTGAGACAATAGATGCGGAATCAAAGGCAGAGGCCATGGAGGCTCCCGTACTAGACTCCTCAGTACTGGGTACCAGTGCTGTCGAGGCCAATCCGGCGCTATCAGAATCATGGATGGCTTGTCTTTTCTGGCCTTCAAGAGTACCTTGGGAATGAGAGGCAGAGGTGGAAAGGCGTAGACATGAAGATTGCTCCAACTGAAGGATAGAGCATCCACCTTCCAAGCTGTGGAATGAAACATTTTTGTGCAAAACTTTGGCAACTGGTAATTTAGTGGAGAAGCGAACAGATCTATGTCTGGAGTCCCCCATAACACTGTCAACTTTTGAAATACATGAGGATCCAGTTTCCACTCGTGAGGATCCACTATTTGTCTGCTCAACACATCTGCCAAGGAGTTCTGTGCTCCTGGTAGAAACCTTGCCTGAAGAATGAGGTGTAAACTGAGAGCAGTCTCCCACAAAATCATCGCTTGCCTGCAAAGAGGGTACGAATGGGTACCCCCTTGCTTGTTGATGTACCACATGACAGTAGTGTTGTCTGTTTGAATCAACACCTGCCCTGGGAGAAGTAAATCCTTGAAAGCCATCAATGCAAATTGTACTGCTAACATCTCCTTCAAGTTGATATGCAAATGTTGAAGTCTGACAGGCCACGTGTCTTGCACCCATTTTCCATTGAGGTGTGCTCCCCAAGCCTTGTCCGAGGCATCTGTCGTTAGAATCTGACTCGCCTCTGGTCGGGTCACAGATAGTCCCTTGTTTAGGTGACATTCCTGAGCCCACCACAAAAATTCCTTCTGAATGCAAGGTATTATCTGAATGACAGTGTCCAGATCTTGGCAGTGTTGTGTCCATACATTTTTGAGATACCATTGAAGCTTCCTCATATGCAGTTTGGCATTGGGAAGCACCAGAATACAAGATGCCATGAACCCCAAGGCTTGAAGGACTGTCCTTGCAGTCAGCCTGGACTGTAGAGACATTTGATGGAAATAAAGAGAAAGGCTTCTTTGTTTGTCCGGGGTCAAAAAGCCATCTGGGAAGCTGTATTCAGTCTCACACCCAGAAAGCACATGTCCTGAGAGGGTACTAGACTGGACTTTGTTTCGTTCACAGAATACCCTAGGCATCTTAACACTACCATCACATACTGTAGATGATGAAGAAGTTCGTCCTTGTCTTGTGCAATAATCAGGCAATCGTCCAAATAAGGATAAATCTGTATTCCTCTTAACCTGAAAAGGCTATCACTGGAGCCAGAACCTTTGTGAACACTCTGGGCGCAGTAGATAAGCCAAAGGGCAATGCAGAGAACTGATAATGTAAATTTCCAGCCCGAAAACACAGGTACCTCCTGCAACTGGGCCTGATAGGAACATGAAGATAAGCCTCTTTGAGATCCAGAGTTACCATCCAGTGATCTTTTCCCAACAGAGGTAAAAGCTGTTGTAACGTCAGCATTTTGAACTTTGGAATGTCCAGGTAAGTGTTGAGGATAGATAAATCCAAAATTGGTCTCCACGTGTTCCCTTTCTTTGGTACTAGAAACAGGCGAGAGTAAAATCCTAGGCCCACTTCTGACAGAGGAACTGGCTGTATAGCTCCTATTTGAAGAAGTAAAGAAATCTGCTTGCGAGCCTCTATCCTTTGTCGAGGAGGAACGTCTGGCATGCCTTTGAAAGGAGGCAATGTATGGAAATAGAACTTGTAGCCTCGGTTTATAATGTCCAATACCCCTTTGTCCTGGGTGACTAAAAGCCAGTTTTGCTTGAAAAGTGCTAACTTTCCTCCCAAAGTAGCTGCCAGGCAAGAAGAATCTGGCAGCTGAAAATGCAGGTCATTGGGCCTGTTTACGAAAGGACTGGCCCCTGCCCTCACCTGCAGATTGTGCAGGTGAACTCCAAGTTCTAGGCCTGAATGTACTGTGAGCTCTGCCCCTGCCACGTCTAGATTTACCCCTAGACTGAGAATCAGAAGAAGGGTACATCCACCCCTTAGCAGGCCAATTTCTACTAAACTTTGGCGGTTGCACCTGCAAAAAATCTTTAACAGTCTGCATAGACTTAGCCTTGTCTTCCATTTTCTTCAAAACCGACTCCACAGGGGGACCAAACAAAACTTCAGACTGTAAAGGGGCATCCAGAATTCTAGTCTTAACATGCTCAGACAAATTCTGATCCTTAAGCCAGGCGTGCCTACGAAGAACTGAACCAGTGGCAGCCACCCTAGAAGAGGCCTGTACAGCATCAAAACCACATTGCAAAGAATGCTTACCCACCTGTTCAGAGACATGTACTAAATCCTGCAATTCTTTACACTCTATACCCTCTGCCAAAGCATCCACTTTAGATTTTAGCTGAGAAAGGAGGAAATTCTGATACTTCAACATATGAAACTGGCAATTTAAAGCCCTCATAGCTAAAGTAGAAGAGGTATACACCTTCTTACCCCATCTATCCAAAGCTCTAGCTTCCTTATCTAGAGGAACCGGATTCTTTACAACAGAGGCTCTAACACCCTTAGGCCCCTGACTAATAGTTTCTGGGTCCGCCCTAGGACTTTTATACAGATATTTATGAGCCTCAGGCACCCTGTAATATCTGTCCGGTTTAACTGGCCCAGGAGGCAAAGAATCTGGATTAAGGGAAGCCTCCGAGAAAACATCTTGAACAACATCCAAAACAGGAGGTATAGCCAAGGGTCTATGCTGTGGTAAAACAAGAATTCCCTAAGCCTCTTCCGTGAATCAGAGAAATCCTGTCCTTCCCACTTAAAATGCTCCCTCATGGAATGCAGAGTTTCTGAAAATGAAAAATCCTCTGGAGGAGAAGCAGAAGGAGTGGAATCCTCTGCATCAGAATCCGAATAAGGATGAAAATCTAGAATATCTTCAGCAGAAGACTCTGAGTCATCTGAGGCCTGATCCAAACTTTCCAACTCTGGCTCCACCCGAGGCCTCTTATCAGGAGGGGGCATAGAACCTCTAATTAAAGTAATCAAATCTTCTGCCATTTTAAACATGTGCTTTTTAGGTACAGACCCTGAAGTACCTGAAGGGACACCAGAGGAAGGCAAAACAGACCTGCCCTTAGAAGAAGCCTTAGAAATAGAAGCAGAAGGCCTAACCACCTTAGGCATAGAAGGGAGAACAGTAACTTGAGAGGCCCTTTCAGCCTGACCTGATTCCTGGGAGGCCACATCCTGCAAAATCAAAGTTTCCCCCTGAGACTCAACAGAAACCTCAGCCGGATCCACCTGCTCTACTGTAGCTTCTGCAGGACCGGCGTCCGAAACGGACGAATCAACCTGTCTAGGTTTCAAGGATTTGTCTTTGCGCTTCTTCGTGGAAGCGGGCGTCGGAGGATCCGACGGCATACTATAATTACACCGCTTACCAAAGACTAACCTAGCACAATCTAACCTCCTTTTAATAGTGCGCTTATTAAACCTAGCACAAAACCGACACCCGACTACGTCGTGGTCCGGTCCCAAACAAGGAATGCAAAGAGAGTGATAATCCCTATGCGGTATCTGTTTCCCACAAGAAATACAATTATTCACTTTTTCTGACATCCGGTAAATAACTGAGGCAAGAAAAAACAAAAATATTCCCCAACGGGGTACTTAGCCCAACTTGGTTTCGGTCTGAAACTCGGAATTCGAAAATTTCAGAACGCCGAACGGCACTTGCAACGCTGCTTCTGCATCGGACCATGCGGCAAAAAAGACTGAGGATATGACGTCGGTCATGCGCTTTTATACCCTGACGCTCTGATGTCAGTTCTGAGCGCCCATGACCGACGTCAGCCTAATACTTTGGTATTCGGGCCGACCGAGGACAGCAGCAATGTGAGATGAAGAACATCTACAGAAGGAAATGAAGATCACACCTCTGCACAAGCATGTTGCCAAAGATGTCAACAACCAACATCTATTCACAGTAAACTTCTTCATGAAAGTAATCTCCTCCTGTGCGGAGCAGTGCAGACTTTTACTTGATATGTAACACAGATTCAGACAAGGGACCCAGCATTAATAGAGTGATTGAGAAAAGTCCTTATACTGAAAGATGGGAATGATACCTTGTTCCATATCATCAGTAAGGCCATAAACTCTCTGTGAACCTGATCTTATTACTTCAGAAATTAAGGGAATCAGGCCTTGCAGCAATCGTAATCATTTCAATAACAAACCATCTGCTTATTTGTAGTTTTAGAATGAAATAGAAAATCCTACCTACAACCTGAAGAGTGCCAGCAGGAGTATGACAGGGCTTTGTGCTTGGAGCACTTCTGTGACTCTGTAAATAATATGTTACAGTAATGTAAGAGTATCACATGTAGTAGGGAAAACAGAATATCCTGTCTAAAGCCCGAAGAGTGCCAGCAGGAGTATGACAAGTTTGGTGCTTGGAGCACTTCTGTGACTCTGTAAATAATATGTTACAGTAGTGCCAGCGGGAATATGACAGGACTTGGTGCTTGGAGCACTTCTGTGACTCTGTAAATAATATGTTACAGTAATGTAAGAGTATCACATGTAGTAGGGAAAACAGAATATCCTGTCTAAAGCCCGAAGAGTGCCAGCAGGAGTATGACAAGTTTGGTGCTTGGAGCACTTCTGTGACTCTGTAAATAATATGTTACAGTAGTGCCAGCGGGAATATGACAGGACTTGGTGCTTAGTGCGCTTCTGTTACTCTGTAAATAATATGTTACAGTAGTGCCAGCAGGAGTATGACACAGCTTGGTACTTACAGCGCTTCTGTTACTCTGTAAACAATGTGCTACAATGTGCCAGCAGGAGTGGTCGCAGTGGTGCAGCGGTTAGCATTGTCACCTCACAGCAAGAGGTTCTCCGGTTCGATTCTCAGCTAGAGCGCCTTCTGTGCGGAGTCTGCATGACCTCCCCACAGTCTAGTGAATTTAAAAACATGCAGGTGTGTGTGTGTGTGTGTGTGTGTGTGTGCGTGTGTGTGTGTGTGTGTGTGCCTTCTTTGAAGGTTGGGCACTGGGCTGGCAACTCGACATTGTAAAACTTCACTGTCAATCATTAGCGGACTGGATTTCTACTGTGGCAACCCCTAACCTGGAAAAGCCGAAATACAGTTTAGTAGTACCAGTAGGAGTATGACAGGGCTTGGTGCTTACAGCACTTCTGTCACTCTGTAAATAATATGTTACAGTAATGTAAGAGTATCACATGTATCATCCTGTGACATCTTCATCAGCCAACAAAAACTCAAGTTGCTTTGAATACAGTCATAGAAAAATGAATCCTGGTTCAGTTCCATCAGACTACTGATGAATACTAACAAATCTAATGCACTTTTGGCAGTAAGCACGTTTTAAAGAACACAAATTCATTGCTCTAAACGGTTTAACTTAGGAACTGTACTAGAATTGGTTTCCACTTTCAGTTAATATTCCAAAAACATTACAAGCTCTTTAGAATATCTTTTATACAGGGCAGTACATAAAATATGACCACTGTACTACATAAAGGAGGACTTGCATAAGAAGCATACCTTACTACAACAAAGGCAGCCCTATTTGCACAGTAATCATCACACCCAGCATAGTGTCACACACTGATCTACACACTTAGGAAGCAGTACGTTACTGAAATGCAAAGCCTGCAGCAGGAACCCCCATGCTGGGATGGAAGTCTGTTCCTAACATACTTTTATACCTCCAACTTTGCTTACTTGCCCATATTTTCCCACACAGAACTCACTATTAATGAAGTCTCACTTCTGAAATCAATTAGCACTAAATCTGCTGAATACAATATTGCTTTCAGTGTACCCACACTGAACATTTTGGAATGACTTACCAGAACATGCATGGAAGCTCACACTGCATACAGCTCAGATGTTCATCTTATCTGCCACATCAAACTGACATGATAAAAAGAAACATGATGAAATAGCACTAAACAGTGACATGTTTAGACGTTATATGTGGGTCCTGAGAAAGGCTACCCAAAATGACTAAGAAGGTGGCAGCAAAAATACATTATGATCAGTTAGTAAAGTGAACATTTCTAAACCAGGTGAAAAGGCCTTGTTCCTATTATCATTTATTGATGAGAGCACAATAATGATGCAGCAAGGTGTTAGCAAAATAACACTGATAAATTCAAACTGATATCCCCCTGAGAAAAAGTGCTCCAGGAACAAGGCCTTAATGGTTTAAGGTTGCTGCTGTTTTTCTCTGAAACAGTTAAAGAATTACATCAAACCTAGCTCTTGAGGATGTAAAGGTGAATGTTTTATTAATCCCTAGGTATTTCATAAAAGTTTCTAACATTAACTTCAGCAATTTCTCAGCATGTGAGCTGAGCTATCACAACAACACGAGTCACTTATCTTATCAAACAAAAGGCATAGCAACTGTCATAACAGCTAAAAGTAGATACGCTTACAAGAATACTTAAAATAAAACAACTGGGTACAAAGTAACACCCATGAACTCATCACTGCTAGTGCTTAGTGCAAGTAAAATGAGCAATGAAATGACTTGGTCTCAGTTTTAAACATCAACAGTCAAGTGCTCGTTTGCCTGTTGTATTATTAAGACAGATGATACAGATTGGTAAGCAATAAGTCCATGCATGTCTCATTTTAGCCATGTATAACTAGCAAAGATCCATTAAGGAATCCCCAGACTGAAATTAATATGCATTACCTTTTAAGCTCAACTGGAATTTGTTATTCCAGGACAACACTAGATGTTTTGCACAGGTTAAATAGGAAGACAGCAAATAAAGACTCAGTAGCCCACAAAAGAAATTTGAAAAATTAGTGGTTTACACTCGTGGCATCCCTAAGACAGACAGAAGACAGACACACACACACACACACACACACACACACACACACACACACACACACACACACACATTTTTAAAAACAAGCCACAACACTGCAAAAAATAACAAAACAAAATCCAGGTTTTAAACATTTTCCATCCAAGCATTTCTAAGCCATCATTTTGTGGTTTGCACTTTTGAGCTCTCCCTTTATATAGTTTAGTTGCATGATTACACTTTTAGCTCCTACTAAGCAGTGTTACTTTAGTGAATGGTAATGCAACGTACAATGCAGAAAGGTATATACATATATATATATATATATCATTTGAACACTTGCTAACAGTTGTGCAAGCTTTAAAACAGGTACAAACTTTTATAGTACCAGGGAGGTACTGAACATGTAAAGAACTAGATATTTAGCGCACACCGTGAGCAATGCGCAAGTACAGTCCAAGCTTTTTGAAACAGTAATTAGTAGACCTGTCTCTGAAACAGGGCTGGGATTCATATCAAGTTACCTAGTCACAAAGCCATGTACAATGACATGTGTAGCTAACAGCATTGTGAGTCATAAAGGCCCTGTTGTCAGTAAGTCCAACTCTTGTTACTGAGTAGCAAGGGTTTTGGCACTTTAAATATGGCTGTCACGGACAGAGCCAGTACAAAATAAGGTCTTATAAGTAGCTCAGTGCACTACTCATTTATGATACCTGCTTAGCATAGATATCCTACTACACAAGTTACCCTAAAGAGAATTACAGTAAATGCACAAGTGCACGCTGATAGGTAGCAGTATGCACCTATGCATTTCAATGGGGAGAAAATCTGCAACGGGGAAGTGGGATAGCTTTACACTTCACAGACTGCCAATCTGGCTAAATGGTACTGAATGTGTTTATAGCAGCATATGGCTGTGTGTGTATGCGCGCGCGCAGTTGGGTTTAGGAACAGTGTGCTAGTGGGTCTGTAAGCGTGTGTGTGTGTGTGTGTGTGTGTGTGTGCATGTGCGTGTGTGTGTGTGTGTGTGTGTGTGTGTGTGTGTGTGTGTGTGTGCATGCAAGTGCACCTGCACGTATTTTGGTTTAAACAGTGTGCATCAGTGAGCATGTAAATGAGATAAATTAATCCTTATTCTGAATATGTGTGGATAACCACTACCTGACATGACCTTTGGCGGTAATAAATGGGGAGATCATATTTTTCTTCCATTTTTTTAAATCAAGGATGCAGAGTGTTTATACTTATGTCTGCATGCACATGGGTGTATAAATTTCTATGTGCATGCATGTGGGTGTCCGTATAACCCCTCCCATGTCCTGGTGCTTACTGCTACAGTTGCCCTTTAACCAGTACTCTGACAGATGTAAAGGTACCCCTAAGTACCTGCTAGTGTTTTGGGGGTGTGAATCATGTGTGGATGGAGTGTATGTGGCTGTATGAGGGAGTGCATGTTGTGATATGACTGGGAGAATGTGTGGGGTGGGTTCCGTCTGTCTGTCTGTCTCTCTGTGGAGGAGAGTCTATGCCTGGTTGGGTTTGCAAGACCTACTGTTCATAGTTGTACAAGCTAGTATAGTAGTCAAATGAGCAGTATACAGCTGCTTAGTTGAATGGTTTGTATTTGTGCAAATTCCCTGATAATGAGATATTGCCATGGTGGAAATGTGTACAACTATGAATCATAAAGCTTAGAGGCACAACAAATCACTGCAGTGTAAACTGTACTACTCTAAATATATCTATGAATCCCAAACATAGTGCACTGTCCATATTTACAGCTCTCAGAAACCTGAAAATATGCAACTGTTAAACATAAAACACAAACAGCGAATACTGCCATGGCTGCGACTTGAAGTCATCCTGACCAATATATTTTATTGTGGCTTTGCTGATCAGCTGCATATCCAAAACAGTTGAAACCTAATGTTCACAGCAGAGCAGGCTTTCTTTCGATATATAATCTTATGATATATAGGTGAATATAACTTTAGCCAAAGAGGGGTTCAATTGAATTCATTTTTACAGCCACCTAATCAACAGCTGTGATGTTTTCCCATCTTTTCCCATTTATTACCTCTTAACAAGTAAGTGTAGCAATAAGAAACCTCTTAAACTATGAATGGAAATATGGACTTTCAGGTATGTGACCTGTACTCCGGCCTTGCTTTAAAACACCCAAATACTGTAAACCCGAAGTTAGTAATAGAATATTCGTATGAGGTACCCTGAAGGGCAGTAGTGCCACGGAGCAGCAAATGCAGTGGCGCATCATGTCATGTCAGCAACTGAAAGGACTTTGCTTCCCAACACAATAGAGACATGGGATTAGAAACAAATGTGGGTCACACAAAGGCATACCTATCAAATACTCTGACAATGAAAAATCAAAGCACAGCCCAGTTTTAAAAAAAAATAACAGTAGTAAGGAAAATAAATTCATATTTTGTACAATAATATGTGTACAACAATTAAAGCCTATAAAGCAAATAAGGAGATATTTATTTTACAGATTTTGTGCAATACATGTAAAAATAACCATCAAGGTAAGTATTATCAGATAAGACTGGACCACCAAGAAATTATCTGAGGTCTGTCTCCAGAATCTGTGGTATTGCCCAATATCAACCTGTTTAAAAGTTATTGCTACACTTAGAAAATGGACAATCTGTGGTAATGTTGAGACTTCCAAGATGGCTGCACATTGAGTAACAGCTTAATTCTATCTTTCCCAGTGCGAAAACAGAAACTCAACAGAGAAGGCCAGTAGACCTTTGTGTTTCTGGGTAAATTTCAGTTAACTGGCTAGTAAGTGCACTGCCTGGATGCCATGAAAAAATAAATAAAGAGGATGTGAAAGAAAATCAGCTACAAAAGGTAAGGAAAAAACACTGACTGGGAAACGTTCTGCAACTGTTCGGCAAAAAGCAGTGCAACTTCCAGACATGACTTCTAGTAACCTAGAGGAAAGTATAAGACAACTGCATACAGGTCTGGTAAAATAAATGAAACACTGATGGAGTATATCAACTCAAACAAAAAAAAAAGTTGGAAAAAATGGAAGAAGCTTTAAACAGATATTCAGATGAGGTAATAAAACTGCAAAAATCAGAGGTCAAAATGAAGAAAAGGCTGGCTGAATATGAAACTGCTCAAGAAGTGATGTTTCAAAAAATAACAGAATTAGAGGACAGAGCACATAGGGAAACCTGAGATTTTCAGCTGTACCACAGAAGCTGGAAGGAACAAACTGTATTAATTTTATGAAAGCACAAATAAGCAACTGGACTTGTATTGCACAGCAGGAGTTGTTAGTTGAAACCCCAACCTTACCAGGTTACTCATCCTATCATACTTTCAGACCCCAAATGGAGGGCTACAAAGCCAATGTAGATATAGTTTCAATATTTATCAAAGACATACACACCTCCAGGCTGGTCAAACGGTATGCCGCACAGGAGACATTCCAAGTGGAGTTAACTGTTGGCAAAACACCTATTCAAATCATAGCTAGCTACAGACCCCCAACCATGACTCAGGACGCCCACTCCACCTATCTGGACTTCTTGAATCCATCCAGATTCATCCCTCTACCTTGATTCTAGGTGACTTTAACTACCCAACCATATAGTGGAAGACCAATTCTAGCCCAAACATGAATGCCCAGAGATTCTTTGACTTCGTCAATGCCAATGCATTGGATCAGTTGGTTGACACCCCTACAAAAGGTAAAAATATCCTAGACCTGGTCCTAACCAACATGAGTAGCCACTGTAGCACTCCTACAATGTCATCCTCCTTGGTAAGATCTGACCATAAAGCAATCACTTTTGAAGTCACCATCTCCCCTGAGTCTCCTCTTGTCAGGATCAAATGAAAAAACTTTTCCAAAGCTGACTACAATCTCCTCAGAGCAGGTATAAGCAGCTTCACAGCCACCGTCCCTTCAGCTGGAACTAGCACTAATGTCCATGCCTACACCAAAAAACTATATGAGCACCTACATAGCTGTATGAACTCAGCAATACCTGACAGGACCAAATCATCTTCCTCTAGGAAGAGTAAACCTGTCTGGTGGACAGCAGCAATAAACAAACTCTATAACAGAAGGAAAAAATTGCTGTCCAGGGCCAAGAAGGAGCAGGTGCCAAGTTGGAAGTAATCTCTCCTTTGTCTAAACAAGCAAATAAAGTCACTGGTGAAATCCTCTAAGGCTAAATTCGAGTCCAAATTGGCCAGATCCACCAAGGACAATCACAAGGCCTTCTTCACATACGTCCGCAATCTCAAATGTAACACACTAATCTGCTCTGAACTGGTGGTCAATAACATCACATACACAAGCACCATAGATATAGCCAACCTGTTCTGTGAAAATGTCATCCCCCTGTCCCCCCCATCAGTAAACCAGGACATCCCCAGCACCTGATCCCATCCCCTCATCACCAGGAAGCAGGTCCTTAATGCCCTCTCAAAGGCAAAATATACAGTCTCCATGGGGCCCAATAACATCCCTGGCTGAATCCTACATGCATTCAGGCATGACCTCTCAGCTTCATTAGACACCCTATTCAACCAAAGCCTGAGCACCAGCTTCATCCCAGCTGAATGGAGGATAGCCACTGTCATCCCTCTACACAAAGGTACAGTGTCCACTGAGCCAGGCAATTATAGGCCATCAGCCTAACTAGCCTGATGTGAAAGGCCATGTAAAGTATTATCATGGACCTTATAAACCATGACATTGGCAACCTCCAAGCGCTTGACCCCAGTAGTTTGGTTTTGTCAAAGGGAGATCATGCCTGTTAAACTTGATGACTTCTTTGAAACAGTCACCAAAGCCATAGACGAGGGGAAGATGGTGCACGCTAATCTTTTCAAGGGTATGGTGGAAAATGTACATATTTGTAGAAGTCATTTTTACAGGTTACATGTTTTGGATTATTGTCATTTTATAGATGATCTTATTTTTGTTTGTAAAGGAGAAGATCAAGCAAAGTTGTTTGTACATTATTTAAACACCAATGGTTTCAGTATACAGTTTGAAGGAACGCAGATAGGAACTGAGGTGCATTATCTGGATGCAACAGTGGAGGTTACGGGAGGTGGAAATTTAAAAACTAGCATGTATAGGAAATTTGATCAGCCTTCTTTTATGTTTCATGCCTCTAGTTGCCGCCCCCCACATACATTAGAGGCAATACCTTATAATGAATTTACCAGAATAAGTAGAATTTGCAATGATTCAGATGAATGTAAAATAGAGATTGATAAAATGTCAAGAGTATTTTTAAGAAGAGGTTATGAAGAAAATAAAATTAAACGATATTTGAATGCTTTAGTTAATAATGGCACAAAAATAGAGACATGGTACTTTTGTTTGTTTTACCGTGATTGTGTCAATAAACTCTCTGAACTTTTTCAGCTTGGTGACATTTTTCTTCAGCGAACTTGAAATACAGGTGCTTACATCTCTGCAGTGAGTTGTTGGTTATATCTTTTTGTGCTTTGAGTGTTTTTTTAGAATTATAGGCCATCAGCCTAACTAGCCAGATCTGCAAGGCCATGTAAAGTATTATCATGGACCTTATAAAGCAGGACATTGGCAACCTCCAAGCGCTTGACCCCAGTAGTTTGGTTTTGTCAAAGGGAGATCATGCCTGTTAAACTTGATGACTTCTTTGAAACAGTCACCAAAGCCATAGACGAGGGGAAGACTGTGCACACCGCCTACCTTGACCTAGCCAAAGCCTTTGATACTATTCCCCACTCGGGCATAATAGATAAACTCTCCCAGCTAGCCATCAACCCGTATGTTACCAGATGGGTAGCTAATTGGTTCAATGATAGAACCCACTGAGTCAAAGTAGAAGCCGCCACCTCTAGTAGTAGACCCGTAATGAGTGGTGTACCCCAAGGATTGGTCTTGGAGTCTCTGCTGTTTGGGATATACTTTCCTGAGGTGCAAGCTAAAACCAGTAGTCCGTGGCTGACCAAGTTTGCAGACGATTGCAAGCTGGGTGCTGTCTTAAATTCCCCTAGTGATGTGAACATCCTTCAAGAGGGTCTTATCCAAACTAATGACTGGTGCCAGAAATATGGCCTCAAACTGAATGCCAAGAAATGCATCATTATCCCCTTTGGGGAAAATGTCATCCCCACTAATTATCACATTTATAACAACCTACTAAGCATGCAATCAGTCGTGAGGGTCTTGGGCATCCACGTTGATAGCAACCCAACTTTTGACCACTACATTGCCTCCATTGTACAGAAGGCTTTCTACATGGCCCACCTCATAAATAAGGTTATTTCATCCAGGAACAAGAAGGTCATAACATCCCTGTATTCCTCCTTTACCAGACCCATTATCAAGTACAATGCCCCCTTCGGTATGTACCATGCTAAACACATGCAGCAGTTGTAGAGAACACAGAGGTTCCTGACCAGGAAAATCCAGGGTCTCAAACACCTATTCTATACAGACAGGCTAAAGGCCCTGTCCCTTTACTCAGTCTCATACAGACTGCTCAGAGGTGATCTGTGTCTGGTAGACAAGGCTATTTCAGACCCAGCCTTGATGGCGTTCCTGCATATCCGTAAGCCAAACTCCACTTGCGTAACCCACACGTAAGGCCTTAACCTGGTCTGTGACATTAACAGAACTTGTTGGCAGGATAAATTTGTGTCCCAGAGACTCCTCCATCTGTGGAATAGACTCCCTCTCCATGTCAAGCAGAGTACCTCTCTAGCCCTCTTTAAGAGGAACCTGGACAACTGGATGGGAAACAGACAATATACTCCTGGGATCCCACATGTGTCCCTGCTGGACAGAGGAAACAGGTGCTGATTGGAGGGAATATGGGCAAAATTCTTGGCTAGGCTTACAAGGGCCTCTGAGCCAATAGCATAGTATCATTCTATGAACCTATGAAAGGGCACATTGTGTGCAAGCACCAAATCTGGCTATGGGAAAGCAACCCAGACCTTTACTAGTAAAGATGCAATCCTACCAGCAGAAGGAGTTGACTCTGACAAAACTGTGGCAGAAGGACAAAGTACTAAAAGTGGGACACTGCAGAGTGCTTGTGGAGAATGATTACTCACTGTAAACCAGGCAGAAGAGGAATAACTTTATTCCACTATTCAGGGAATGTTGAGACACAGGTGTGAGATTCAAACTGCTGTACCCAGCTGTCTTCAAGGTATTCTTCCCTGGAGGGATAAAATCATTTTTTGACAAAGTGCATGCTAAGGAGGAAATACAAAAGTTTGCCCAACAAAAAGTGAAACAGGAGATTCTGCTTTTTGTTCTTTTGGTAATAAAAAACACACAGAGACTGTGTCAGTGAAACCTTTTCCAATGCTTCAACAGAAAATTCTGGAGAGAAGGAAGGGAGCATGAGAGTTGACTAGAAAAATCAAGAAAACATTGGAAATACAGCAGAGATAGAATTTGGGATATGGAGATGAACAGGAATAAAACCAGTAACTTAGAAATTGACAAATGTGGGATTACAAAACAGTAATTATATTTGTGAAATATGACAGAACAAGAAAATCTGGAAATATTGACTTTTTGGACTTTACTGGACTTGTGGGGGCTCTAAAGCATAGTCCCTACTTCATGTCATTAATGTTCAGAAAAACACCTAAGGGAGGGGAAGAGGCAGGAGAAAGTTAACTATAAGTAAAACTGTGACACCCGTGCACTGGCTCAGTAATCAAGCAGTCTCAATCCTCACCACTAGCACCAGTTAGATGCGTGCACATTGGGGGTGATAACAAGTACAGACACAGTAAAGTACAATTTAAGAGCACACAGAGATCACAGTCAGTCTGTGGTTGGTTTCTCCCTTTCTCTCCAGATCCCCAATAAGACTCCTCACTGGCACAGCTATAGGGTCCAGATCTCAGCCTAGTGATCAAGCTAAAACCTCCAGCACCCTCTCTGTCCAACCAGTGCTTCGTGTCCCTGGCCAAGTAGCAGACACACACACATTTTAAGATTTGATTAATATACAAACACAGACACTCCTGGGGAGACAGGCACATGTTCTCCAACTATGCCCCCTTTCTGCCCAGACTATAAGGTAGTACCAACTACCATCAACCACTATTACCAGTACTATAAGCCCCTTCCCAAATGGTGACCAATTTCACTGTGTAATATTACTGTTATCCAAATAGTAAGTGTGCCGAACAGCAAGACTATTGGAGTGGCTTAGACAGTATCACCAAATACATGCAATGTACTCTAAGTGCTTAAATTATCTGTACACAAAACAGCCACTGTTGAAAGGTTTAAAATATTTAATAATAAATAATAAAAACACAAGACAAATTTCATCAATTCAACACAGTGCTAATCAAGAGTTCAGAAATCACAAGAACTTTAAAACAATATTTTCGGATAGTCTGACATAAATATAGAAAACAGCTAGACTAATCTGGCTAAATTCCTATCTAACTCTAAGAGAAACTATGTCCAAAATAACTTTACTTACAAGGCAAAGTGCTGCTGAGTTGTTGTCAGCTTCAGACAAAATCCAAAATGCACAATATTTCTCACTGAGAAAGTTTTAAATTGATAACACCCAGTACTGCACAGCCATTTCACATTACATCATTTTTATCACTTCTCCTTTAGTTCCCTGGCTAACAGAAACTCAAAAATTACATTTCTTTGCAAGCTTTACCTGGACAGGAAGCCACAGCAATAAAATACACTTTTACATGTAAAATCTAGTACTTATCTCTGTCCTAATAACAATAGAAAGAATGTGCTAGCCCAGACATCCTGTCTCTGAGCTTGAGATCAAACACAGTTGTAATTCTTTACTTAACAGCTTTCTTCCAAGTGCACTGTGGTTACATTTTTAAAGTTCAGCATATAACACAGTTTTCTTACATTTAGTTTTCTTACATTTGTAAAAACAAGCATGTGGCTTATATTAATATTTATAATGACATAGAATTATCTACAAAATTCAATCTAGCTAGGCTGGAAGCCTTCACATATTCCCCCCCCCCCCGAGAACTCAAGCTAATTTTTCAAGTGACCCTTGAGAAACATTGCTTCAGTGGGTTAGGTCTATCGGAGTATACCTTACCCCATTCCCTGTCTTGAGAGCTCACCTACGTTGGTATTGCTAATCCCACAGTGGTGCTGCACTGACATATCATATGCTTGCAACCCTAGGCTCCATCTTAGCAACTTGGCATTTTGCTGGCTGTCTCGGTGTAACCAGGTTAGGGGATTGTGATCTGTAACTACAGTGAATTTCCTTCCAAACAGATAAGGCTGAAGTTTCTGCAGTGCCCACACTATGGCTAGACATTCCTTTTCTACAGCTGCATAGCATTCCTCCATGGGTTGAAGCCTACAAGTGAGAAAAACCACTGGGTGCTCTTCTCCCTCTAAAGTAATCTGGCTGTACAACCCCCACCCCCACGGTTCGAAGCATCCACCTGCACAACAAATTCTTTGCTGTAATCTGGACTGGCTAACATAGGTGGTCCTCCCAAAGCTTCTTTAAGCTTCTGGAATGCTTGCTCACAAGCTGTGGTCCACACTACCTTATCTGACCTGCTTTTCATTTTCAGGTCTGTGAGGGGTGCAGCTATGGTACTATAACTGTGGATGAACTTTCTGTAGCACTCTGCTATCCCTAAAAATATCCTCACCTGCTTTTTGGTAACAGGTGAAGGCCATGCCTGAATGGCTTCCACTTTGGCAGGTTCTGCCTGATCTTACAAATCTCCACTCTATGTCCTAGGTAGGAGACCTCTGCCATACCCACCTGACATTTTCTGGGCTTAATGGTCAACCCTGCCCTCTGTAGTCTGCCCAGCACCTCCCTGACATGCTGAAGGTGCTCTTGCCAGGAATGGCTGTAGAAGGCAATATCATCTAGGTAAGCAAGGGCAATCCCTCCTGCTAGGATATGATCTACCAGCCTCTGGAAAGTCACTGGGACATTTTTCACCCCAAAGGGCATCTCTGTGAACTCATAAGCCAAATGGAGTCACAAAGGCTGACCTCTCTCTAGCACTGAGAGTAAAGAGCACCTGCCAGTAGACCTAGGTAAGATCGATGGTGGTAAGATACTTAGCTCCACCCAGCCGCTCTAGGGCTTCATCCAACCTAGGCATGGGGTAAGCATCTGACTTTGTGAGACTATTTAATTTCCTGTAGTCCACACAGAACCTGATGCTGCCATCCTGCTTTGGCACCAGCACCACTGGGGAGGCCCAATGACTGTTGGACTCCTGAATTACCCCTAGTTCCAACATTTCCTGTATCCCCTCCCTCAGAGTCTGTTTAACTCTCTCAGGTACCCTATAAGGGGCCTGCCTAATAGGCATTTGGGGTCCTGTATCCACCTGGTGCTGCACCAGGTGGGTGCACCCTCGTTTCCCAGTGAACATGTCCCCAAACTCCTGTAACACTGCTTGGACTTCTCAAACCTGGGTAGGAGATAGCTGCTGAGACACTGCCACCCCTTCCACTGAGGTGTCAGTCCAAGTCTCACTGAGGAAATCAGTCACCAGATCTCCCTCAGACTCCTCCTGCAATCCACTGCAAATACTCAGCACAAGGGCCTCCCCTATCATGGTAAGGTTTCATCATGTTAACATGGTACAATTTGCCTCCTGCCTAGCTGTTCTACCATGCAGTTAACATCACCAACCTTCCTTACCACTTTGGAAGGTCCTTCCAAGCTGCTTGCAGCTTATGTCTGACAGGAATGAGAATCATTACCTGCTGCCCTATAGCATACTCTCTAGCTCGAGCATTCCTGTCATACCAGACCTTTATCTGTTGTTGGGCTTCTGCCAAGGTTCTCCTGGGCCAAGCCTATGATTTCCTTGAGCCTTGTCCTGAGGTTTAGGACATATGCCCATCTCTATACTGGAAAAATGCAAAGTTCCTGTAATCGCGGCTGCACAGGTAAAAACCACACTCTCCAAAGCCAAGAACACAGCATCCATGGGACCTGACAACATCCCAGGCTGCATTCTAAATGAACTACAGAATGAACTGGCACCCCAACTAAGCACCATGTTCAGTCATAGCCTCACCTCAGGCTTTGTGCCCACTCAATGGCACACAGTGATGGTTATCCCACTCCACAAAGGGGGAGCCACCATGGAGCCAGGGAATTACCACCCCATTAGCCTGATGAGCCTAGTCTGCAAGGCCATGGAATGTATCATCATGGAACTTATAAATAATGACATTGGTAATCTCCAAACTCTGGATCCCACCCAGTTCGGGTTTGTAAAAGGCAGATCATGTCTCCTAAACCTGATAGACTTCTTTGAAGCAGTCACCAAAGCCGTAGATGAGGGTAAGGTGGTTCACACAGCCTATCTAGATCTCGCCAAGGTTTCTGACACCATCCCCCACTCTGGAGTTATAGATAAACTCACTAAACTAGATATAAATCCTTATGTCACAAGATGGGTTGCCAACTGGCTCACTGACAGAACCCACAATGTGAAAGTAGAAGACTCCAAATCTGACTTCAGACCGGTGACAAGTGGAGTACCACAGGGTTCAGGCCAGGGTCCTCTCCTGTTTGGTGTCTACGTTTCTGTAGTACAGGCTAACACAGAAGGTCTTTGGCTAATGAAGTTCGCAGATAACTGCAAACTAGGGGTCATAACTGAAACTCCTAATGATGTGGACATCCTACAAAAGGGTCTCACTGAGACAGATGCCTGGTGTCAAAGCCATGGCCTCAAGCTCCATACCAAAAAGTGCATTGTCATTCCCTTTGGTAAAAACTCTGTACCCATAAGTTACCACATAGGTGGTAGTCTACTTAATACCAAAAGTGTGATAAGAGACCTTGGGACACAGGTGGACAGTAGTCTCTCCTTTGGTAATCACATCGCCACAGTAGTCAGGAAATCCTTCTACGTGGCACACCTCATCACATCCAGGAAAAAGAGGTCATTGTTCCCCTCTACTCATCACTCATTGGACCCATTATGGTGTCAAAGCCATGGCCTCAAGCTCCATACCAAAAAGTGCATTGTCATCCCCTTTGGTAAAAACTCTGTACCCATAAGTTACCACATAGGTGGTAGTCTACTTAATACCAAAAGTGTGATAAGAGACCTTGGGACATAGGTGGACAGTAGTCTCTCCTTTGATAATAACATCGCCACAGTAGTCAGGAAATCCTTCTACGTGGCACACCTCATCACATCCAGGAAAAAGAGGTCATTGTTCCCCTCTACTCAACACTCATTGGACCCATTATAGAGTACAACGCCCCCTTTGGTATGTACATCACAAGACATCTACAACAACTGAAAAGGCCGCAGAAATACCTCACAAAGAGGATTACCGGCCTCAAACAGATGCTGTATGCAGACTGTCTAAAAAGCCTCCAGCTTTACTCCATCACATATCACCTACTCAGAGGCAATCTCTGCCTAACAAACAAAACAATGTCAAACCCAGAGCTGTTGGACATGCTCCACTTAAAGAAATCCCAATCCCTCCGAACTACACGCTCTAGAGACCTAAACCTTGTCACCACAATAAACAGAACATGCTGGAGGTATAGATTCTTGTCCCAGAGACAAACTACCTATCTATATCAAATAAAGCTACTCTCTAGCACTCTTCAAGAAAAATCTTGATGACTGGATGGAAAATAGGAAGATCACCTCTGTGGCTCTGCTCGACAGGGGCACAGGATAATAATTTTCTTGGGTGGCGAAAGCCAGGGTACCTTTTTGGCTAGGCTTATATAGGCCCTAGGGCCAATAGCCTAGTACCTACCTATGAACCTATGCCACAGCAGACTCCTTGAGAGATTTACACTCACCTTCCCACTCATCTCGAATTAAATCTACAGGCCCCATCACCCTATGCCCATATAATAACTCAAAGGGTGAAAAACCTGTGGATTCCTGGGGAACCACTCTGTAAGCAAACAACAGATGGGGCAAATATTTGCTCCACTCCCTCTTAAACTGGTCTGCAAATGTCCATACCATGGACTTGAGTGCAGAATTTAACCTCTCATCAAGACTGTTAGTCTGGGGATGGTAGGGGGTGGTCTTTAGGGGCTTCACCCCACAGTTCTTCCACAGACAAGCCAGCAGGTCTGACATGAAATTGGCATCTCTGTCAGTCAGTATATCTTTTGGGAAACCTACCCTGCTGAAAACCTCTAACAAAGCATTTGCCACCTTTTCTACCTCAATGGAGGACAAAGCCACTGCCTCAGGGCACCTTGTAGCATAATCTACTACCACTAGGATACACTTTTTCCCTGTGGAACTTGGGGTACCCAGAGGTCCCACAATATCCACTGCTATGTTCTGAAATGGCTCCTCAATCACAGGCAAAGGCATCAAAGGAGCTCTCACCTTGTCTCCTGCCTTGCCTACCTTTTGGCACTGCTCACAGGTCCTGCAGTACCCTGTTACATCTCTGGAAATTCCAGGCCAATAGAAGTTCTGCATAATACATCTCTTTGTACATTTTATGCCCTTATGATCTGCAAAGGGAATATCATGGTCTATGGCTAGAAGCACCAGATGGTAGGCTCTAGGCACTACCAACTGCTGCATTCTCTCACCTTCTAGCCCTCCCTCAGGGGTCCACTCTCTATACAGTAACCCCTTGTCCCAGTATACAGATTTCCCCTTCCCTTGAGAATTAGGTGCCTCACTAGCTACCTGCCTCAGGCCTTGTAATGTAGGGTCTGAGAGCTGAGCCTGCATCAACTCTCTCTCTGTAACCCTTCTCAGCTCCCCTACCACAGGAAGTCTGGCATCCTCTGACAGCTGTGCCTCACTGTCAGCCTGGGTACTACTACTCACCTCTGCCCTTGCAATCACTCTGTCCAATAGACCATCACTACCCAAAAGCAACTGTGGCTCACCTTCAGGGTAGCTCCCTCCCTGAATTAACCACCTCACCAGTCCTGGCTGCAAATGTGTGTTCTGACTGGGATTCCCCCAGGCTACCAGACTCACATGCTTGTCTCCATACCCAACTGCATGTAACTGCATGAGTACATAGTACTGCATTATCAAAGTCATTCCCTATCAGGACATCTGCAGAGATATCCGCAAACACACCTACTTGATGGCTTCCTTTTCCACCCTCCCAGTCAAGGTGAACCCTAGCCAAAGGTATTTGGAATGGGGTTCCTCCTAAAGCTCTGTCTAGAGTAGACTGCCCAGGCAAGTATTGCTCCTCTGTAACCATTGCAGGCTTCACAATAGTTATGTCAGAGGCAGTGTCTCTCTTAGCAATGGCCTTTTTGCCATTCAGTATGATAAGATATAACCTATGGTGGTAGTTTGGTACGCCTGCTGTCTCAAGACAACCTACTGTTGGCATTTTGTCCTTCCCACTTACTGGCTCCCTCACCTTTTGTTCCCCACCTTGCCTCCGTGGACATCTATATGCCACATGGCCCCACTTGATGCATTCAAAACATTCAACCCTAGGTTCTGGACGTGTACCTGGACTAGTGGCTTCCCCTGCTACTGGCAGTCTGGGCCACCCACCATTGGTTTCTTTAGACCCATGAGAGGCACTGGGTGTCCCTTTCTGTGCAGTGATGCCCTGCTTGCTAGGTAAAGGTCTCCCTTCTTCCCCAGCTCATCTGAAGTAGCACATTGTCTATCAGCTAACCAGCTCCTCATTTCCTCAAAGTGTAAGGGCCTGTTCCCTCACCAAAAGGTCTGCCAACCCTTCAAAAGTGGTGACCTGACAGCCACTCAGTCACCTATGAAAATAAGTGCTTAGTTCAGCAACATATTCACAGACTTTCATCTACCTTGCGTCTATGCTCACAAAACTTCTTCCTATAAGCTTCGGGTGTTAGCTTAAAAAATTCTAGCAAACAATCCTTAACAGCAGTATAATCAAAACATTCACGATCAGGTAGTTTAGGCAGCACAGTTACAGCTTTAACATGGAGTAAGGAGGTCAGGAACCGTACCCAGAGCCTTTGGTCAACATCATACTGTTTACATACCCTCTCAAACATATGAATGAAACTGTCAAAATTATCCCCCTCTGTAAACTGTGGAAGAAATTTACTGACCTTTTGTGCTTTTGGGGTCCATTTACTCCCTTCCCCATTACCTCCATGACTCTGGTGAATAGTCAGCATCTCCGTTTCGTGGTGCCTCTGCCTCTCCTTCTCCTCAACTTCCAGGCATAGCAGTTTCTCACTCTCCTCAGCCTGTAGACATCTCAGTCTTTCTGCTGCTTTTGTTTCCAAATGCCTGGCCTCCAACTCAAGTCTCTAGCTCCAGATGGATTTTTAAGTCCTCTCTAGAAAGGCTGAGCTGTCCATTCTCTGAAAGTTGTACATCTCCACAGCCAGTCTGATCATCCCCCTGGTTGCTATTTTCTGATGCAGCTGTGACCAAAGCTGCAATCACATCCGCTTTAGTCAGGTTTCCATGCACCAGTCCTTTAGCCTGGCACATCTCAGCCAACTGGCTCCTTGCCAACTTACCGTACTCCTCTGCTGACATGCTTGCCTGTTCTCCCTGACTAACTAATCTAACAAAAGAAATAAAACAATTGTGATCTGAACTCTGATTATTCACTGCATGGCTGATTTAGAGTACAAAACACCTTCAGTTATCACTGTACCTACAGGAATTCACTATCCATACCACTACAAGCCAATTAGTATGTGATGTGGCTAACTCACCACTATCGAACAATTAATATTTAATGTTGATATCCCACCACTGCCAAACAATTAATATGTAAAGCCCATGCACTTGCCCAGTAATCAGGGAGCCTCAATCCTCATCACTAGTACCAGTGAGGGGCGTGCATACTTAGAAGGATAACAAGTACACACACAGTAAAGTACAATTTCCCTTAAGAACACACAGAGATCACAGTCACTCTGTGGTTGGTTTCTCCCCTTCTCTACAGAATCCTAATAAGACCCCACTGGCACAGCTATAGGGTCCAGATCGCAGCCTAGTGGTCAAGCTAAAACCTCCACCACTCTCTCTGTCCAACCAGTGCTTCGTGTCCCTGTCCAGGTAGCTGACACACACACTTCAAGATCTGATTCATATGCAAACACACAGACACTCCTGGGGAAGGCTGGCACAGGTTCTCCAACTATGCCCCCTTTCTGAACAGACTATACGGTAGTACCGACTGCCACCAACCACTATTATCAGCTACTATAAGGCCCTTCCCAAAGGGTGACCAATTTCACTGTTTAATATTACTGTTATCCAAATAGTAAGAATGCCGAACAGCAAGACTATTGGAGTGACTTGGACAGTATCACCAAATACATGCAATGTACTCTAAGAGCTTAAATTAAATTACACAAAACAGCCACTGTTGAAAGGTTTAAAATATTTAATAATAAAAACACAAGACAAATCTCATCAATTCAACACAGTGCTAATCAAGAGTTCAAAAATCACGTGAACTTTATATCAATATTGTAGTATAGTTTGACATAAATATAGAAAACAGGTAGATTAAGCTGGCTAAATTCCTATCTAACTCTGAGAGAAACTATGTCCTGAATAACTTTACTTACAAGGCAAAGTGCTAGTGAGTTGTTGTCAGCTTCACACAAAATCCAAAATACACATTTTTTTTCTCGGAGAAAGTCTTAAATTGATAACACCCAGTACTGCTGAGTCATTTCACATTACATAATTTTTATGATGACTTCTTTAGTTCCCAGGCTAACAGAAACTCAAAATTTAAATTTCTTTGTAAGCTGCACCTGGCCAGGAAGCCACAGCAATAAAAGACACTTTTACATGTAAAATCTAGTAATTACCTCTGCCTTAATAACAATACAAAGAATTTGCTAGCCCAGATATCCTGTCTCTGAGCTTGAGATCAAACACAGTTGCAATTCTTTACTTAACAGCTTTCTTCCAGCAGGGTGCACTGTGGTTACATTTTTGAAGTTCAGCATATAACAGTTTTCTTTCATTTAGTTTTCTTACATTTCCACTCCCTCAACCTGCACGTAAGGCCTTAACCTGGTCTGTGATATTAATAGAACTTGTTGGCGGGATAGATTTGTGACCCAGAGACTCCTCTGTCTGTGGAATACACTCCCTCTCCATGTCAAGCAGAGTACCTCTCTATCCCTCTTTAAGAGGAACCTGGATGACTGGATGGGAAACAGAAATATACCCTAAGATCCTACCTGTGTCCCTGCTGGACAGAGGAAACAGGTGCTGACTTTGAGTGAACATGGTCAAAATTCTTGGCTAGGTTTATAAGGGCATCTGGCCCAAAAGCCTAGTATCATCCTATGAAGGAGCACATCATGTACATGCTCCAAATCTAACTATGGGAAAGCAACATAGACCTTTAATAGTAAAGATGCAATCCCACCAGCAGAAGGAGTTGATTCTGACAAAACTGGCAGAAGGACAAAGTACTAAAAGTGGGACACTGCAGACTGCTTGTGAAGAATGATTACTCACTGCAAACCAGGCAGAAGAGGAATAAATGTATTCCACTATTCAGGGAGTGTTGAAACACAGGTGTGAGATTCAAACTTCTGTACCCAGCTGTCTTTAAGGTATTCTGGAGAGAAGGAAAAAAGCACGAGAATTGACTAGAAGAATCATGAATACACTGGAAATACAGCAGAGACAGGATCTGGGAGATGAAGATGAACAGGAATAAAACCAGTAACTTGGAATTTGGCAAATGTGGAATCACAAAATAATTATATTTGTGAAATATGACAGAACAAGACAATCTGGAAATATTGACTTTTTTTGGACTTTACTGGACTTGTGGGGGACTCTAAAGCATAGGCCCTATTTCATGTCATTAATGTTCAGAAAAACACCTAAGGGAGGGGAAGAGGCAGGAGAAAGTTAACTATAAGTAAAACAAACTTTTTTTCTTAATACTACTATTTTTATAGTGTATAATTTTCTTTGCATGCTATACAGTAAAGTTTTCTCATTTACTGTAAGTGATACTCTTTTAAACAGATGCTCCTGTTTTTTTTTTAATCTTTCTTCTCTCTTGCTCCTTGTTCAGTTTTAAGAAATGTAGGCACTGCAATCTAAACAAGAAGAAGAAAAGTCTGGTTAAAAGAGCATGACAAGAGAAAATTTAATGTGCTTTTTCTCATTCTTGCATGGGGAAATGACTGGATTAAGGCCTTTAGCTTGATCTGGTAACAAATTTTAAGAGAAAGCAAGTAAATGGAAAAAGAATATTGACTTTTATAAGGCTTTTTTTCTAGCAAATAAATGCATACTTAGTACCAATTGGGTCTATATTATATGTCTGACAGTTTTAAACATCAACTCTCATATGATCAATACCATATGAGCGATGTTTAAAACATCGAACATATAATAAAAAATAAAAAAAAAGAAAGAAAAACAACTTATCTAAATGCTCTAGGCAGGGGGACAAGCCCCCCTGCACCCCCCCACACCTGCCGCTACTTAAATATTCCAACTCTGACATCGCACTACATTGAGGTAAAGGCAAAATATTCCCTACGGTGATTTCCATTTACACTTGTGACATTTCACATTTCCGACCATTTGGTGTCACCCAAATGGTATACGTGGTTTTCAGCTTTCGATCGGGTAATATAGATCCATACCAATTATGTATCTGACCCTCATGTCTCCATGAAGACAATCTGATAAAGAGAAATCAGCTAGAAAAAAAGAGGAACTGGCTATGAGATAATGTTCTCTGAAAGCATTTAAGTCTTTTCTCACCTGGGAGAGCTATAAAGATAAGACAAAATATGCAACAAAATCTAGAAGATTTAGAATTTTTGCTTGGAAATGTTTACATAGATATTTGTATACCCCAAGTAGACTCCAGAGAATTTTTCGTCAGACAGCCAATGTTAGAGGTGTGACAGCAAAGAAAGAGGTACTTGGGAACATATTTTCTAGGAGTGCAGTGGGGTGGTGAACTTTAAGGATTTCCTGCGGGATGCACCGTTGGAGATGCTGGGTGAGCTGATACAAGGGAGAGAATTTTTCGGAGCTATGATACAGAATCAGAATTGCCTAGACATGGTATGAACTTGCTGTGTCTAATTATAGTGGCTGCCAAAAAAGCAATTACCTGAAAATGGAAATAAAAATCTAAACCAAATATATATTAGAAGTAGTGAATATACTAGCAGTGATTAAACATCTGGAATTGAGAGCTTTAGAAAAGAGTAGGAGCAAACTACATAGGAAAAAATGGGGAGTGTGAGAACAATACATACAGGAGAGGAATGAGGTTGAAAAGAAGGCAGGACTTAAATTTTGACTGAAAATGACTGGGTAGATTATAAGCTATAAGTGAAGGTATAATGTTTGCAACTGGGAGTGTGTCAGTATGGTTTGTGATGCAAAATGCTTGCAACTAGGATTGTGTGGGTGTGGTTTGTTTTCATTTATATAAATGTGTGATTGCTTATGTCGTCAGTGATGGTTTAATAAAGATGTTTCTTGTTTTAAAAAAAAGGGGGCAGGAATTGAATAATTTATATAATGCTGCTTAGGTTATATGCTATATGTTAATATTAATTTGTTAATACAGTTTGATTACTTTTGTATAAATGTAAATGTGCCTATGTCACAAGTGATAATTCACTAAAGGTGTTTAAAAAAGTCAAAACCAGACAGCACTTAGTAGAAACACAGGTTGCACCATGCATCTTAGCATGGATGACCTTTCTTTTTGGTTAAGTCTGTGAGTGTGGCTGTCAGTTTGGGACATTTGTTCCTATTAGGAGGGTAAAACTTCAATATTTGAAGATGTGCACAGCTTTGTGTGTTAGTATTAAGTTAATAGGTTTTAGGGGGTATTGGAGATTTGTTTGTTACTTTGTTTGAGGATGTTCAATAAAACAAAGTTTTATAATGTGACATAGGCTGAAATGGATATGACAAGAAACAACTGCATAAAACTTCAACCTGTCAAACAGTGTATGCATGTAATACAAAAGCTGGAACTAGACATATAATAAAAAAGCTGTTACACATAAAAGGTGGGAATAATAACTTCTTAAATACAATGATGCTTTTGTAATTTCTTTAAATGGCAATGGTCTCACAGATAAGAGCAAAACAGAAAGAGTAGTGAACTATATTAAAATGTAGAGTGCAAATAGCTATGCTACAGGAGATGCACTTGGAAAGAACTGAACATGTGAATATGATAAAGAAATGTTTTCAGGATGGTTATTCAGCAAAATACCTGTGACAAAGGGAAAGGGGAGTACTTATATTAATTGCAAGAGGAGCTCCAGTAGTGATAGAAGAAGATAAAAATGATAATAATGGAAGATTTGTAATACTAAGGGGCTACTGACAAGGGAGGAGGATTACACTGACATGTATTTATATTCCAACTAAAACTTCTATAATGGAGCTTTAGAAAATTCTGGGAGAAATAATTAGCTTTCAGCAAGGAATATTACTTGTAGGTGGGGACTAGAATTAGATTTTTAGCAGTGCAGATGTGTCTGGGGGACCCAGAAGGGAAAGTATGATAAAGGAGGGTAGACATTTGAAAAAAAATTATGAAATATTTTGCATGGAAGATGCGAATTCAGTAACAGGAGTTTGGAATGAGTTTACATATTATTCCTCAAGATACAAAACTAGTCTAGGCTAGACAGAATTTGCATTTAACAAGAATATGTGCATTTAATTGAAGGTCTTGATGTGTACCCAATAATATTTCAGATCATGCGCGAATAGTAACTAAAATAAAAACACAGGTTAATGAACTAGAAAGGAGTCACTGGCCCTTTCCCACTTATCTGTTGAAAAGAAAGGAATTTAAGCAATGGGTAGTAGAAATTATTTAGGAGCTATTACAGAATATAGAAATTTCTTCTGAAAATATAGCTAGGGATTGGGATAAAATTTAAAATAGTGTGGAAATAAAATAAAGGGAGATGTGGTTAAGAAGTAACAAAAATTATTTAAAGAGACTGACAACTGTTAAAGTATTGCTGAATAGGGGAATTTCACAGAACAAGAAGAGGAGCAACTGCAGAATGCTAAACAAAAAAATAAGGGATTACTTCAATAATATGCACAAGTTTAGAAAGATTGCTGTTAAACAACCATTTTTTTGATAATTCTAGAGCAGAAAAACTTTTAGCACAACAACTCAGGCAACAGAAAGCAGAAAGGGCTGTCACCAAGCTTAGGGAGCCTATAACAAGGAAGGTAACAAGAGATCCTGTAGAGATATTAGAAATATTTTGGAAATTCTATGAAAGTCTGTATAAAGCAGAGAAATACGGAAATCAAGAATAGGTACAAATGGAAATGTTTATGGAAGAATTAAATATGCCAAGGTTAGAGGTAGATGAGATTCAATTACTAACAGGATATGAGGAGATAAGATAAAAATGGTGATGTATAACAAATTTACAGAAAAGTTCCCAGGAACAAATGGTATTCCTGTGGAAGTCTGGAAGCTAGGAGGGGAAAAACTGACAAGATCTGGAAGGTTTTAACAATATTTTAAGAGAATGAGAAGTACCAACATCCTGGAAGAAAGCAGTGGTAGCTGTAATAACTAAAGATCCATCAGATCCAGCTTCATACAGGCTCATTTCAATAGCTACACCATGATTATAAATTGTTTATGTCTATAATGCCTAAAAGAATGGCAAAAGTGATGGATATGGATCAGTGTGGTTTTGTGGAGGGGAGGCAAACATTTGACATTAACAGAACATTCATGATCCAGAAGGAAGCAGAATGTAAGAAGATACCACTGTTGTTGGTGGGTCTTGATGCAAAGAAATCATTTGACAGAGTAAGCTGGGACTTTATGAGCAGGGCAATGGAAGCATTCGCATTCCCTTACAAAATTATAAGGCTGATTATCGGGCTATATGAGGGATCACAAACAAAAATTAAAGTGGCTGGGTTCCTCTCTGATAATTTCTGTTTGAGCAGAGGAGCCAGGCAGAGGTGTGTCCTCTTTCCCATTTGTTATTTGCATTATATTTAGAACCACTGAAAAAGAAAATAAGGGACTCAGAAAAGCTGGCGCTGTTTGCAGATGATATTATTTTATAACTGACAAAACCAAAAAGGGGCACTACAATATTGTGGAACATTTTGAGACAGTTTCAAATCTTTTTAGGATACAAAAGTAATGAAGTTAAAATAAAGGCAATAGTGGTAAATTATGTACCTACACATGAATTGGTTCAGCAATATCCATATTTATGGGGGCATGATAAAATGAATTTAGGAGTATGGATTAAAAATAATTCCAGTGTGGCAGCTAAGAATATGTGGGAAGAGACTGAACAAAAGATAATACATAAATTGAAAAAATGGCAACTCTTGTTATATGGATACAGATAGTGAGATACAAGCAATTAAAATGTTTTTAGTCCCTTTATTCTTATACACAAGTCAGGCATATTGTTATCAACCAGAGCAGAAGTTATGAATACCAATTAATAAAGAGCTGAAGGACTTTATCTGGGAGGGGAAGATGGCAAGAGAGAAGTCAGATAAGTGGAGTAAGCTGATTCTTTCAATAGAACAAGGCAGATTAGCATTACCCAATTTGAAGGGGTACTTTAGAGCAACACGGTTAAGGCTCCTACACATAGCACAAGCAGAAGACTATCACTCAAAGTGGAAAGGGATGATGATGAAACAGGGTGAAGCTCAAGAAACAAGGAGAAAGTAGGATTTTGGATGAAGACCTTTAAGGAGAATAACAATAATCATACAGAATATTATATTCGTAAAGTAGCAGAAAGTATTCTAAGAACTAAGCCAATACGGGAATGGAGAAAACAGATTCTGTCAATACGGATGACTGCAATTAGGGATACAGATAATAGGCAAGAGGGGGTTGGAATTTATCAGAGAAAACTGGCAAAGTAATCCCGGTATTGAGAGCAAAGAACTGTAGCAGGATAGGTAACACAATGGAAAGAAGTCAAGAATTTATTTGGACTGCAGGTTAGAGATTGCCTTCCCTATCAAGGACTGATATCAGAGTATAAGCAATGAGAAAGAAATAAGGGGGCCCTAAATGAAAGACCAGCACTGATAATGTTTTTAGTAGAATCTAGAACAGAACTTGAAAAAGAATTAATTAGTACAGTATATAAAATACTGAATGATAACTATAAGAATTAATCAGAGGAGGATAGAAGGGATTGGGAAAAGAGATTGGATAAGCAATTCACAAAGAAACAATGGGGGTCATATGTATGTCTCCCAAATATGCAGCAGACTCTAGAAGAGTTAGTATTTTTGCTTGGAAAATTTACATAGATATTTCTATACCCCAAGTAGACACCAGAGAATTTTTCCTCAGGTAGACAGCAAATGCTGGAAGTGTGATGGTGAAAAATAGGTAATTGGGAACATATTTTCTGGGAGTGTAATGAGTTGGCAGACTTTAATCATTCCCTGCAGACTGCTCTGTTAGAGATGCTGGGTGAGCAAATTACTGTAAATAAGAAAATGATTTTTCTGAGCTATGATACAGAATCGGAATTGCCTAGATATAGTAAGGCCTTGCTGAGACTAATTATGGTGGCTTCCAAAAAACAATTATTAGAAAATAGAAATCTGTACTAGAAGTAGTGACTATATTAACAGAGTTACAACAACTGGAACTGGGATCTATAGAAAAGGGTAGGAACAAATTACATAGGAAAAAAATGGTAATTGTGGGAACAGTACATACAGGGGAGGAACAAGGTTTAAAAGAAGGCAGGACTTGAATGAGCTATGAATCGTTTGACTGACAATGATTGGGTAGATTAGAAGTTGTTCTTCTTTCGGCTTTCCCCGGTTAGGGGTCGCCACAGCGGAACTGCGGTCTGCTAATGATTGGCAGTAGATTTTTTTTTTACGGGTGCCGAGGTGCCAGTTCAACGCCCAACCTTCAGCGAAGGCACACCCATTCTACGCATGTCTTTTGAATGCCACTCGGCCGCGGGGAGGACATGCAGACTCCACACAGAAGGTGCTCCAGCTAATATTTGCAACTATAATTGTGTCAATATGGTTTGCAATGTAAAATGCTTGCAACTGGGATTGTGTCAATATGGTTTGTTTTCATTTATATAAATGTATGATTGCCTGTGTCATAAGTGATAATTTAATAAGGATGTTTCTTGTTTAAAAAAAAAGCCATGGTAATGTTCCTATATGAGGTGTGTATACCAAGTGCTGGTAGACAATGGTGGACTGAAAAAATAATTCACTTGGTTGAAAGTGGTAAACCAATAAACAGTTTTACTCAAATGTACTGCAAGGGTATCACAGTTTCAGTGTGACATACAAAATGGAGTGTGGGGCGACAAGCAGAATCTTAAAGATAAAAAATGGTTGGACTAAATTAGGAAAGTGTCGGGGGAAGTGTATAACAGAAAGCTGAACTTTTTTTTCATATTCTCCCTAAATCCATGTGGGTTTCAGTAAGGCATTATGATTTCTTCCCACCTGTCAAAACACGATGTTTATTGACTGCTATAAATTATCCCAGCATGTAATCTTACCATAACCCTTGTGACATGGGATGTGGCTATAAAAGATACACATATATTAGTTCACTTACCCAGTTTAACAAATAATTAAATAAAAATAAACTTTCAGAAACCGTTTTAATCAGGGTGGTTTGTGAGTTTGTAATGAAATTGCTAAGATTATTTCTATTACTGATTTTGAATACTCTAAGGAAGTCCAATAGTTTTTATGTGGTTCTGTGGAAAGGTTTTGGCTGTAGCAAAGTATGAGAAATAACTGGGTAAAGAACTCCAGCCATTCAGAGTAAGGGCAAGAGATGACTGGAAGCTCATAATGGAATATAGGGGGTAATATAAGATCAAAATGTCTAATGGAAGTTAGACATTTTTCAAGGTAATTTTGGCCCCATTAAGTGCAGACCCACTGTCTCATTTGTCCAGTGCTTCCTAGCATCCAAAGACATTAGGCATGGAAGTTGACAGAAGGGGACTGCAATCAGCCTGATGATTTTACTAGGCTTCCTTTTCCAGAATGACTCTAATTCATAGTAGCAACATCTGTTTTGTGTTTCTGCACAGCATCTTCCAAAGATACTAGAGTGTGTAGTGGACGTAAGTTATAAAAACAGTTTGATTAACTAGGCGATTGATTGATTTAAAGTTTGTTAACCATGCTATGGAAGAGCACTGATCCATCTAGACTATTTTTTGGCACAGCCCAGTAGAAAACAATCAAATAAACAAATTAAAACCAGTACAACACTGGTAATGTAATATTCAGAAGGTGCAAGTCAGAATGACACGTGGCACCCACCCCCACAACACCATATCTCTTAACTGTACAGTTTTTCGCATAATGTGGAGATTATTGCTTCATATTTTTGGTCCATTTTTCATAAAATTGTGGTTTTCTGACAAATTAGTAGCAACTCATTAAAGATTGAAGTCAGAAAATAAAGACAGACATTTGAGTTTCAGACTTCATACCCTTCAGAAAAATTGTGCTAATGTAAAACCTGTTATTCTGTCAACTTTCTAAGTTTGTAAGAGCAATATTTAAAAATTGTCCCTGTTTTTGGGCCTTTGTCCCACTTTTACTTATAGCTTTGCCCAGATTTCTTGTTCTAAGAGGTTGAGAGGTATGCACTATACCTAAACTTATACTTCACTTACTCCGTCTCCTCTGCTCATCCTCCCACTCTTTTTGCCTAACTGCACCATCCAGACTGTTCTCATTATATCATCCCCACCCACTTCTGTTCTATATTCCTCTTCAAATCTCACTCTGCTCCCCCCCCCCATCAGAACCTTCCTATTCTCCACTCTACAATACTGCAAGATTTTTACAACACTAACCATGCTGTTTCCCTCCTGTATCACCTTATTCATCCTTTGCTTCTCACTCCTAACAGCAGCAATAATAAATAAGCAAGCAACCATTACTTCATCCTCATCTATCAGCCATGTTTCTACTAGCTACTCAAAAATCTCTTCAAGATTATTCCCGTAATTCCATTCTACTGTTGTAACCTAATAATATGAAAAAAAAAATGTCAGTCCCAATATCAAGGTAATGCTTCTACCCATCTCTGCTAAAAATGTCTTAATAAATAAACCATCTTTCTCTACTATAAATCCATGTGGTGACATCCACCCCAACCCAGGTCCCAAACAAACCCCAAACAAAAAAATACACCCTAAATGTTTAAAAAATAGTCGTTCTGAACCTTAGAAGCACATGCAACAAAATAACAGATTTTCATTCTTGGATAACTCAGCACAACCCAGACATCTTGGCCACAATGGAAATATGGCTAAAGCCTGAAACAAAAGATGCTGAAACACTACCCCCAGTTATAATATTATTAGGATTAATAGAAAACAATAAAAAAAAAAACGGGTGGAATAGCTATAATCTTCCCAAATATGCTCACAGTAACTCTTTGCAGGCAAAATCCCAAAAAGCAGAAATCTTAATGTCATTAGTAAAACTTAATAGAGCCAAGAGCATATGCATCGTTGTGCTATGCATCTCCCCACCAGGACAGAACATCCCAATACTTGAAAAAATATTTTCATGGATAGCAGACACAATCACAACTGAAATTATCCTCCTGGGTGATGTAAACGTTGACTGGCAGTCTTTATCCACAAATTCAGCAATCAACAGCATGAAGCTCTTTGGATTCACTCTACTTATTAATACACCAATAAGATATGGCAAAACTCCCAACAATCTATCCTGGACTGGATTCTGGTTAACAGCCCATCTAAGTTCAGCTCCTTAAGTACCCTCCCTGTTGCACTAAGTGACCACCTGCCAACTTATACTCAAAGGAGTATTACTCAACTAACAAAGGAACATATGCTCAAAACTACCCGTAATCTCTTCAGTTTCTCCAAATATTCTTTCATTGAACCTCTGAAAACAGTTAACTTGTCCATCTTAAAAAGACTCCCCTTAAATGATGCAGTTGAATACTTCAGTGCAGCATTTCTAAATATTCTTAACACCTTAGTCCCACAGCGTACAAAAAGGAATAAAACAGCCATACCCCATGACACACCAACCAATGCAAACTCCTTATGAAAGACAGAGACAAAGTACAAAGCATGGATTAAGTGGGAAAAGAATAAAAATTGGCAACTATTCAGACAGCTATGAAACCAAGTCAAGATACAAGTTAGAGATAAAAAGTCTTATTATACTCACCTACGATTTAGCCATAAAAACAACCTTAAAAAATGTTGGTACTCCATTATACTCTCTCATCAACCCAGGTACAAAAAATGATCCTAGCCCATACTCAGATATTCTCCCTAGTCAAAGAACTACCTATTTCAATTCATACTTCATAGAATAGTCAATTTAACCTTAAACTCACCTAATACATCATCTTCCTCACAGGTAAATTCTCCTACCTTAGACCCTAGGGCAGCTTCACAAAACTCACCTAACTGCAGCCTCTCCAACACATCCACATAGACAACTCCACACACTTTACATTTCAACCAGTTTCAATAACTCTCATAAAAAAGCTTTTACATAAACTAAAACCTTGTTCTTACTCAGCCAACAACTTTCCCCCGTAATATCTAAATCTAGCTACAGATGCAATAGCATGCCCAATCACCATTCCTATTAATACATCAATAAACAAAATCCTGTCTCCCTAACTTATGGAAAATTACATACATCATCCCCTTACATAAAGGAGGTAGTCCCACTGACATTACAAATATCCGTTCCATAGCCATCTTGTCTCCTCCCTCTAAAATCCTTGAAAAACATATACAATTTCTCCACTGTCTCTTACAAAATAAGCTAATCACCAATACACAACATGGATTTCAGCCAGACCACAGCAGCTCCACTGTATAACTATCATTTACAGACACTGCCAATAAAGCTAGCAACTCTAACAAACTTGTATTACAGACACTGTCAATAAAACTAGCAAGTCTAACAAACTTGTATCTGTAGGATTTCTTGATCTATCAAAAGCCTTTGACACAGTCCTAAACTTCTCAATCAACCTTCCACCCGGGGTCTATCATCTCCATCTATTCAATGGTTCACTACCTACCTTACCAACAAGCTGTAAAACGGTAAGGATCCAGCTCTGCATACCTTCCCACTCCTACAAGAGTCCTACAAGGATCCATTATTGGCCCTTTACTATTCAATATTTTTTATCAGTAATCTGCATTCATCTTCTTCTGAAGGCACCTTGATTCAATATGCAAATACCTCTACCATCATCTCCTCTTCAAACACATTAACCCATCTCCAAGAAATCACTCAATAAGTTGTCATCTCCACTGAAACCTGGCTTAGAAGAGCACAACTCTTACTCAACCCCCCCCCCAAAAAAATCCTCCTCTTTACCCCATAAATTCACACCCCTAACAAAGCATCTATCACAATCTTTACAGCAAATGGCTTTAAAATTGAATTAGTCCACCATAACAAACTATTAGGAGACATAAGAGATGATAATCTTTAATTTGATCTCCACATCCAAAGCAATATCAAGAAAATCAATCAAAAACCAGGCATGTTATACAAAAACAAACATTTTCTGAGCAAACCACAAAAATTAGTCTAGCCAAAAAAGGGCCTTCTGCCCTTCCTAATGGGGCATCAATTCTAACCAATTTACAATCCTCCATAAAACAAACTTGAAAGATGCTACAATAAAATTGCCAAGTTTGATACTAATTCTTCCTCCTTTACCCATCACTGTAAAGCCCTTCATACCCTTAGCTGGCTGGAACTCCCCCCTCCACCTCTCCTACATTCAACTTATAACAATACATAAAATCATACACAAACCATTAGCCTGCCCAGCTCCTACCCCTTTAATCAACATATATATTTCCCTAAAAAGAACTCAGATCAGAAGACAAACAACTTCTCATCATAAATAAACCAAATAAATCCCCTGGACAAAGCCTATACTTGTACTCAGTAGCAAAAAAATGGAACTCTCTACCTCTAGCCACCAGAAATATTTCTAACATACCCAGCTTTAAATGCTCCCTAAAATAATGCTTTACAAAATCATGGAACTGTTCCTGTGTCAGTTCTGGCTGAACTTATTCACTATACTTCACTCATCTCCTTCAACCCAAGTCACACATCATAACCCTCTCCAACCTCCTACTTCACTCCCTTCATTTTTCTCACTACCTTACCCACTTTATCTCTGCAAACCTTTCCTCTGCCTCTTTCTCTTTCCTCCCTACTCACCTAAGCTGCCTGAAGATACCTTATCTTGCGCTCTTCTTATAATTTCCTTTTCTTTCCATCCTTCTTCCTTCTATAGCCATGATGTGAACACTAGCTCTCAAAGACATCACTCAATTTACCCTCACTGTCTCCAATTGTGTAATCTCTAATACCTCTTAAATATCTTGTTAGAATTGTCTCAGATCTCATTTATCACATACTAATCCATGTAATAATATAACTGAGTTTTTCCTCACATATTTTCTCCAACTCGTGTTATTGTTTTTCATTGCACTCTGCTATGAAACACGTTCTATTCTTTTCTTATTACATTTTTCCCTCCTATGTTTTGTAATATACCATGATACTTTGTGATTTTAAATATCTGTAATTCATTTTTTGAAAGACTGTGAATGTGAAGTTTTTCCCCGAGTCTCCTCTGAAAATTGCAACTTTCTGGCCCCGTCAGACTTTGCCGGTAAACAAATGTCAAATAAATAAGTAAGCTAATAAATAAGCATATTGTTCATAGGTTGGTACTAGGCTATCAGTCCTAGGGTCTATACAAGCCGAGCCATAACAATTCCCTGGCTATTTCTTCCCACAATATTTACTTTAATTCACATAACATTCTTGATACCTAATCTGAAATGAACTTACATTCAAAATGTCAGCAAGTGGCGGGAGTGTTGAGGTGGTAAATGGGGAAGCAGCTGAGGATACCCACCAAAACGGTCCTAATTGGTCCCCACAGTTGTTAAGGCTGGCCTTTTATGTTCCATGTATACTTATCATTGTACTTCTATTGCCTTTGGCCGGGGTCATCACTAAAAGGATCCTTTTCTGAATCAGCAAATGTCCCTGTTAAATAAGTATTTAAGACCAGCACTGGCACTAGTTTCTTCTTTTAAACTGCTCCCTGATTTTGAAATTCGTTTTTCACAGCATTACAGCTTTCCTCCTCCCCATCATGCTTTAAAGCTAAGAAGCCGCGGTGGTACAGCGGTAGCGTTGTTGCCTCACAGCTAGAGGTTCTCCTGTTCGATTCACGGCTGGAGCACCTTCTGTGTGGAGTCTGCATGTCCTCCCCGCAGTCGAGTGGCCTACAAAAGACCATGCGTGAATGGGCGTACCTTCGCTGAAGGTTGGGCGTCGGGCTGGCAACTTGGCACCAGAAAAACCTACTGCCAATCATTAGTGGACCGGAGTTCTGCTGTGGCGACCCCTAACCGGGAAAAGCCGAAAAGACAAACAACCTGTTAAGTAGACACTAATCCATTTGCAGTACAGCAACATGTCAGTCTGAACTCCGTATTTTATTATATTCTTAAATATGCATAAAAGCTGGTGTTCAAAAAAGCTCAACAGCTAACTTTTTGATGGCTAGTCCCCCCCATGGTTGTTTTCATCTGCCTTCTATGTCACATAATAAGTGAAATGTAAGAATTCACCAAGTGGTGGTATTTATTCTGAATCCAGACAGCAAGTACAAAAGCAGACGTAAAAGGAACCAAACTAGATATCCAACACCTTTAAAGTGGAGCTGCTTTCCCAGCAAACAAACTAGCACCGAACAGTTCTTATGAGCCCATTACAGTTTCTTCACAAAGCCTGTGGCGTTGTCACTGATATTTCTCCAGTACAAATTATGTAGCTTAGCAGACCGTAACAGGACTACATTAAACATCCGCCATCACTTTAATTCATTTCTTTATTTAAAGCTATGAAGGAAGTTTCAGTCTTTTCATCACCCCCAAATATAACAGCCTGGCACATATTCAGTATGCTTTCTTTGTTTTGGGGGAGCTCAGCACATCCCCCCTAAAGCATACTGTTCTAAGTTACTTTATCAACACCTTTCTGCTACTGATCCACACACAGATCTAGCCAATCATCATCCTGGATGAAGCATGCACTTGTAGTATAAATACTTTTACCAAATTATAAGTATTAAGGCCTGAGGAAACAGTCTACTTCCTTTGATATCAAACTCTTCAGGCTGGACCATTCAATGAAAGCCTCACTTCATGAGACTGGAGTGACGCCTCAAGTGAATGACATATCAGAAGCTACCAAGCCTCAGTGATACCAAGGCTTTCCAGAAGACTGACTTGAAATGCTAAGTGGTTAAAGGATAAACGTCAATATGCCTTTAAAAGGTGGTACCATGCTCAAAGTTGCGTCCAATGTCTTAAATAAAAAACTATTTCTGAAAGGGGATTTAATATTACCCCAGTATCCTTACTCAAGGATTCCTACAAGAGATTTTCACTGATGTGACAAGGACATGACTGTCACATTGTGGGTATATTAAGGCTTTGGAGCTTTGTGGCCTTATAAGGGAGCCTTGTCTACTGTAGTTTTAGACAATAATATCCTGACAAGATTTAAGATACTTTGAAGTTATGTAGGTGGAAATAAAAGTGACAATGACAGTAAGGATACTGGGGTAATGCCATTTGATGAAATGTTTTTGCTGGAATACTTGTATAAATCTGTGACTTTTGAGCTAGAGCTGGGATTTGGCTGCAAGCAGTAATCAGATTTTGTCACTGTTATAGCTAGGTGCTGTGTTCAGTTAAAAATGAGTTATTTTTAGAGCAAGGTTTAGCCTTGGACGTAAGCCTACATTTAGGATTAGGGTTAGGTTAAGGTTTAGGATTATGGTAGAGGTAAAATAAGAGAGTAGTGCTCATTTTCTGAAACATGGTTGTTTTGCAATTAAGTTGATTTCCAGTTATACTCCTCATATTATAGTTGTAACCAATTAAAAAAAATGACGATTATAGTGTGTTTTTAGATTTTTTTTTTTTTTTTTAGTTTCACATTCTTCTCAGTTTTTCTGTATAACCATACTCACAAATGATATCCTGGTAGGTACTTGGGAATGATTTATATAAATCTGAAATCAGTCTAGATAAACAAAAACAATGTATGTCTTTACAAGAGCAGCTTCTTACGTACATCATGGTTTCACTACTAAACCATCATATACGTTACTTTTCAGTGTAAGGTGTTCACCTGCAAGCACTAGTTGACAGCCTACCCTTCTAGAAAGTCATAGAACTCCTACTGCTGCATTTACCACAGCAATATACAGTAATATACGGTCTCCGATACTGTAATTATAAACTGCTTTCACCCTCCACCAAACCCTCCCTTGCCCTATCTCTTCCCTTACCTTCTCTTCTATATGCTGCACCAGTCATTACTAACCTTCAGTCATCTCTTCTTACCAAATTAGAGCAAACATACAATAAATTAGCTAGATTCGCCTCCAAATTCCCCTACAAATGCCACCACTGCCTCACCCCCCCCAATCATTACAATGGCATGAATTCCCAAAACTACTACTACTTCCACAACTACATATCATAAACTCAATTCTCTATAGCCCCATCTCCTGCCCCTCCATCTCTAATATCGTATCTCCTAATAACCCACGACGTCACCTTGTTACATCTGACAAACATCTTCTGGACATCTACAAACCATCAAAAAATATTGGAAAGTTTCTATATAAATATTCTTTAGCATACTCCTGGAACTCCCTTCCTCTTAACATAAGAAGTATCTCCGATAAACACCAGTTCAAAATTGAGCTTAAAAACTACCTCCAAAAGACCTGGTCCTGTCCCTGTCTAGCTCCAACCTGATGTCCTAACTAGTTGCTGTCTAACTCCTTTTTTCTTACTCCCATCAGCCACTCCTTTTCTTTTTCTAATCTTACTATCTTTTTTATTGTAAATATTTTTTGCTTTTGAATTACCTTGTTTTAATGTATATATATTCTGCTACTAGAAAACAACTGTACAACACATTTTGTATTAATGATGAATATGTTCTTGCTATTATATCCATTGTAATTTTTACTTTTGTGGTATCTGTAATTGTAATCTGGAGATTTTCTTTGCGCGTCTACACTGAAAATGACCCACTGGCTCAGTTGGACCAACCCGGTTAATAAACAAACAATCAATAAATAAATAAATAGGATGGTGCAGTGGTGCAGCGGTAGTGTTGTCACCTCACAGCAAGAGGTTCTCTGGTTCGATTCTCAGCTGGAGTGCCTTCTGTGCGGAGTCTGCATGTCCTCCCTGCGTTCGTGTGGGTTTTCAATGGGTACTACTGCTTCCTCCCACGTTACAAAGACATGCGTCTGCAGCATTTCTCTCCAAGCATCCGCTGAAAATTGGCTTCATTCCAAGTTGGACTTTCCCGGTAAACAAATGTTAAATAAATAAAGAAAAAAAGAAATTTAATAGCATATGTACTGATATGGGTAGTGAGGACTACGGTGGTGGTGTTGCGGTAGCGTTGTCGCCTCACAGTAAGACGCTGTCTGGTTCGATTCTCAGCTAGAGCGTCTTCTGCGTGGAGACATGCGTGAATGGGCATGCCTTCGTTGAAGGCTGTGCATCAGGCCTGGCAAGCCGGTACGTAAAAATCAACTGCCAATCATTAGCGGACCGGAGTTCCGCTGTGGTGACCCCTAACCGGGAAAAGCCGAAAGACACAAACTGATATGGGTAGTGAGCCATTGTGTGTTTATTCTTATGAGGTATTATGTCAGGTGTGTTCAAGATCAAGCAGAATTTCAGAGGGCTGTCATTATCAACGAAATAAAATACCAAAACAATACACTTTTTCATCAAAACTGTAGGCAAGGAGGTTAACCCAACTTTATGAGTATGAGTCGATCACTTACTTCAGAAAGTGAGAAATACGTTTTGAAGTTATAATTAGATTTAATATTAAGTGCTCGGTTTAGATTTTGGATTTGGGTCAACTTTAGTGTCAAGGATAAGTTAAAATTTGGTGTGGGGGTTGCTGCTCCATGGCACAGAAGGAAGAAGTCCTGAATGCTTCCCAGACAACTCATGTTCAGTTATCAGCACGAGAGTTGGAGGAAGTACAGGAGGAGGATGGGAATTAGTGGCCAATGTCAGCTCACCCATCTTGTGGGAAGGGAGACAGCCTAGGATTCCTGCGATAAAGCTGAGGTATGAGCCTGACAGGCTCTGGGCCATGAAAGAAGTGTGCACTTAGGGCAGTGGGGATAGAGCACAATGACCAGCAGTAACATGACACTGCAACATCATCCTCAGTCTCCTTACCAGACCCTAGCCATGGGTCATGCTGAACCTGATCTCCTCAATGCCCCCTAACCATGGGTCATGCTGAGCCTAATCTCTTCACTGACCCCTAGCTATGGGTGATGCTAAGCCAGATCTCCTCAATGGCGATCTCCTCACTGGCCCTTAGCCATGGGTCATGCTAAGCCTAATCTCCTCACTGGCCCTTAGCTATGGATGATGCTGAGCCTGATCTCCTCACTGGCCCTTAGCCATGGGTGATGCTGAGCCTGATCTTGTCACTGGCCCCTAGCTATGGGTAATGCTGAGCCTAATCTCCTCACCGGTCCCTAGCCATGGGTCATGCTAAGGTATAGATCCAGTGAATGAGGATAAATGAGGAGAGGCACTTGTGTCAGCTGCAGGGGGAGGGTTCAAGTAAGATTAAGGTTATAATTAGTCTTAGGTTAAAGGCTAAGCTTAGATTTAGAGCTAAGGTTAGAGTTAAGAGAAGTATAGAGTGCTATGCCCTGTTTGTGGTATGTTTCATGAGAAATACTGAGGTTAATTCCATAGATTCTCATAACACAAGCATTTTTGAAAAGTGCGCTTTTCGACAAAATGCTTTTCAGCTTTTTGGACTTAGTTCTGCAATAACTTTATCTCACTCACTTCTGCTTATCTTGCTTTTTCCATCTGATCTATTTAAAACTGTTGAATAATCAATAAAATATTTGTTGTGATGTAACCTTGCTTAAAGATGTCACATCAAAGTCACAAGTGCATTGTGCTTTCATTAGATTATGTTCCCAATATGCAGTTTTTGTGCATTGCAACATCTTCCTTCATGATATGGGGACCTTGTCCTAACAGACTTGCAATTTTTCCTTCCATTAGTCTGCCTGATGTCATAGTTCATGTTTTTAACTTCTTTTTGGTTCTTGAACATATCAGCATACATAAAAATGTTAATAAAATGACTACAAGAAAGCATTTAGAATTAATAAGGCACTGCACAGAAGTTCACTCTGAGCAGCAGAAATTCCTCTGTACAGACATCATGGACTTAACACCAGAACAGAACCATTTTATTCTGTTGTATACTGATGGAGCTAATTATTTTCTAGCATATTATCTGAGAAACAAAAGTAATGCAGAACTTAATTGCAAAGAACATGTTTTTTTTTTAAAAAGTTGTATTTGCTGACATCAGCACAGCAGTAAAGAGAAGGGAAATACAAAAACTGCAACACTGAGGTTACTGTGGCACATTACTTACTGATTATAACTTTAACTGTAAATTGCTTTATCACTTTTGGTTTTCTTATGCCTCCTCACATTTGCCATAGTTTCACATTTTATACTACTACTACAATGTCAAATAATGTTTCTAGTCTAGTCAAATCCTCCTTGAGTTTCAATTTTCACTTATTCCAGCATAATTCTACGAAGGCTGTTATTCATTAATTTTGTTTAGCAGGTAGTTATTTAGAGATGGCCCAGGACAACATAGTTATTTACAATACATATAGGAAATGAAGCTTTTACTAAAACCCACTAAAGCTAATTCTGAAGTGGCAGAACATTAAGGTCATAAAGACCAGCTGAGACACATCACTGAAGAGAAAAATTATACCACCAATCCAATCCAAACAGCTGCTTAAAGGACAGCTCTATCTGGAAACTAAAACAATATTTACTTTGGAATCATGCACTGATATCATATGCAGTTCTACTGCTTCACCTTCTCAATATTATTCTGTGATTTGTTATATGAGAAAATGGCCTTATAGGGACTACCAAATTTTTATTGCTTTGTTTTACAGATAAGTTGTCTTCTTCCCCATTGTCTTGTCTATGACCCTAGTATATGACACAGTCAGATCAGAAAAGTCTTACATCTCCATGGACTTACAGTGATGACACACCCTTTGACACGATTCCTACATTTTTCTTAGCGGTAAGTTACTAAACAGACTTTTTATTGGTTTTAAATTAAAAAAAAAAATAAAGGATAATATAAACTAACAGATAAAAGCTTACATATCAAGTAGATAAAGCTGGTTGCAAAAATTAAAACAAATCCATTTCAGACACCAAACCCAAATGATTCTTCAGCCAAACTTATTAAAACTCAGTAAGCATTTTTATTCCACAAACTATGGAACTTTATCGAGCAACAAAATATATTACTTACACACACACACACACATACAAATTAAATAGATTATAAAGCTACACAACAAGCCATTCTACCTATAAAAATCTTATGTTGGAGAAACATACCATTCACTGCATAGAAAACTATTTCAGACTGTTTGAACGGTCTATATTAAATCAGAGAACTCTTAAAAAAGCGAACGCTGATTTATCAACCCTATGTAAGCGAAAGCTTACAATCCCAAACACTCGGAACAGGGATTTTTTTTCTCAGGGAAAAAAAAAATCACTGTTCCACAAAAAAAATAAAATAAAAATGAAAACTTCAAAACATTACATAAAGTGGGGAGCTGTGCCCCCCACACACCCCTACTTAACTATACCAACTCCGAGATTGCACTACAGTGACAAAAACAGCAAAGTAATAGAGGTGGCCAAGCGATTTCTTTCCGAGGGAAAGAAATCGCTTATATGCCGTTTCGCGCTTTCAAGTTCAATCAAGGTGCATTTGAATGATTGCGTCTTCGATTATATAATAGGAACCCTGTTTGAATAGCTTATCTAAGAAAAACACCTTAAGAATATTAAACATCTATGCAGACAACAGATATAAATTAATTGAAATATACTGTGTTATAATAGTGATCTAATAATCACTATTTAACAATCATAACTCCATTCATACAATCATTTAAGCCAAGAAACTAGAAGATATTAGACCTCATTTCTCAATACACGTATTAGTTCTCAAAAAGAGGGATAATGTCACCTTACTGATCATCTAGTACAACCCTTTCCAGAACAGAAAGTGTGTGTTTTTTAATGATTCACAAGTACCACTGCACCTACAGTGCCTGAATGTGCCTGGATATTCAGATATTCTTGCTCTAACCATTCATGAGGTTTTACATGTATAAAACCTGGGCAATAAAAGCTATGTTAATGGCACAGTACATGTAATGGGCAACTATTCTTGAAATGGGTTCAGTGAGGTTATTAGCTGTTGCTGAGGGTCTGCATTGTTTGCAAACCCGATAGCCAAATATCTCTTTCTTTTTTAACTGGCTTTGAAAAGAAGTTGATTAAATATAAAACGTTGCAATAAGATATCCTGCACATTTATGAATATTTAAATTCATGGCTTAATCCTAAATGCCTGAGAATCATTAAGTTGTCTATTATTTGAGAAGGTAATGCTTATTTCTTAAGGTGAAGCCCGTTGTAAATGAAATGAATAGGCAGAACCTTATGATCATTTTAATTAGGCAAAATTAACTTCATACAAATTCAGATAAAAGAATTGTATGGTAGCTGAATTATTCAATGGCACTGATGACAAAGTCTCCTGGGATTAAAAATAAAACAGGAAATTGAAACTATATATCATTTAATGGTGACAATAATCAAACTGATTTGTATGAGAGAGAGAATTGGTCAAGCCTCAGAATAATAAGATGCACACCAATCAAAAAAGGATAAGAATTTATGTAGGCCCACCCACACCACAACTGAGCACATTCCTATTACCGGTGTGAAAGGCATCAAGATTTCAAAGTGGCTGTAACATAAAGTAGTGGAATTTTTTGTCATGCCTCTGAAGTTTGCTCACTAGGCAAACGAAAAGCGCTTTAAATAAATCTTGGTCCTGGAATTATTCTACCTGGTGGTTCTTGCGTGGTTACTGACCAGTGAATTTTGTAACATCTACAAGGACTGTTGGACTCTCTCAGCTGGTTCTAGTGTTTGTTTTAATATATGCCTTTGACTGTGTTTAGTTTTATTTCTTATCTATATGTAGTGTAGAAGTTGTTCCTGGGATTTGTTGGTGTGCCATGCTTTCCAAGCCTCGTCTGTAAGCACCATTAATTGCCTACTGTATTTAGATAGCCAAGTTGCTGGATTCGATTTAACAGTTTTTCACCTGATGGAAGCATGCTTGCTTAGTATATTGATAAAGGTTTTGTTAAATTCAAGGGTAACTTCATCCAGAGGAAGTTTTTTTTTTTAAACAGACTCCAGTTATATTGCTTGCATGTGGAGATGAAATTATCTACATTAAGATTAGAAAGTTTACTCACATTCATGTATGCATGGTGTTTTGCTGGACTGCATACCAGCCTGTTCACAAAACTGAGCATGTGGTCAGTTAGACTGTAAGATAGTGTGCCATAGTTATCTTACAATTATTGCTGGGTTTAGTTCAGAGAATCTAGTCTAGAGTGGAGGGCCTAGGAGGAGTGTTTCTTATATTTTGCTGGTGTATTTATGAGTGGAGAAAAACATATAGGTTAATACTGGTAACTGGAAGTATCAGATACACTTTGAGCCCAAAGTGTAAGGTCCCAAAGGATGATGGTTTCTTGGAGAATATTGGTAGATGCCCAGGACAGTATGTCTTCTGCTGTGCTGATATTACTCCCAGGGGAATATATGAGGCTGTGATACATATGGTCTAATGAGAGTTTAGAGTGAGTAAGGCAGTACAAATCTGGATGAAGACTATAAAGTTAGTATGCTGCAACTTTTATCAGATTCAGATTTAGAGATGGTGTTACATATACCCCTTTGGTGCTTATGTTAAGAAGTAGTCAACAAGTCATAGAATAGTTTGAATCAGGGTTTTCCATATTATAGTTTCATCTGTAAATTAGTGTCTATATTAGATCATCGAAGTGTTAATACTTCAAATGGTCTAATATCAACCTGAAAACAGCGAATGCTGAAAATAGCGAAGCTGCAGATAACCAAATTTTTTCCTAGGGAAAGAATTTGGTTGTCCATTTCTGTGGCTTTGCTATTTTCAGCACTGTGGTGGAGAGTTACGGGCTGGGTTCAGGTAAGTGTGCGATTGTGCAGATGTTAGGGTGGGGTATGTGAGTTAGGGTTAGGGCGCAGGTGAGGTGAGTATGCGATAGTGACAGACTTTAGGGTTAGGGCGGGGTATGTGAGTTAGGGCGCGGGTGAGGTGAGTGTGCGATAGTGACAGACTTTAGAGTTAGGGCGGGGTATGTGAGTTAGGGTTACGGCGCGGTTGAGGTGAGTGTGCGATAGTGACGGACCTTAGGGTTAGGGTTAAGGATAGTGGATAGATAGTACTGTATGTACAGTTTAGTGTAGGGTTAGATGTAGGATTTTAAGTGTATGTGTGTGGATTGCTGTTTTTTTGGTGTGCTTGTGTTGTGTGTGTGTTTCTCAGAACAGTGAATTTTTTCCAAGGAAAAAAATTCGCTGTTCTGAGCTTTCGATGTTTATAGATTTCATGGTTAGAGGTTTGAGGTGGTAGTATTCGATGATGAGCTGTTTGGTTGAACTGATATAGACCCTGTAAATTACACTAGCAGACAAGATTTTTTGTCATTGTTGACTTTTTTCATTGCAAAGGAAATCCATCTGTAGGTGTGAAATGTTGTCATTAGGGCAACTGACAGATAGTTAATTGAAGATTTTGCACTTTGCATCTCAGCAGAAGAAATTCTGTAAAGTAGTCTGAGCCTCTCATTTCTAACAGTAAAACATGACAATATCCCAGAGTTATTTTTGTTACAGTTAGTAAATTTCATTTTAACTTGTTGTAACTCCCAGATAACAATACTATGTTTATACTAAATAAAGGGACTCAAAAGAAAAATAAGTCACATATTAAATAAATAATATGTTAATACCGTTACTCTCAAGTCCATGTAATGATGTAATATTATTGGTCTGTGTGTCTACTTAATATAAGAATTCAGTAAATACATAAATTATGTAATTTTTGCGTCTTTCGACTTTTTCCCGGTTAGGGGCCGCCACAGCAGAACTCCGGTCCGCTAATGATTGGCAGTAGAGTTTTACGTGCTGGCTTGCCAGGCCTAACGCACAGCCTTCAACGAAGGAACGCCCATTTACGCATGTCGCCACACAGAAGACGCTCTAACTGAGAATCAAACGGGCAACGTCTAACTGTGAGGCGACAACGCTGTGTATATTAATAAAATATTTTGTTTGGAAGTGTTACTCTTCAGTTATTGATATACGCAGTCTTTTTTTATTTTTTAACATAAAAATGTCTCTGAAGGAAATAAACATTTATATATAAAAATGATGGGTCGTTTAACATGTCTCTCTCTGACAAATTTGTGTTTCATCCAATTTAAAGTTGAGGTAAACAGAATGATCTTGTATAAAAATGATCGAACTATAATGTGCCTGTCCAGTTTGTGTGCACTTGAACTGCAGAACTGTGACGCACGAGATTGTGCACTATACTTACATTCACCGAGCACAGTCTGGTAGCAGAACTCGGTTTTGTATTTGGTTTGTACTAAACTGTTCATTGTGGACAAAGCCACTGATCTATGTTTACTAACATAATGACAAGTCATTTTCATTAGCTAAAATTTCATTTGCTATGCTAGTGATTGTTACTCTGGTTTCCAGTGAATACACCAAAAACAAAAAAAAACAAAATGTAGAAAAGGGCACAAGGAGACAAAATGCTCTCTTTGTTAAAAAACACAATTTTTATATCACAAGTGTAGCGCTTTTGTCTCTGATCATTCAGAGACTTCTTCAAAACTTGTTTCTGAAGAAGTCTCTGAATGATCAGAGATGAAAGTGCTAAACTTGTGACATAATAAATTGTGTTTTTAACAGAGAGAGCGTTTTTTTCTCCTTGTGCCCTTTTCTATACTCTTGGTTTGTAGTCAACAAGCTTACTATGTAATTTTCATGGTTTGTACAAACTAATCAAAAACATATTTTTATGTGTATGTAAGAGATTAAAAGCAAATTTTAAAAAACAGAATACTAAGTTTAGAAAATCTGGCAAGAGAAATTCAAGTTTTGTTGAAAAAATAACCTAATGTAAAATGTCAGATACTATGAATTCCTTGGTTTTTGTATTTAGTACCAATTTTAGAATTTTACAAGATTTTAGTGGAAAATGGAAAAACAGTGGTTTTTGAGTACAAATTCACAAAAAACAAGGCATTATCTGAATTGTCAGCCCAATTTTTGTAATAGTTTGTTGACAGACAGTACAGTAAGATTAGTCACTAAGAGAAATCAGCATTGCAAAAAATGGCGTATGTGAAATCGCTTCCCTAAATCTTGTTGAGTGCAAACTGGACACGGTTTTAGCCATTGAGTTCAACTCATTGATATTGAGATCCCTGTTTGCTCCCCCCCCCCACACACACACACACACACATAGGAAATTACTGCCAGTGTAGTTTTTCAGCATGCACTGGCAACAATGAACTTGTTTTTGTGAATTTCCTTTCTCTCTGTGTTGGTACTCTGTGGAGTTAGTATATATAAGTTCAGAGTGTCGGGGAGGGGGGCTTGTCCTCCAAATAAGCACTGAAGGGGATGGCCTCCCTGTAAAAATACTGACATTTAAGTTATTTGTCAGGTTAAATTCATGACCAGTTATGCTTGGCAAGTTAGCTCCTAATCAAGTTTTAACTTGGTGAGTCATAGTAGAAGCATATAAAGCCCCAGGATGACTGTTTGACCAGCAGGGTTGAAAACTCATCTAGTAGTAGCAGCAAAAAACAAATTATTCTTATGTTAAATTATTATCCCCAATGATATGCAGACACATTCCTTTAGTTGGGCAAGTACATTTTTCTTCTGATGATTTCACAAGAACCTTGGTTATTGAAGCCAGAATACCTACAAGTATCTAACCTTATGCCTGCAATATATACTTGTGCACAACTTGCTCAGAAATATGCTTGCTCACCTGTGGTGACTTCCCCCTTCACCCCACCCTAGCTATGTCTCCGTTTTTTGATGTGAGGTTTACTACGGCAGCAACATGAGGTCATGAGTACAAATTTGAATTTTCTGGCTTAATTCCTATTTGTACCAGTTAGTCTTTGAAGATCAATATTATATTATAATCATTTGATCACTAGAAAATTTGGGCCATTCAGTAGCTAAAACAAATCTGATTACTTTTCAGTAATGAGGGCAAAAGTACCAAACAAGGGACTAGGTATAAGGTGTGATACGCTAGAATCAACAAATAACCAAGTAACCAGTTTTACAGCATATAAGCAGTAGTAGAAAAATACATCTAACTTTTATATAAATAAAAGCAGTAAATACAAACTGCCAGTACTGAGTGAGGGCACATTATCTGGGGGTGGTGCAGGAGGAGAAGAGAGAAGGCTTGTTACTTATGTTCTGTTGACCGGATGAAGGGATTTTCTGGCCCTTCAGGAGAGGATCATAGGAGGTTACTAGGTTAATGGCCCTAGGGCCCTTACAAACCTAGCCAAAACTAACCCCTGTTCTAAAGAATTTTAAGGTATTACGTGAAACTAAGTCAACAAGTAGTGACCCTGTCCAAGAGGGACACAAGTGTGGGCATTTGCAGCCAGCTGTTCATTTTTTTCTGAATTTTTGTAACTAAGCAAGCAGAATTTTTTGGTCAACAGTTTCAAAGGATGTGTCATATCCACAAAAATGGCAGCTGTAAGGAGACAGTCACTTATGTTATACAGATAGTATTAGATGGTGAGGGTATAGAGGGGGCTGTGCTAAAACCACTTCTCTAGCCATGCTATTCAGATAGAAACCCATAGCTGTCAACTTGTTTAAGAAACAAAGCATTCACCTTTTGTCTGAAAGGGGGCTGTTTTGTCAGCATTCACTTGACTGGGTACATTGAGTACACCACAAGACTTTAGTAAGCCAAAAGAAATTATTTACATATAGTGTAACTTGACTTCCACTATACATATGACACAGACTACTACAGCACTCAGGGAACATTATGGGGTGTAGTTCAGAATGATAAAATATCGACACATTAAGCTGCTATATTGATGGCAACAGGATTACAGCAGCTGTTGCAGACAGGAGTTAGCACCAATGTGACCTAGTACAGCCTGCAGGGTGGACAGAGGAGTTAGTACCAAAGTGAACTAGCGCAGCCTGAAGGGTAGACGGAGGAGTTAACACCAATGTGACCTAGTGTAGCCTGCAGGGTGGACGGAGGAGTTAGCACCAAAGTGACCTAGCGCAGTCTGCAGGGTGGACGGAGGAGTAAGCACCAATGTGACCTAATGCAGCCTGAAGGGTGGATGGAGGAGTTACCATCAATTTGACCTAGTGCAGTTTGCACAGTGGACAGAAGAATTAGCACCAATGTGACCTAGTGCAGTCTGCAGGGTGGACGTAAGAGTTAGTACCAATGTGGCCTAGTACAGTCAGCAGGGTACATCGAGGGAAATTATATAACCTGTGCATTCTAAGAAGGATGAATTGAATAAAAAACACTTGAGAGACGGGCTGTATGGCTGACAGTGCAGAAGTATCTGAACTTGCTCTCACCCCAAACCAAATCATGTAAGTTACCAAAAGAAACCTTTGTAGAAAGATAATAGAATTCAATGGAACCAACTGATAAGGTGGTCTCTAGAGATTTCAGGGCCTTCCGATTACTATTATGGACATTTCTTGGGCACAATGCATTGTACTGGAGACTTTTCTGGGAGATATATGCTAAGCTGATAGAAGACATGCAATGGGGAGTAACTAACATAGTAAGGTGAATGAGGAACTGGAATCTGAACAATGTCTTTTGAACTGAGGCATATACATACTGGAAGAGACAGAAGGTAGAGGAGCATTGTGATGTACATTGGCCAAGTCATCAGCAAGGGATAAGTGGGCTACAGCAAGAGAAGACATTCAGAGGGTGGGAAAGCCTCACATAGCATTTGGGAAGTAGATGATGTACACCAATTAGGAGCAAACTGCTCCACAGAAAGAGTGGTGATACCCTGGAATGTACCCAAGAAAGAGTGGCTGAGTATTGGATAGATGGGATACAAGTCTTGACAGGGGAAATAGGAAAATAAGTGTGGGTCAGTTACCCAAGTGTTAGTTGTCCACTGGTATCTTTGTATGCCATATGTAGCAGGAACTACTAAGGCCAATTTAAAATAATGCATTTATTCACTACATATTGTTGCTTTCTCTTGTCCACATAATCTGATGGACAGCTCAGCCAGCCTCCAGGTGGTTACATCTATTCAAACCCACCCTTCCAGTAGCTGATATATTGTAGGTTGCCTCTGCTACACCCCCTTCTACTGGGAGAAGTCCTTAGAGAGCTAGGTGGATTTATATTCACTTACAGCCCCCAGGCCTGAGCATTGTGATCTCTCACCTACACCCAAACAACTGCACCTGTACCCAAATCTAGTCTTTTGGCATGATCAGATACACTTGGGGTTGATTAGAGCTCTCACCTACTTGATTCCTATAGATCCATCCCTCGCTGACCAGCTTCCCTTCTCTCTCGAAGACTATTGGCTATTTTCCCTTACTGGACAGCTCTGCTCTGGAGTGGGTGCATACTGGTCAATTTATATTGAAATTCAATTTGAATTTAGGGGAGCCTTTGTTCATGGTAATCAGATTTTAAACCTTGGTCATATTCTCATTGTTCCAGTTCACACTTGGTTACAACTCTTTAGCACATACAATAAGCAGTCACCCTAATGCTTGGTTATATGTTTTAGCATACACAATAAGCAGTCACACTAACACTTGGTTATAACTCTTTAGCACATACAATAAGCAGTCACCCTAATGCTTGGTTATAAGTCTTTAGCACACACAATAAACATCACCCTAACACTTGGTTATAACTCTTTAGCACATACAATAAGCAGTCACCTAATGCGTGGCTATAAATCTTTAGCACATACAATAAGCAGTCACCCTAATGCTTGGTTTACTAAGTAAGGAGTGCAGTTTGTTTATCTGTTTTAGTTTTGTGTTATAGGCTTGTTTCCTTATTTAGTTATGAGTATCTGGGTAATACAGGTGTTGGATTTCTTGGTAATTTGTGGTACTGTGGGCATTTGATTTCTTAATAATTTATTTATTCATGCAATTCAGTAATTTACTGAGACAGAGGTCCGGCCCAACAGATTAATTTCAAGTCTGACCAAGAATACAAAAATAGGTCTAGGAGGTTTACAGAAATAGATCATTAAACATAATACATGAAATATAACTTAGTACTATCAACCATGAGCAAACTATACAGCAAAGAAGTGAAGTATGCATGTTTTCAGAGTAACCCTGAAAACTGATCCCATACTGTGTTCTAGGAACCTTTGTTAACAATGAATTGCCCTTTGATCACCATGTATCCGCTATTGAAAGGAGGTCATTGTTCATCTCACAGCTTACATCTAAAAGCATGGAGTTCAAGTCAAAGGATATAATCGTTCCACTGTACTGAGGTCTCATCAGGCTGGTCATTCACTATAACGCTCAATTCGCTATTTGCCTGTTCAAAAACTTGTCACAACTGGAATGACCATAATGCTTTTTTACTAAAACGTCAGGGTCCTGATTCACAAAAACTATGCAGACCATCTCAAAGCCTTATTCCTCTTCTTGGTATCATACAGGGTGCTAACAGCTGACTCCTGCCTGACTCACATGTCCAACAGACCCTATGTTGTCAGATGTATTATACATTTGCAAGTCCAATGGCAGTGGGAATACCTCCTCTATGGAGCGGTCTTCCACACTCCACATAATGAGAAATACTTCTCATATTCTGTTCAAACACAATGTGGATGAATGTATAGGAAACACACATTCTTTCCTGGTTTACAACCCATGTCCGTCATGGACAGGAGCAACAAAGTAATGTTCTAACATATCCTTGTTCTGCCTGACTCTGGGTTATTCTTATGCAAAATGTAAGGGCTATCATGGGAAGGTAAGGCTAGCTTTCTTAAGATCCTCTCAGACAATTGTCTAGCAAGTACCTATTAAGCTATAAACCTGCATTCTGCTAGCAATAACAAAAGACAGCATCATGATTTATTAAATGGCGGACACTAGTAACAAGTGCATAATAGAGTCATAATGGCTCTCGGCAGTCTTATTTTCACAGTATCAATCACAGAACATTAACCACCATTAAAATACACAAGTGCTATACGTGAACCAACTTACATTCTTACAGGTAGTCATGACAAAAATATTACACTGTTATATACACAGATTCAGAACAACTGTGAGAGAAAAATGTTTCTGCAAACTTAGACCAGCTACATGGAATCATCTCCCTACAGAGGTCAGATGACAAAGTACACTTCAGTTCTTCACAACTCAAGTAAAAGAGCATCTACAAAAGGAATGTGTATGCAAATGACTTCAAGATACATGACAAATGTCACATTTTCCTTTATTTTCAGAGTAGGACACAACTATTACCTTGCCAGTGAATGTTAACCATGATACCTTTAACCACTTTCTCTATCAAGACAAAGTCTAAAAAAATGTAATATTCTGTAAATTCTATAGATAGTTTTCAGTCAATAGTAGACCTGTGATTTTATTCATGCTTATGCAATATTGTACTGTTATTTTTTTCTTTTCTTTTTTTCATGTGTATTAATAACTATTGTACGATCTGTGCTAATTGTTCTCTACTATGAGTCCTGGTCATGGCAGAAAAAGATCAGACCACCACCCCACCTACCCAGTTAACAAATTGCAAATTAATTAAATAAATAAAGAGAATACAGTGCACTTTTCAAGTAATATACCTCAAACAGCTAGATGCTTTCTTTAGCAGTGAGAATTTAAATACCTTATATTACAGACATTTGCATAATTATCTATGGGAGTGGTAAGCACTAGGTAGCCTATCTACGACAAGAGGAGTGGTTTCTGGCTCTGAAATTGTAGTTTATTGGCCGCTTGGGCAGTTTTTCTATCCCTTTCAACTTTCTGCTTTAAAAGCCTGTGTTTCCGCTTATTTAAGTATTGCAGATCCTGTTTTGGCATCCTGCAGACTACAAGAGCAACAGAAAAGAGAAAGACTAAGTGCCTCCATTTTGATTTTTTCTGATTATACTGCTTTCTGCACTTGATTTAAGTCATTTTTTTTCATTTAACTGCATTTATTTTAACTTTATTTGCTTTAATATTGCTACACACTCAAGTATGCTAGCTTGCACTGTATTTAAAGTATTTTTATTACTGTTTAACTGTTTTTTTTTCTGCAAAAAAACAAACAAAAAAAAAGTTCTAAGCTTGTTTCCCACCTTTCCTGTTACTAGAGTAATCCAGATACAGATTTGCTGTATCTAGGACTGTGTTGTAAGTTTCTGAGTTCCCCAGACTTTTCTGTGATAGAAGGAAGCCTTCCAGCTTATCAGTGGGAGTGTTAAGCATTAGGTAGCCTATCTACCACAAGAGGAGTGGTTTCTGGCTCTGAAATTGTAGTTTATCGGCTGTTTGGGTAGTTTTTCTATCCCTTTCAACTTTCTGGTTTAAAAGCCTGTGTTTGCGCACCACGCAGCCCCTTTAAGCTGGGTAAACTATTACCTTTGTCAGAAAATCTGCTCTTCAATTTTCCCTTAGATCTTGCTAGTTCTCTTCTCTCTTGCACTTTAATTAGCTTATTCGCCTAGCACTTCATCAGGCTTTTTGTAGCAATTATTATAGTATACATAAGTGCTATCAGCACTAGACGTCCTATAAGGAAACAGCTCCAGTACTTAGTAATGATGACCATCCCTCCTGGCATGTCTAAAGGTCAGTTCCCTGCGTTTTCTCCCATTAACCTGGTGAACTTGGGCATTCTGAGGCAGTGTAGCAACTGCCTCATGTACACAGACAACTCTCTCCTCTTACCTCCCAACACTCAGACTTGTGAGAGATGCACTTGTATCTCCAAATTGGAAGCCATGCACTCTCCAGCTAAGACCAGAATAGCTGGTCAAGAGGAGAAACACCTGCACCATACCACACCGAACACTCACAGTCCTCACATAAAAACAGAAACCACACACCCACCTTCGCAGAGGGTCTCAATAGAAATCTACCCAAACAGCAGAGACCTCCAGGGCAGAAACGTACTCGACCACCACAACACAGCACAAACCACATAGCTTGTCTACACAGTGTGTCCCTCCACCTTGGCTCCTAAGGCAAAACAGCTTTCTCAATATAATAATCATAGGTGACTCAATAGTGAGGCACACTGATGTCCCACTCACGAGGCTGAATAAGGAGAAGGTAACAGTCATCTGTCCATCAGGTACCAGAATTCGACACATAACACACACACTCAGGTCACTCCACAACAAGTACAAGTATGACTCTGTCATTGTCCATGTGGGTCTGAATGACCTGAGATGCACCTCCCTGGACTACATGAAGAGACATGGTGGAGCTCTCAGATTATGTGGCCCAGGCAGGTATGACCCGAGTGCTGAGCAGCATCCTACCGTCACCTAGAATGGTACCGCAATACAAACAGAAAATGAGTGATTTCAACAACTGGTTAAGTTTCTGGTGTCTGCCTGCTTGGGATGGCATGATTGACAGACCTCGATGCTTTTCCAGAGATGGCCTTCATCTGTCACCCCTGTGTTTCTGGGTACTAGCTAAGGCTCTTGCCACCCCTATAGAGCCTTTATTGGGTGGTGTTCCAAAGACCAAATTACCACCGTAACAGCTATAAATAAATGCAATCTGAGGGTCATGCTGCTCAATGCTAGAAGTCTAAATCTCAAGATGCACTCGCTTGAAGCACTGTTCAAAATGGAGAACATCGACATTTGTGCTGTAACGGAGACCTGGTTTAAAGCAGCAAAAAGCACCCCTGCGCTACCAGGCTATAACTCATTCCACACCTTCTGGCCCCAGAACATGGACCGAAGCTCCAAACACGGTGGTGTCTCCATATTCATAAAGGATATGCACACCACCAGACTAGTAGCCCAGCATAACGCATCTGAGATACTCCAGGTACAACTAACATTGGGTAAGACAGTGATTCAGGTCGTAGCCTGCTGTAGGTCCCCAACCATGTCCCAAGACTCTCACTCCACATTCCTAAGCACCCTGGAAACTATTAAGATCCAGCTCAACACAGTCATACTAGGTGACTTCAACTACCCCTCCATCAGCTGGGAAAAATACTCATGCACCAGTACACTGGCCCAACGCTTCCTGGAATTCATCAATTCCAATGTCTTGGACCAGCTCTTTCTTATCCAACTAGAGGAAGCAACATCCTTGACCTGGTTATAACTAACATGGGCAACCGTTGCTCTACATCAATAGTCAATTCCTCCCTGGTTAGATCCAACCACAAACTAATCACCATGGAAATCCACATCTTACCAACTCCCCCACAAAGGTATCCACCATGAAATACTTCTCCAAAGCTGACTTTGGACTCCTAAAAATACAGGTGGCTAACTTTACGGCACACATGCCAATGAAAAATAAGTGCATGACTGCCAAATCATACACCAATGTACTGTACGAACATGTACATAAATGCATGGAACTAACCATACCCAACATAACCAAGACGCTCTCCTCCAAAAAAAAGGAAGCCAATCTGGTGGTCCCCTGCCATTAATAAACTCTACAACAGGAAGAAGAAACTGTTGCAGAAAAAGGTGAAGTCCCAAGACTGGAAAAATTTCCTTATTAGCCTCAACAAAAAGTTGAGATCCCTCATCAAAACCTCCAAAGCCAGCTATGAAGGCAGAATTGCGGTAGACACTAAAAACAACCACAATGTCTTCTATACTTATATCAAGAATCTCCATGGCAATACCCAGAATTGCTCTGAGTTACTGCACAATGGTACCGCCTATACTGAGCCAACAGATATTGCCAACATACTGGCCGACAGATTCAGCGCCAAATTTACTCCTCTCTCCCCACCAAAGGACCAGTCTCAATACCGGAAGAATGCCAGGCACCCAGCATTACTGCAGCACAGGTTAAAGCTGCATTGTCCAAGGCCTAGAATACAGCTTCCATGGAACCCCACAGTATCCCTGGGTGTGTTCTACATGAATTACAAAGTGAACTGGCACCACATCTGTATGCCCTGTTCACTCACACCCTCACCTCAGGCTTTGTCCCTGCTGAATAACGCACTGCTACAGTCATCCCTCTCCATAAAGGAGGAACGACTACAGACCCTGGAAATTATCGTCCCATTAGCCTGACCAGTCTCATATGCAAGGCTATGTAGCGCATCATCATGGACCTAATTAACAAGGACATAGGGACTCTCCATACTCTAGATCCCACGCAATTCAGTTTTGTGAAAGGTAGAGCATGCCTGCTCAACCTGATTGATTTCTTTGAGTCCGTCACCAGAGCTGTGGATGAGGGCAAGGCAGTTCATACAGCCTACCTCAAACCTGGCCAAGGCCTTTGATACCATTCTTCACTCAGGAATTATTGATAAACTCATCAAACTAAGCATCAACCTCTATATCATTAGGTGAGTTGCAAATTGGCTCAGAGATAGAACCCACAGTGTGAAAGTAGTGCACTCCAAGTCAGACTGCCGACCAGTCACAAGTGGAGTCCCACACGGATCAGTCCTGGTTCCTCTCCTGTTTGGTATCTACTTCTCAGAAGTCCAGGCCAACACTGAGGGACTCTGGCTGACCAGGTCTGCAGACAACTGCAAGCTGGGAGACATTATTAACTCCTCAAGTGATGCAGACATCCTACAGAAAGGCCTCACTGAGACAATTGACTGTTGTTGAAACCATGGCCTTAAGCTTAATGCCAAAAAAATGCGTCGTCATACCCTTTGGGAAAAACTCAGTTCCCACTAATTAACACATTGATGGGAGCCCACTGAACACTGAAAGCGTTATAAGAGATCTGGGGACACAGGTTGATAGCAACTTCTCCTTCGACCACCACCTTGCCACTGTGGTCAGAAAGTCCTTCTATGTGGCACATCTCATTACCATGGGTTTTTCATCCAGGAAAAAAGAGGTCATCGTTTCTCTCTACTCTTCCCTCATTAGACCAATCAGAGGAGTATAATACCCCATTTGGCATGTACCCCACTAGACACCTCTACAACAGAGAGGCCACAAAAGTACCTCATGAAGAGGATCCTAGGTCTTAAATACATGTCCTACATGGACAGACTCAAAAAACTCCAGCTATTCTCTGTCTCATGACGTCTATTAAGAGGCAATCTCTGCTTGACTTACAAAGCCATGTCTAACCCAGCTCTTTTAGAAATGCTACATCTAAAGAAATCCCAGTCCCTCCACACCACACGCTCCAGAGACCTCAACCTCATTACCACAATCAACAGAACATGCTGGAGGGACAGGTTCATAACCCAGAGACTGCCCATGCTCTGGAATAGACTTCCCATACATGTCAAGCAGAGCACCTCACTGGCCCTCTTCAAGAGAAATCTTGATGACTGGATGGGAAATAGAAAGTTCACCCCAGGGATCACTCCAGTAGCTGTACTTGATAGAGGTACTGGTAACTAACATCGGACAGCACAATGCCAGGGCACTTCTATGGGCTAGGTTTGTAAAGGCTCCTGGGCCATTAGCCTAGTACACACCTATGAACCTATTACTGGATGAAGGACAATATTATCCAATTATTTATTTAACATTTGCTGACTGAGAAAGTCCGATTAGGACAGAACCTATTCTCAGCATAGTCCCGGGAGGAAATGCTCCCGATGCATGTCTTTGGAATTAAATGTGAATGTAAACAATAAAAAGTTTGCAAATCACAGAAGGCAAATCAAACATTGTGAATGGAATACTTCAACCATTTATGGCTGGAAGGTCAGTTGAGTAAATGACAGCATTAATAAATTTTGCTTTTTCTTAAGAATGCACATAAATGGCAGCTAATGCTTTGTGTTTCTGTGTGTACCTCAATTCATGTGGTCATTAGAACACAAGGTAAGTGACAGAACAAGAAAAGTGGTTATGTTACTACTTTCTCTGTTCATATGGTGAATTTTATCTTTATTGGACTGATTTCATAAATGTGTGGGCACAGCCATTTCCTCCAGATCAATTTTGTGCGTCTTATTTTAGATAAGATAAGATAAGAAACAGTGAGAGCTTTCTCACACCCTTTAACAACGATGGCTAGCATTATTTTTGTAAGCACAGTAGTAATCTGTTATGACGTGAAGTCCAGGCTCATCAACAGCAGGAGCAGAGAAAGCAGAGATGGGGGAAAGGAAAAAAAAGACGGCTGTGGTAACAGTAGAAAAGCAGGCACACTGGAAAATAAGGAGTACCCATAAGGACATAGGCACATTATAAGGGCAAAACTAAGGGGTGGGGTCATCCAAGCAGTGAGGCTTGATTCAATACTTGCCAGTCCACTCACTCGTCACATGATTTTCAGTGTAATGTCAGTGCTGTTCTCCCATAATGCATAGCAATGCAAAAGTACATTCATCTCCTTATATTTCTTTTCAAGAAAAGTAGCAAGCAGTATACAGACACAATGTTTGCATTGTAGTGTAGTGTACTACTGTTCAAGGGAACACCTCCTTCAGGAGCCTAGAACGGGTTTTTTTTTTTTTTTGTTTTTTTTTTTGCAGGCAGATATCAGTTCTGAGACAAAAGAATGCATTAATCTTTGCTGTTCTGTCTAGGATACAGAAATCCTTCTCTCACCAAGTACCAGTTGGACTATACTGCACTCAAGAAAGGACACAGGAGTGGAAACCAAGCATAGCCCTTCAGCTGTATCCATCCAAAATTCATACTTTCTACTAAGCATTCCACAGAGAAGTGAGAGAGCTGCGGGAGCTTCTGCAGCACAAGCAAACTGAAGGCAGAACAATACCCAACAGAAGAGGGGGCGCATCCATGCTGCTATGCATGCCACAAATCAGGGAAGGAGACCAAATTCGCGATACAGGAACTACTAGAGGAATCTTTATGACTCTGAAGGAGTAGGAAGCATATACAATTAAAGGGGATTTAACTGCTAGAAGGTAGGACAACAAAAGTAATGCAGGATGAGGCATAACAGAAATGAAAAAAAAAAATCCAATTTTCAAGACAGTGACAGTTCAGTTTGGGGATCTGGTCAAATTTTTCCACCCAAGAAGTATATGACAGAAGTACTGAGGCAAGATATTGTGTTAGGGAGTAGCCTTAAAAAATAAAAAGAGCACAGGCTATGACCTTTCTTAGAAAGGTGAGGCTAAGATGAAGTGCAGCAATAAATCTAATACCCAACAAAAACATCTTGTATAGTTGAGTCAACAAGGATATCCACACAAAGCTTTTAGCATTCACACTGTTTATCAGTTTTCATTAAAAGACTTTATCTCGAAACAAAATCACTATAAGTTACACCCTTTATAAATAACTGCATTCAATTAAAAATCAATAAAATTCAATAAAACAATCAAGTAGCAGAAGCAATTTCCCATTTAAACTTTCTTAACATACACTCTCTTCTGTTTTCTAAAAAACATTTAATATTCACTGCATCATTAAGTCCAGGACTTCTATCTGATCTCAACTTTATTTAGCAGGAAGCTTCTCTTTGTTCCAAAAATAATTTAAATTCACCTCCCCTTAAGTCTAAATGCCTTGTTCTATAACCGAAAATAAAAATTTCTTAAAGTTGGGGGCAACTCAAGGTGTATTTGTACAAAGCACTTTTGGTATCTTTCTTCCCAATATAATACTGGTGTTCCTTAATACGTTCCAACAGCTTTCTAGTAGTCATTCCAATATAGAAAGCTGGATACCCGGAGCGCACACTAATATACACAACACCCCTTGTTTGACAGCTTAACCTTTCATTCAGTGCAATAGTATAATCTAGGCTGTTTAACATAATAAAAGGTCCCTCCAAAATGTAGTGAATATTGCACTGTCCACATTTAAACATTCTCTCCATCTTATTAGATGAAATACTACCTAATATTCTAGTATTATCTTTTTGTAACATATTCTTTAAATTATAACTGTTGTTATAAACAAATCTGGGGTTGTGTGTCCTGTAACTTGATACAATTCCTTATTGCCTTGTAAGACCATCCAGTTATTACTTATACTTGATCGAATGCTTGCACTGTCTACTGTCATATCTAGGGTGCAGGTCAAATTTCTACCTTCATCTTCTTTTTTGCGATCATCTCTTCCCAAAATTCTTTCTTTCTTACTAATAAAGGGACACTTCAACATAGGTGGAAAGGACAAAGGTCTCTTTTCCATTATTTCATTTTCTAACTGCTTCAAAACTGTTTCTTTATATCTCCTATTAATAAATACATTAGTAATGAAACTAAATTCTTCCTTCAGGGTTGTCTCATCAGTAGTCATCCGACTAGCCCTAATGTTCTGTCCCCTAGGCAGATTAGTTTTCATGAAACTTGGATGGCTACTCTTTTGATGTAAATAACTGTTAGTAAAAGTTGCTTTTCTGTGTATTTTACTGTTGAACTCCCTACTTGTCTTATTCCAAGATATAGTAACATCCAAAAAATTCACTGTGTGACCTACATCACCAATAGTAAATTTCAAAAAGGCAGACTTCTCATTAACGTCTTTCAATAAATTCTGACAGTCAGTTTTACTGCCCTCAAGCATAGAAAAAAAGAAGTTATGTACTTACCATAACATTCCATGTTTGTAGTCCATCTTGCCTACGTTCTTGCTGGATGGGTTCGGAGCCAATATTTGGCTCTGACTTGGCCGATACTAAAGCTCGAGAGCTTTTACTGGCTCGAGGCTAACCTCTATTCCATGGTGCCTCACGGCAATTCCCCAGATCTTGTTTGCAAGAAAGCAGTAAGTACCTAACAGGTATTAAATTATCAGAAACTTATACATACAGACAAAAAATTATGTAAATAAGAAATAAAAAAATATACTGTATACCGTATTAAGCAACCAACGACTTAACATCTCTGCTGTTTGCTACCAACATCTAATATTTTTTTTTCCCAAAAAATTATGTATTATTATCCATGCCAGGTGGACAACTACAACCAGATCAGACAGTATCAGTATAGTCCACCAGATCCTCCAGAAACAGGAAGGGGGTAGGAGGGAGGGACGCAAGAATGTGGGCGAGATGGACAACAAACATGGAACATTATGGTAAGTACATAACTTCTTTATGTTATGTAGTCCTATCTCGCCGTAATTCTTGCTGGATGGGACAGCATCCCTAGCACCTTTATCCCGGGTGGCTCAAGCGAAGAGACTCTTCAGCACAGTGGACCCCAAGGATGACCTGTCCTGGAAGGCCAAATCCAATTTGTAATGAGTGACAAAAGTATGTGGTCTTGCCCAAGTAGCTGCTGCACAAATAGTATCAATTGGGAGCCTAGATCTAAAGGCACATGAAGTAGATACTGCCCTAGTAGAATGGCCTTTTACTTCGTTGAGTAATTGTTTGCCAGTAGTTTGATAAGCAAGGGAAATGCAATCTGAGAGCCATTTTGAAAGAGTCACCTTAGAAACAGGCAAGCCCTTATTTTTATCAGAAAAGGACACAAATAATTAATCTGATTTTCTGAATTCTTTTGTCCTGTGTAAGTAAAACCTGAGAATTCTGGGAATGTCTAATTGGTGCAGTCTGTACTCAGATTTATTAGAATGGTTTGGAAAAAACACTGGTAGCTCAATAGTAGTGCTGAGATTATGCTCTGAGCATACCTTGGGAAGAAAGGAAGGGTTTGTCCTGAGTGAGACTCTATCCTTGTGGAAAATAATGTAAGGAGGTTGAATAGTAAGGGCTTGCAGTTCTAAGACTCTCCTAGCAGAGGTTATGACTATTAAGAATATTTTTTTCCAAGATAACAATTTCAGATCTGATGAAGAAACAGCTCAAAGGGTGCAGACATTAATGATGTGAGAACTAAATTTAAGTCCCAGGGTTCTGATGGGTGTTTGATCGGAGGCCTGAGAAGGAGAACTCCCTTCAAAAAGGTTTTGTACAAAGAGTGTGACATGATGGGATTTCCCATGAAGCCAAAATGGAAATTAGAAATGGCAGCTAACTGAACTCTTAACTGTAGCGGCTGCAGTTCCTTCATGAAAAATTGACGTGCAAGGAAGGATAAATTAGAGTCTATAGGAGCTGTGTAGGGATCTAGGCCTTGGTTTATAGCCCAAATAGAGAAACTTTTCCATTTGCTGGAGTATAAATTCCAAGTGGAAGGCTTATGGGATGAGATCAGAATGTTTGACTGAAGGGGAGAGATAGACGCACCTGGCTATTCGTGGAACTGGTGCAGCCATACTGTCAAATTGAGGGTGTGGATGGTTGGGTGGAACTGCCCCGATTGATGAATCAGGAGGTCGGGAGATGGCTCCAGAATCCATGGTTTCTCCAAAAGATATGGCCACAGGAAGGGAAACCATACTTGTCAAGGCCAGTAAGGACCAAAGAGGATTAGGGTACTCCTCAACTGTTTTGCTTTCTGTATTACCTTTGCATTTAGAGGAAAGGGTGGGAAGGCATAAAGAAGTCCCGGGGGCCAATCGTGGACTACAGCATCCCTGGGTGACATCCACGGATGGGGAATTAGGGCAAAGTAGCTGCTGTATTTGGTGTTCAGGTGTGTGGCGAATAGGTCGCAGCAAGGATGACCCCAGCTGTCAAAGATCTCTTTTGCAACTTCTGCATTCAGGGACTACTCATGAGGCATCAGAATTGCTTGGCTGAGTTTCTCTGCTATCACATTGGATTTCCCCAGGATGTGCGCTGCTACCAGAAAACGTTGAGAGTCCATCGCCTATTTCCAAACTCTTAAGGCCTCTCGGCAAAGCGGGTAAGATTTGCTTCCCCCTTGCTTGTTTATGTACCACACGAAAGACATATTGTCTGTCTGGATTGCAATTGTCCCGGTGGGAAGAGAGCTGTGAAGTGCTTGCAACGCATATAGCACCGCTATCATCTCCAGAACATTGATGTGCAAGTGGTTCTCATGGTTCTGCCAAGTACCTTGGACTGTCATTCCCACATAATGCCCCCCACCCTATCTGGGAAGTGTCCATGGTCAAAACTTCTTTCTCTTGGGGAGTAACAAGAGAACAACCTAAGAGAAGTTGTTCTGTATGCAACCACCATGTCAGATCCTTCTTGCAGGTGTCTGTTATGAAAATCTGATGAGAAAATGGAAGGTCTTGCATCGACCATTGGGCAAATAGCAGCCAATGAAGTATTCTCATATGTATACGAGCTAGAGGAACTAACAGAATGGAGGAAGCTATAGTCCCTAGGACTTGAAGGACTACCCTAGCCTGAACTTTGTGACTGTTTAGCAAGGATCTGACTTGATTGTGTAGAGACTCTACTCTTTCTGGTGTTAGTCTTGCTGATATGGTGGTAGTGTCTATTTCTGAGCCTAAGAATACAATGTACTGCGAAAGAGATAAGGTTGATTTTTTTAGGCTGACTGTGATGCCCAAACTGGCGCACAAGGAAACAGTCTCGTCCCTGGTTCTGTTGAGTTGATGCTTGGTGGTAGCAGTAAGGAGCCAGTCGTCTAAGTATGGAAACACCTGGAATCCTTGACATCTCAGGTGAGCCGTTACCACTGCCATGCATTTAGTGAACACTCTGGGGGCTGTAGTCAGACCAAAGGGCAGTGTTCAGAACTGAAAATGACTGGCTCCCAGCCGGAAACGTAAGTTTCTCCTGCAGTGCCTGTCCATTTTGATGTGGGAGTATGCATCCTGAAGATCTACTGAGCACATCCAATTGTCTTTCCCGATAAAGGGGAATATCGACTGCAGAGTGATCATTTGGAACTTCGATTTCTTTATGGACTTGTTGAGATCTAGAATTTATCTCCAGTCCCCTGTCTTTTTGGAACTAAAAAGAATCGAGAGTAAGTTCCAGATCCTATTTGCTCTGTGGGGACTTCTTGGATGACTCTTTTTTGCAGCAACCAGATAACCTATGATGTTGCACGGTCTAGCTGAATGGGTGACACATCTGGTAGAGACCGCTTAAATGGGGGGTCAGAAACAAGGGGAATCAGATAACCTCTGGATATTATGGTGTGTACCCAATGATCTTGTGAAATGTTTAGCCAGGTGTTTGGGTACAGTGATAGACGACCCCTGACTGCCTCCAGAGACGGACAGTCGGGCAACCCCTCACGGGCGATGTAAGGGACAATCAGAGAAGGTTTCTCTATCTCCTTGATGTTGCGGACCTCCTCTGCGGCGAGGGTGGCGTCTTCCATTATATCCTCCCCCCTCTGCCTCTAGGGGTGGGTTGACCTTGTGCCTGAAGGAAACCTTTTTGGGATTTACGGAACCACATTTTCCCTCCTGTATTACCCTTGGGATAGGGTCTAGATAGGAGGGAGGAATGGACTCCGATGGCAGATAAGGTTTTCCCTTCCTGCTCGCACCTGGTCAAAGTCCTTTCACCTGGGGTCCAAAAAGAGATGAACCATCAAAGGGGACGTTAGTGAAGGAAGACTTAAAGGATTCCGTGAAATTACAAAGATGCGTCCAAAAATGTTGCCTGAGGGATATTCCTGCTGCAGCTGCCCTACTCGCTCGATCCGCTGCATATATCAGCCTCATGGAGGAATTAGCTATCGACGTAAGGGTGGAGAGGTGCGCAGAAACCTTATCCACGGATCCCAGAGCTACTGAACCCTGGAGGGTATTTCCCACCTCCTTCAGGAGATCCCTCTGAAGACAAGTAAAATGGGTAAGGTAATTCAGCGATCTTAGAGTAAATGCCGCTAAAGAGAAGGTACGCTTCCCATACCTATCCATCGTCCTAGACTCCTTGTTATGAGGATGCATATTAGAAGATGTTTCGGATACCTCCTTCTTGGTGGCCGCTGCTACCACCATAGCATCAACGGGAACTCCTTTGGTAAGAAAAGCCTTATCTTCAGGTGCTGTCATGAATTTATTTTGCCTTCCTTGGGATGGGCTCCACTGAGTCTGGAGAGGTCCAGGCTTTCTGCGATATGACCCCTAAGAGTTGGTCATAAGACAGTGTCACCCAGGAGGTGGAAGGTCGGGAACCAAAGGCCTCAAGATACACTGACTTGTCCTCAGTAGGGTTAGAGGTCTTCCAGTCACCCCTCTGTCTAAGGATTTCTAGGATGTCAGAAAAGGAGGCATCCTCAGAGGGGGATCTAGGGGACCCTTCTGATTCCTCCAAATCAGTGTCAGATGTGACAGACTCAGGTGAGTCAACATGCTTCCTATTACACAGTCTCTCCCAAGGGAGCTCTCCAGTGGGATAAGCTGGGGACGTCTCAGAAGAGGGGGCACCTCCAATAGGGGCTGCTTGGGTCTCTGGTTCCCTACGCTGTGGGGGTGGCAGGGGAGAAGAAGTTGCTGCCTGCTGCTGGTGGGACACAGGTTTCAAAGGTATGGCTTTTGCAGAGGATAAAGCCTTCTCTTTTGCCTCGAAAGCCTTTCCCTCCCACTCCGAAAGAAGACCTCCACTCCGAGGAGACAGATGGTCAACTACTAGCCAGGGGGAAGGGCTTCGAAGCAGATGTGGGAGCCGAGCTGAGTCAAGCCGAGGCACCGAGAGGGAGGGTTGGTTCTGAAGAAAACCCAGTATGACTATCCCCATCAGAGTCGACTAGAGAGCGTCGGCTCCCATATCCCTCAGCTCCAGACTGAGCCACTGAGGATAGAGTAATCGGTTCCGAGGAAGCAGGGAGGATCCCCAGAACTGGCCAATCCAAGAACGAAGAACCTGAAGTGATTGGCTCCGAGAACAAAGCAATCAGAGGAGGAGCAGTGGTTTGTAAAAGGGTCAGCTCTGAAGCCCTTGGGTCCGGAGGGGCCAATTTCTTTGCCAGAGCTGGATCTGAAAGCAACCTCTTCACCACCCACTCGATGTCCTCATCTGATAATGTCCTGGAGGATCTGGTGGAGACAGAAAGAGATCTCCTCCTCTCCAAAATAGGAGACCTCAAGGTAGGTGACACAGGGTCAATATCATGTAACTGTCTCTGTACCGAAGGTTGCCTCGGCACCAAGGAGATGTGGAAGAAGCTGAATCGGAGCCAGAACTCCTTAGCTCCGACGCCTTGGTCTTTTTCGATGGCTCCGAAACGGGGGCCGAAGATTTACGTTTCGAAGTCTTAGGAGCTGCCTAACCAAGTTCCAGCTGCTGCGGGAAGGAACAGATCATAAGACCCCTATCAATTAGCTTGCGTTTTCTCTCACTCAAGACATTGCTACTAAATGCATAGCAAAATGTACAGGGCTCTTGCAAATGAGCTTCATCTAAACAGTACACACAACTAGTGTGACTGTCTGTCAAACACATCTTTTGTGAGCATCTATCACATTTGTTAAACCCCGAAGGGCGATGGTCTTTATGTTCTCTATCCTTTTCTTTAGACTCTATAGGAGCTGTATAGGGATCTAGGACTTGGTTTATAGCCCAAATAGAGAACTTTTTCCATTTGCTGGAGTATAACTTCTGAGTGTAAGGCTTATGGGATGACATCAGAATGTGTTTGACTGAAGGGGAGAGGGGGACGCACCTGGCTATTCGTGGAACTGGAGCAGCCATACTGTCAATTTGAGGGTGTATATGGTGGGGTAGAACTGCCCTGACTGATAAATCAGGAGGTCTGGAGACAGTTCCAGAATCCACGGTTCCTCCAAAAGATATGGCCACAGGAAGGGAAACCATACATGTCGAGGCCAGTAAGGACCAATAAGGATCAGGGTACTCCTAAACTGTTTTGCTTTCTGTATTACCTTTGGGATGAGAGGAAAGGATGGGAAGGCATAAAGAAGTCCCGGGGGCCATTCGTGGACTACAGCATCCCTGGGTGACATCCTCAGATGGGGAATTAGGGCAAAGTAGCTGCTGCATTTGGTGTTCAGGTGTGTGGCGAATAGGTTGCAGGAAGGCTGGCCCCATCTGTGAAGATCTCTTTCGCAACTTCTGCATTCAGGGACCACTCATGAGGCATCAGAATTGCTCGGCTGAGTTTGTCTGTTATCACACTGGATTTCCCCAAGATGTGTGCTGCTACCAGAAAACGTTGAGAGTCCATCGCCCATTTCAAACTCTTAAGGCCTCTCGGCAAAGTGGGCAAGATTTGCTTCCCCACTGCTTGTTTATGTACCACACGACAGCCATGTTATCTGACTGGATTGCAATTGTCCCAGTGGGAAGAGAGCTGCAAAGTGCTTGCAACGCATATAGCACCGCTATCATCTCCAGTACATTGATGTGCAAGTGGTTCTCATGGTTCTGCCAAGTACCTTGGACTGTCATTCCCACATAATGCCCCCCACCCTATCTGGGAAGTGTCTATGGTCAAAACTGCTTTCTCTTGGGGAGGAACAAGGGAACAACCTAAGAGAAGTTGTTCTGTATGCAACCACCATGTCAGATCCTTCTTGCACGTGTTTGTTATGAAAATCTGATGAGAAAATGGAAGGTCTTGCATCAACCATTGGGCAAATAGCAGCCAATGAAGTATTCTCATATGTATACGAGCAAGAGGAACTAACAGAATGGAGGAAGCTATAGTCCCTAGGACTTGAAGGACTACCCTAGCCTGAACTTTGCGACTGTTTAGCAAGGATCTGACTTGATTGTGTAGAGACTCTACTCTTTCTGGTTTTAGTCTTGCTGATATGGTGGTTGTGTCTATTTCTGAGCCTAAAAATACAATGTACTGCGAAGGAGATAAGGTTGATTTTTTTTAGGTTGACTGTGATGCCCAAACTGGCGCACAAGGAAACAGTCTCGTCCCTGGTTCTGTTGAGTTGATGCTTGGTGGTAGCAGTAAGGAGCCAGTCGTCTAGGTATGGAAACACCTGGAATCCTTGACATCTCAGGTGAGCCGTTACCACTGCCATGCATTTAGTGAACACTCTGGGGGCTGTAGTCAGACCAAAGGGCAGTGTTCAGAACTGAACATGACTGGCTCCCAGCCAGAAACGTAACTATCTCCTGGTGCGCCTGTCCATTTTGATGTGGTAGTACGCATCCTGAAGATCTACTGAGCATATCCAATTGTCTTTCCCGATAAAGGGAATATCGACTGCAGAGTGATCATTTGGAACTTCGATTTCTTTACGGACTTGTTGAGTCTGCTGAGATCTAGAATTTATCTCCAGTCCCCTGTCTTTTTTGGAACTAAAAAGAATCGAGAGTAAGTCCCAGATCCTATTTGCTCTGTGGGGACTTCTTGGATGACTATTTTTTGCAGCAACGAGATAACCACTGATGTTGCACGGTCTAGCTGAATGGGTGGCACATCTGATAGAGACCGCTTTACTGGGGGGGGTCAGAAACAAGGGGAATCAGATAACCTCTGGATATTATGGTGTGCACCCAATGATCTTGCGAAATGTTTAGCCAGGTGCTTGGGTACAGTGATAGACGACCCCTGACTGCCTCCAGAGACAGACAGTCGGGCAACCCCTCAGGGGGATGGAAGGGACGATCAGAGAAGGTTTCTCTATCTTCTTGATGTTGCGGACCTCCTCTGCCGCGAGGGTGGCGTCTTCCATTATATCCTCCCCCCTCTGCCTCTAGGGGCGGGTTGACCTAGTGCCTGAGGGAAACCTTTTTGGGATTTACGGAACCACATTTTCCCTCCTGTATTACCCTTGGGATAGGGTCTAGATGGAAGGGAGAAACTGACTCCAACGGCAGATAAGGTTTTACCTTCCTGCTCACACCTGGTCAAAGTCTCTTTCACCTGGGGTCCAAAAAGAGATGAACCATCAAAGGGGATGTTAGTGAAGGAAGACTTAAAGGACTCCGTGAAATGTGAAATTACAAACATGCATTCAAGAATGTTGCCTGAAGGATATTCCTGCTGCAGCTGCCCTACTCACTCCATCCGCTGCATATGATACCAGCCTCATGGAGGAATTAGCTATCGATGTAGGGGTGGAGAGGTGCGCAGAAACCTTATCCATGGATCCTAGAACTACTGAACCCTGGAGGTTATTTCCCACCTCCTTCAGGAGATCCCTCTGAAGACGAGTAAAATGGGTAAGGTAATTCAGCGATCTTAGAATAAATGCCGCTAAAGAGAAGGTACGCTTCCCATACCTATCCATCGTCCTAGACTTCTTGTTATGAGGATGTATATTAGAAGATGTTTTGGTTAACTCCTTCTTGGTGGCCGCTGCTACCACCATAGCATCAACGGGAACTCCTTTGGTAAGAAAAGCCTTATCTTCAGGTGCTGTCATGAATTTATTTTGCCTTCCTTGGGATGGGCTCCACTGAGTCTGGGGAGGTACAGGCTTTCCGCGATATGACCCCTAAGAGTTGATCATAAGGCGGTGTCACCCAGGAGGTGAAGGTCAGGAACCAAAGGGCTCAAGATACACTGACTTGTCCTCAGTAGGGTTAGAGGTCTTCCAGTCACCCCTCTGTCTAAGGATTTCTAGGATGTCAGAAAAGGAGGCATCCTCAGAGGGGGATCTAGGGGACCCTTCTGATTCCTCCAAATCAGTGTCAGATGTGACAGACTCAGGTGAGTCAACATGCTTCCTATTACACAGTCTCTCCCAAGGGAGCTCTCCAGTGGGATAAGCTGGGGACGTCTCAGAAGAGGGGGCACCTCCAATAGGGGCTGCTTGGGTCTCTGGTTCCCTACGCTGTGGGGGTGGCAGGGGAGAAGTTGCTGCCTGCTGCTGGTGGGACACAGGTTTCAAAGGTATGGCTTTTGCAGAGGATAAAGCCTTTCCTTCCCACTCCGAAAGAAGACCTCCACTCCGAGGAGACAGATGGTCAGCTCCTAGTCAGGGGGAAGGGCTCCGAAGCAGATGTGGGAGCCGAGCTGAGTCAAGCCGAGGCACCGAGAGGGAGGGTTAGTTCTGAAGAAAGCCCAGTATAACTGTCCCCCTCAGAGTCGACTAGAGAGCGTCGGCTCCCATATCCCTCAGCTCCAGACTGAGCCACTGAGGATAGAGTAATCGGTTCCGAGGAAGCAGGGAGGATTCCCCAGAACTGACCGATCCAAGACCGAAGAACCTGAAGTGATTGGCTCTGAGAACGAAGCAGTCAGAGGAGGAGCAGTGGTTTGTAAAACGGTCAGCTCTGAAGCCTTTGGGTCTGGAGGGGCCAATTTCTTTGCCAGAGCTGGATCTGAAAGCAACCTCTTCACCACCCGCTCGATGTCCTCATCTGATAATGTCCTGGAGGATCTGGTGGAGACAGAAAGAGATCTCCTCCTCTCCAAAATAGGAGATCTCAAGGTAGGTGACACAGGGTCAATATCATGTAACTGTCTCTGTACCGAAGGTTGCCTCGACACCAAGGAGACCGACGGTACTGATGTGGAAGAAGCTGAATCGGAGCCAGAACTCCTTAGCTCCGACGCCTTGGTCTTTTTCGATGGCTCTGAGACAGGGGCCGAAGATTTACATTTCGAAGTCTTAGGAGCTGCCTAACCAAGTTCCAGCTGTTGCTGGAAGGAACTGGTCATAAGACCCCTATCAATTACCTTGCGTTTTCTCTCACTCAAGACCCTGGTACTAAACGCATGGCAAAATGTACAGGGCTCTTGCAAATGAGCTTCACCTAAACAGTACACTCAGCTGGTGTGACTGTCTGTCAAAGACATCTTTTGTGAGCATCTATCACATTTTTTAAACCCCGAAGGGCGATGGTCCTTATGTTCTCTATCCTTTTCTTTAGACTCTATAGGAACTGTATAGGGATCTAGGACTTGGTTTACAGCCCAGATAGAGAACCTTTTCCATTTGCAGGAGTATAACTTCTGAGTGGAAGGCTTATGGGATGAGATCAGAATGTGTTTGACTGAAGGGGAGAGGGGGACGCACCTGGCCCTTCGTGGAACTGCAGCAGCCATGCTGTCAATTTGAGGGTGTATATGGTGGGGTAGAACTGCCCTGACTGATGAATCAGGAGGTCTGGAGACGGTTCCAGAATCCATGGTTCCTCCAAAAGATATGGCCATAGGAAGGGAAACCATACATGTCGAGGCCAGTAAGGACCAATAAGGATCAGGGTACTCCTAAACTGTTTTGCTTTCTGTATTACCTTTGTGATGAGAGGAAAGGATGGGAAGGCATAAAGAAGTCCCGGGGGCCAATCGTGGACTACAGCATCCCTGGGTGACATCCTCAGATGGGGAATTAGGGCAAAGTAGCTGCTGCATTTGGTGTTCAGGTGTGCGGCGAATAGGTTGCAGGAAGGATGGCCCCATCTGTGAAAGATCTCTTTCGCAACTTCTGCATTCAGGGACCACGCATGAGGCATCAGAATTGCTCGGCTGAGTTTGTCTGTTATCACACTGGATTTCCCCAGGATGTGTGTTGCTACCAGAAAACGTTGAGAGTCCATTGCCCATTTCAAACTCTTAAGGCCTCTTGGCAAAGCGGGTAAGATTTGCATCCCCACTGCTTGTTTATGTACCACACGACAGACATGTTATCTGACTGGATTGCAATTGTCCCGGTGGAAAGAGAGCAGTGAAGTGCTTGCAATGCATATAGCACCGCTATCATCTCCAGAACATTGATGTGCAAGTGGTTCTCATGGTACTGCCAAGTACCTTGGACTGTCATTCCCACATAATGCCCCACCCTATCTGGGAAGAATCCGTGGTCAAAACTGCTTTCTCTTGTGGAGGAACAAGTGGACGGCCTAAGAGATGTTGTTCTGTATGCAACCACCATGTCAGATCCTTCTTGCAGGTGTTTGTTATGAAAATCTGATGAGACAATGGAAGGTCTTGCATCGACCATTGGGCAAATAGTAGCCACTGAAGTATTCTCATATGTATATGAGCTAGAGGAACTAACAGGATGGAGGAAGCTTTAGTCTCTAGGACTTGAAGGACTACCCAAGCCTGAACTTTGCGACTGGTTAGCAAGGATCTGACTTGATTGCGTAATGATTCTACTCTTTTTGGTGTTAGTCTTGCTGATATGGTGGTTGTGTCTATTTCTAAGCCTACGAATACAATGTGCTGCGAAGGAGATAAGGTTGATTTTTTTTAGGTTGACTGTGATGCCCAAACTGGCGCACAAGGATAGAGTCTTGCCCCTGGTTCTGATGAGTTGATGCTTGGTGGTAGCAGTGAGGAGCCAGTCGTCTAGGTACGGAAACACCTGGCATCCTTGACATCTCAGGTGAGCCGTTACCACTGCCATGCATTTAGTGAACAATCTGGGGGCTGTAGTGAGACCAAAGGGCAGTGTTCGGAACCGAAAATGACTGGCTCCTAGCCGGAAGCATGTCTCTTGGAGTGCCTGTCCATTTTGATGTGGTAGTACGCATCCTGAAGATCTATTGAGCACATCCAATTGTCTTTCTCGATAAAGAGGAATATCGACTGCAGAGTGATTTATTTATTTTATTTATTTTTATTCTTATTTTACATTTGTTGACAGGGCTAGTCTATCTGGATATATGTCCATTTTCAGTAGAGGCCCGGGGAGAAAAGCTCCAAACAGGATTACACAAAGTGAAATAAAGATAGTATGCATCTACTTAATGAGAAACATTATGAAAATACATTAATATGTAAAAACAAAAAAGAAAAAAAAAACACTTTACCATACATTTAGTTTTAAGTTAATAGGTGGGAGAAGAAAAAAAAGAAATAATTATATTGGAATAGGTGTAGAGAGATTAAGAGCAGTTAAAGTAACTATACAAGACAGATATAGTAGATTTAGAGCAGTATATCAGACAGAGCGAAAGTGAAACAAATAGCTCGTATCTATCGAACCTGTTATGTACATAAATAGTAACCTCATCATCAGACTCCCTGTTAGGAGGATGGATATTAGAAGATGTTTCAGATAACTCCTTCTTGGTGGCCGTTGCTACCACCATAGCATCAACAGGAACTCCTTTGGTAAGAAAAGCCTTATCTTCAGGTGCTGTCATGAATTTATTTGGCTTCCTCGAGATGGGCTCTACTGAGTCTAGGGAGGTCCAGGCTTTCTGCGATATGACCCCCAAAGAGTTGGTCATAAGGCGGTGTCACCCAGGAGGTGAAAGGTCGGGAATCAAAGGCCTCAAGATGCACTGATTTGTCCTCAGTAGGGTTAGAGGTCTTCCGGTCACCCCTCCGTCTAAGGATTTCTAGGATGTCAGAAAAGGAGGCATCCTCAGAGGGCAACCTAGGGGACCCTTCTGATTCCTCGAAATCAGTGTCATAAGTGACGGACTCAGGTGAGTCAACATGCTTCCTCTTAAACATTCTCTTCCGAGGGACATCTCCAGTGGGATAAGCTGAGGAGGTCTTGGAAGAGGGGGCACCACCAATAGGGGCTGCTTGGGTCTCTGGTTCCCTAAGCTGTAGGGGTGGCAGGGGATACGAGGTTGCTGCCTGCTGCTGGTGGGATACAGGTTCCAAAGGTATGGCTTTTGCAGAAGATAAAGCCTTCTCTATTGCCTCGAAAGCCTTTCCCCCTGCTCCGAAGAAGACTTCTGCTCTGAGGAGACAGATGGTCGGCTCCTAGCCAGGGGGAAAGGCTCCAAAGCAGATGTGGGAGTCGAGCTGAGTCGAGCCAAGGCACTGAGAGGGATTGTCATTTCTGAAGAAAACCCAGGATGACTGTCCCCCTCGGAGTCGACTAGAGAGTATCGGCTCCCAGATCCCTCAGCTCCAGATTGAGCCACTGAGGATAGAGTAATTGGTTCCAAGAAAGCAGGGAGGATCCCCGGAACCAACGGATCCAAGACCGAAGAACCTGAAGTGACTGGCTTCAAGAGAGAAGCAGTCAGAGGAGGAGCAGTGGTTTGCAAAAGGGTCGGCTCCAAAGCCTTTGGGTCCAGAGGGGCCAATTTCTTTGCCAGAGCTGGATCTGAAAGCAACCTCTTCACCACCCGCTCGATATCCTCATCTGGTAGTGTCCTGGAGGATCTGGTGGAGACAGAAAGAGATCTCCTCCTCTCCAAAATAGGAGATCTCAAGGTAGGTGACACAGGGTTATTATCATGTAACTGTCTCTGTACCGAAGGTTGCCTCGGCACCAAGGAGACCGACGGTACCAGTGTGGAAGAAGGTGAATCGGAGCCAGAACTCCTTGGCTCCGACACCTTGGTCTTCCGACGGCTCCGTAACTGGGGCCGAAGATTTATGTTTCGAAGTCTTAGGAGCTGCCTAAGTCCCAGCTGTTCCTGGAAGGAACTGGTCATAAGACCCCTATTATCTCTCATTCAAGACCCTGGTACTAACTGCATGGCAAAATGTACAGGGCTCTTGCAAATGAGCTTCACCTAAACAGTACAAGCAACTGGTGTGACCGTCTGTCAAAGACATCTTTTGTGAGCATCTATCACATTTTTTAAACCCCGAAGCGTGATGGCCCTTATGTTCTCTATCCTTTTCTTTAGACATTCTGACAGAAAAACTATAGTCTAGCTAGAGAAAGCAACAACAATAACTAACTACTAACTACTAAGGTAACAATAAAGATAGTGAGAGATAGAAAAGAGTCTATTATATATTATAAACTTTCTTTTTTTATATATATTTATAAGACACGCACTCAGGGAGGAAAGGCCCTCTAACTTAAATGGGCCGTACAATCCTAAGGGGAAAAAATAGGGGTCAAAACTCTCAGAACAGTCACACAAAAGGATAACAGTAATAAAGAATGTAACTGAAGAAAAGTTGAGAAAAGGATAAGATTTAGTAAATAAATCTATTACTTAGCCAACAAGCTAGTAAGGAGACAACCTCAAAGCTTTCGCGGCAAACGAGATCTGAGGAATTGCCGTGAGGCACCATCGGGTAGGGGTTAGCCTCAAGCCAGTAAAAGCTCTCGAGCTTTAGTATTGGCCGAGTCGGAGCCGAATATCAGCTCCGAACTTACCATTTACAGGTACAACACTGAAGAGTGCAAAGTATGAGGTAGTACATCCCTACAAAATAATGCAACGGTTTTTCTGGCCCTTTAGTACAGAGGGGAAAAAAGCCCCGACTATGACCCAGGTGGCATGGCTCAGTTAGTGGCCTGGGTACTGGAAGGACCAAAGCAGGGAGAGTGTAACAGACCTGTCCATTCTGAGAGGGAGTTGGTATGACCTATTGCACAACTGACCCCAAAAGAAATGTTGAGGAACTGTAGGTTGCAACTATTTAGTCACTGTGGTTCACACTGCGAGATGCATTCCCAAGCATACAGAAGCAAGTACCTTGTACTCCTACAGCAACATGTTAAAAGAGAAGCCTCCACAGAAAGGCTTAGGCTCAGGACAGGAGCTTGCACAGTTATCAGGATAGCTTACTCCATCACACCTGACTGTCCCCCAGTGGAAGAAAAAAATGGTCCGACAGCGCTCTCACCTCGTCCAGAGAATGAATGGGCTTGGTTCTTGTTCCCAGCCCCTCTGAGGAATGATTGGACCAATAGCTTTTAGACAGTGCAGCCACTGGATAGATAATGTGATGGGCTTAAAAAAAATTAAACAAAGTACAGTTTTGTACCTACCATAAATGTAGATGTTCGAGGATCCACATTGCTGCAGTCCTTACTATTGGGTAGTCCGCTGTCCAGTCGGCCCGAATACCAGAGTATATGGCTGACGTCGGTCAGGGCGCATTAGACTGACGTCAGTACGTCAGGGTACTAATGCGCATGACCGACGTCATATCCTCAGTCTTTTCTTGCCCCAGATGTCAGAAGACCCTAAAAAGACAAGGCCCAAAATACCTGCACCAAAAATATGTACAATATATACAAAAATATATACAAAAATATCAGCATATAACCTCACCTACACAACCACCCCTAAACACAGAGGGAAGGAGGGAGGGTAAATTGACTGCAGCAATGTGGATCCTCGAACATCTACACTTATGGTATGTACAAAACTGTACTATATTCTTCGTTCAACATTGCTGCAGTCCTTACTATTGGGTAGAATCCCAAAGCAGAGGTAAGGGAGGCTGGCAAATCATACAGAAGCAGGAGCTGACAATATGCCTTGCAAAACAGCTGTGGCAAAACCAGCCCTAGACTTAGAGTAGATAGGAAGGTGATAATGCTTAGAGAAAGTATGCACTGAACTCCAAGTAGCTGCCTCCAAAATATCCTTAGTTGCCACCCCCCTTAGAAATGCTGTAGAAGTGGCAGTAGCCCTAGTGGAATGAGGCCTAATCCCAGCTGGAATCTCCTTGCCATGATGGGAATAACAAAATGCAATGCAAAACCCAATCCACCTAGAAATAGTTTGTTTTGACACAGGCTTGCCCTGAACTCAAAGCAAAAGAAACAAACAACTGCTGAGACTGCCTAAAATCCTTAGTCCTGCTTAAATAATAACGCAATTGCCTGTGTACATCTAAAGTGTGCAAAATCTTTTCCCCTTTATTTTGGGGTCTGCATAAAAGTAGGCAAATGAATAGTTTGGTTTAAAGCCACACTAGAAACCACCTTAGGCATAAAGGAAGGATTAGTACGTAATGATACCCTATCCTTATGGAAAATCAAAAGGGCTCTACTGCCATAAGGGCCTGCAACTCAGACACCCTTCTTGCAGAAGTAATAGCCAACAGAAAAGCAGTCTTCCATGACAAGTATTTTAATTCAGCAGTAGCCGCAGGCTCAAAAGGTTGTAGAGTAAGTTTTTCCAACACAAAATTGAGATCCCAAGCAGGAGTAGGAGCTCTACGTGGGGTCTTATATTCTTTGCCCCTCTAAGAAACTGCTTGAACAAAGGATGCGAAAACAATGGTGGGTCACAATCATAGTGAGCTGAAATTGCTGCAGCATGAATCTTAATGGAAGAGAAGGACAAACCTTTGTCCAATAACTCAGTAAGATATTGAAGAGCCACACTCAAATTAGGCTCAGAAATCTCCAAATTCTTTGCTGTACTCCAAAATAAAAATCTTTTCCATTTTTCTGCGTACACTTTCCTTGTACTAGGTCTTCTAGCTTCCATAATCACATTTAAAACTTGTTGAGGAAGTTGAGACCTGCTGTGTTTCAACACAGAATATGCCAGGCTGTTAGATGAAGAGAGTGAAGCTTGACATTGAGCAGATGACCGTCCTTCTGAGATAACAGATGAGGAATCAAAGGTAAAGGCCATGGAGGCTTCCTTACCAGACTCCTTAGTAGTGGGTACCAGTGTTGCCGAGGCCAATCTGGAGCTATCAAAATCATCCTTGGCTTGTCTTGTCTGACTTTTTATAGCACCTTTGGAAGAAGAGGCAGAGGTGGAAAGGCATACACATGAAGGTTTTTCCAACTGAAAGACAGAGCATCCACTTTCCAAGCTGTGTGATGAAACCCCTTTGTGCAAAACTTTGGCAGCTGGTGGTTTAGTGGAGAAGCGAACAGATCTATGTCTGGAGTTCCCCATGACACTGTCAATTTCTGAAATACATGAAGATCCAGTTTCCACTCGTGGGGATCCATGATTTGTCTGCTTAACACATCTGCTAAGGAGTTCTGTGCTCCCGGCAGAAACCTTGCCTGAAGAGTTAGTTGCAAGCTTAGCGCAGTCTCCCATAAAATCATTGCTTGCCTGCATAGAGGATAAGAATGTGTTCCCCCTTGCTTGTTGATGTACCACATGACAGTTGTGTTGTCTGTTAGAATCAACACCTGCCCTGGAAGAAGTAACTCCTTGAAAGCCATTAATGCAAACTGGACTGCTAACATCTCCTTCATGTTGATATGTAGATGCTGTAGTCTGGCAGGCCACTTGTCTTGTATCCACTTTCCATTTAGATGAGCTCCCAAGCAATGTCCGAGGCATCTGTCGTTAAAATCTGACTCGCCTCTGGCCGGGTCACAGAGAGTCCCTTGTTTAGGTGACATTCCTGAGCCCACCACAAAAATTCTTTTTGAAGGCAAGGTATTATTTGAATGACAGTGTCCAAATCCTGGCAGTGCTGTGTCCATACATTTTGAGATACCATTGTAGCTTCCTCATATGCAGTTTGGCATTGGGAAGCACCAGAATACAAGATGCCATGAACCCTAATGCTTGAAGGACTGTCCTTGCAGTCAGCACGGACTGATGAGATAGTTGATGGAAGTAAAGTGATAGACTCTTTTGTTTGTCCGGGGTTAAAAGGCCATCTGGGCTGCTGTATTCAGTCTCACACCCAGAAAGCACATGTCTTGAGAGGGTACTAGACTGGACTTTATTTTGTTCACAGAATACCCTAGGCATCTTAGCACTGCTATAACATATTCCAGATGCTGTAGAAGGTCTTCCTTTTCTTGAGCCAGAATCAGGCAGTCGTCCAAGTAAGGATAGATTTGAATTCCTTTTAGCCTGAAGTAAGCTATCACTGGAGCCAGAACCTTTGTGAATACTCTGGCAGTAGATAAGCCAAAGGGCAATGCAGAGAACTGATAATGAGAATTTCCAGCTCGAAAACGCAGATACTTCCTGCAACTTAGTCTTATAGGCACATGAAGGTAAGCTTCCTTGAGATCTAAAGTTACCATCCAGTGATCTTTGCCCAGCAGAGGTAAAAGCTGTTGTAACGTCAACATCTTGAACTTGGGAATGTCCAGATAAGTGTTGAGGATAGATAAATCCAAAATTGGTCTCCACGTGTTCCCCTTCTTTGGTACTAGGAACAGGCGAGAATAAAATCCTAGGCCCCTTTCTGATACAGGGACTGGCTGAATGGCCCCTATTTGGAGTAACAGAGAAATTTGCTTGTGAGCCTCTTTCCTTTGTGGAGGAGGAACGTCTGGCATGCCTTTGAAAGGGGCAATGTATGGAAATAAAACCTGTAACCGTGGTGAATGATATCCAACACCCATCTGTCTTGAGTAATTAAATCCCAATTTTCTTTGAAAAGAGACAGTCTTCCTCCCAAAGGAGCTGCCAGACGAGAATCTACTGGCAGCTGAAAAGGCAGGTCATTGGGTCTGTTTACGAAAGGACTGACCCCTGCCCTCACCAGAAGTCTGAGCAGGTGAACTCCCTGTTCTAGGCCTAAAAGAACCTTGAGCTCTGCCCCTACCACGTCTAGACCTACCCCTAGACTGGGAATCATAAGCAGGATATGTCCATCCCTTAGTAGGCCAATTTCTACTAAACTTCGGTGGCTGCACCTGCAAAAAATCTTTAACAGTTTGCATAGACTTAGCTTTGTCCTCCATTTTCTTTAAAACGGCTTCCACAGGCGAACCAAACAACACATCAGACTGTAAAGGAGCATCCAAAATCCTTGTCTTAACATGCTTGGCTAAATTCTGATCCCTCAACCAGGCATGCCTGCGAAGAACAGAACTAGTGGCAGCCACCCTCGAGGAGGCCTGTACAGCATCAAAACCACATTGCAAAGAATGCTTACCCACTTGTTCAGACACATGAACTAAATCCAGCAACTCTTTACACTCAATACCTTCCGCCAAAGCATCCACCTTAGATTTCAGTTGTGAAAGGAGATAATTTTGATATTTAAGCATGTGAAACTGACAATTCAACGCCCTCATGGCTAAAGTGGAAGAAGTATACACTTTCTTTCCCCATCTATCCAAAGCCCTTGCCTCTTTATCAGTGGGAACAGGGTTTTAACCACAGAGGCCTTAACACCTTTAGGTCCCTGAGAAACAGTTTCGGGTCTGCCCTAGGACTCTTAAAAAGATACTTATGAGCTTCAGGCACCCTATAGTACCTATCAGGTTTAACAGGAGCAGGAGGCAAAGAATCAGGGTTCAGTGAAGCCTCTGCAAAACATCTTCCACCACATTCAACACAGGAGGTATAGCTAAGGGCCTATGCTGGGGCAAAACAAGAATTCCCTAAGCCTTTTCCTGGAATCAGAGTAATCCTGGCCTTCCCATTTAAAGTGCTCCCTCATGGAATGCAGAGTCTCTGAAAATGAGAAATCCTCAGGAGGAGAAGCTGTAGGAGTGGAATCATCCACATCAGAATCAGAATAAGGAGGATACTCCTGCAAATCTTCTGCAGAGGACTCAGAAGCCTCTGAACACTGTTCAAAACTATCAAACTCCGGTTCCACCCTAGGCCTCTTATCAGGAGGGGGCATAGAACCTCTAATCATAGTAATCAAATCTTCCGCCATTTTAAGCATATGTTTCTTAGGCACAGAACCTGAAATGCTAGGAGAAGCCCCCACTGAAGCTGAACTTGGCCTACCTCTCAAAGAAGTTTTGGCAACAGAAGGAGAGGCTCTAACTACCTTGGGAAGAGAGGGAAGAACAGTTACCTGAGAAGCCCCCTCAGCCTGGCCTACCTCCTGAGAAGGCACATCCTGCAACAGTAAAGTCTCTACCTGAGACTCCAAAGAAACTCCTGGCAAAACCTCTGGCCCCACTGAGCCTTCTAAAGAACCGACGTCCGGGACTGCCGGTTCATCAACCCTAGGCTTCGCTGTTTTGTCCTTGCGCTTCTTGAAAGCGGGCCGGAGCATCCGACGGCATTTTATAATTGCAACGCTTCCCAAACACTAACCTGGCACAGTCTAACCGTCTCTTAATAGTGCGTTTGTTAAACCTAGCACAAGAGCGGCATCCAACAACGTCGTGCTCAGGCCCTAAACAAGGTATACACAAGGTATGGTAATCCCTATGAGGTATCTGTTTCCCACAAGAAATACAGTTATTCACTTTTTCTGACATCCGGTTAAATACTGAGGCAAGAAAAAAAAAAACAAAATGTTCCCCAACGGGGTACTTAGCCAACTCTGATTCGGTCTGAAACTCCGGCTTCGGAAATATTTCAGAACGCCAACCTGCACTCGCAAAACTGCTTCTGCATCGGACCATGCGGCAAAAAAGACTGAGGATATGACGTCGGTCATGCGCATTAGTACCCTGACGTACTGACGTCAGTCTAATGCGCCCTGACCGACGTCAGCCATATACTCTGGTATTCGGGCCGACTGGACAGCGGACTACCCAATAGTAAGGACTGCAGCAATGTGGAACGAAGAACATCTGTTTTACAGTAGTCACAGCAGGAAATCACAGAACACATAATTTCATACAATATGGAACAGTAAATCTGTAGCACAGACTTAACTGGCATTACAACAAATACGAAGTTAAAATCCGAAGAGCTGAAATATGGTAAATATAAGTGCTGAAAACAATGTACTACAACAATGAATCCAAGTGAAAATTAGACAAGGGGTGAGACATTCAAAGAACATATGAAAATCATTGCCTATCTCAAAAGAATCACTCTATATGGACACAATGTAAATGTCAGCAGTAAATCCTGCAAGAGTCAACAGTAAATGAGAAACCTTTCAGAAACTACAGGTATTATAAAAGTTAATGGCCATAACATGCGTAAATACATCATGAAACTGAGGTAAGTGGCTACATACAAATGCTCTTATAAAATGCTTGCAAATTGTTACAAATCAGGAGGGGAATGATAAACATACTTGTTTTTACGAAAACACAAGGAAATACCAGGTCACCTGCCCTGGCTGTAAAATATTTTGTAATGTTTGGTTCCCTAATGGTGCTGCAAGGCTAGCTAGCAGCATCCAGCAGCAGCACTGAGCAAACACTCCTCTGTATAAGTACTGCTGAGACTTTACTCCAGGTATCATGTGCAAAGAGTAACCCTGAACGGATTGTGATGTTTAGATTTCAGCTTGGCCTAGCTCCAGAAACATCTAAATAGCAAATGGATACATCACAGGACATCAGTTCACACCTTGTGCTTGCCCTGTGAAACATCCAATGTTCATCAATTAAAAAATAGACATAAAACGTACCACAGAGCACATAAACCTCAAGCTTCATGGGGGTTTACTGTTCCCATATAAACAGGTGTATAATTAAACTTGTGTGCATATAAGTACATTTGCATGTCGTAAAAGGAAATTGGCATGCCACCATTTTAAGAAAGCCAAATGCACGTTATTCACGTAGTACAGCTGTGTAATCGTAAAGACCATGTATATGAGTCCCTCTACAGACAAATAAAATTGTACGTTTACATATGGGGCTTCACTCTGCTTCAGCCCTCTCAGTCATCTCTCTTCTGTATGCATTGTATTTATAATTCTTACCATGTAACTCTTTAAGAAAACATTTTCAGAGTCAGCCAACTATTCTGTCTCTACTGGGCTCTGGCAAGAAACAGAACTTTATGCCGTAGCTGGAGGGTCGGTATATAACAGCACATCATTTACACGAGGAAAAGGAGAATAACATGAAAGGAATTAACAGAGCAACATAAAGGAAAAAGAACTAGGGGTCTCCCTGGAATCAGGGAAGGGCGCAACATTCTCAACTTTTAGTTATGTACTTACCATAACTTCGGATGTATGGGATCCATCTCGCCTACATTCATAACTGATGGGTTCGGAGCCGATCCATCGGCTCCGACTCGGCCACTATATAGTAGAACGAAGTCTCTAATTGGCTGGGCTACCCCTTATCGCAGAATGCACCACGCCTGCTTCCCCAGATCTTGTTTGTTCGCTTTCATACCTACCATCCAGACACAGAGGCATACCAGCAACTGTAACAAACTAAAGTCCTTCAAGAGAAAAAACTCAGGAAGTAGCAGCATTCCCTCTAAATCCAATGGGAAGGGGGAAGGAGGGAGAGTATGAATGGCGAGATGGATCCCATACATCCGAAGTTATGGTAAGTACATAACTAAAAGATGTAATGGGATCCTATCTCCCCTACATTCATAACTGATGGGACAGCGTCCCTAGCACCTAAATCCCGGGTGGCTCATTGGAAAACACTCCTGAGAACTGTGGAACCAAAGGAAGCTCTACCTCGAGAAGCCACATCTATCTTGTAATGAGAAATGAAGGTGTGTGGAGAAGTCCAGGTAGCGGCCGCACAGATATCATCTATCGATAATTTGGAGTGAAATGCTACAGAAGTAGCCACTGCCCTGGTAGAATGAGCCCTGACTGGGAAAGGTAGCTCTATGCCGGACCGTGAATAAATGAAGGAGATGCAATCTTTAATCCATTTGGCTATGGTGGTTTTAGCCACCGGTTGACCCAACCTATTTTCCACAAAGGACACAAACAGCTGATCTGACTTTCGTGTCTGATTGGTCCTACTTAAATAAAAACGCAGTTGTCTGTGAACATCCAACTGATGGAAAATATATTCTGCGCTATTGGAGAATTTGGGAAAAAACACAGGGAGCTCCAAGGATTGTTGAATGCATAAGGGGGATGCTACCTTGGGCAAGAAAGAGGGATTTAACTTGAGGGACACTCTGTCTTTGTGAAAGGTCAAATAAGGAGGATTAGAACAGAGAGCCTGAAGCTCTGAGACCCACTTGGCAGAGGTTATTGCCACCAAAAAGGCGGTTTTCCAAGATAGAAATTTTATATCACAAGTAGCTGCTGGTTCAAAGGGGCAGGCAGTTAAAGCAGCTAGAACCATATTCAGGTCCCAAAGGGGCACAGGATGGGCTATAGGGGGCCGAAGGAGCCACGCTCTTTTAAGGAAAGATTTGCAAAGCCTGTTTGCCATTAAGGAAGACTCAAAGGAGACATGAAAATTAGAGATAGCCGCCAGTTGGACTTTAATTGTGGAAACTGAAGAGCCCAAATAAAACAAAGAAGCCAGGAATTCTAAAACCTGAGGTACTGGGGCGGTAAGGGGATCTATACCTCGTTGCTGGGCCCAAAGAGCAAACCTCTTCCACTTGCTGGAATACAGTTTAATAGTGGAAGGTTTGTGAGAAGAGGACAAAATGTGGATGACGTCTGGAGAAAGGGAGTTATCTCTGACTAAGGTTAGAAGTGGAGTAACCAAGCGGCCAACCTCAAGGACCTGAGGGTTGGGTGAGAGTGTCCCAACTGATGAGTCAACAGGTCGGGCACCAGGTCCAGAAACCATGGGCCCTCCACCGCATACCTCAGAAGGAAGGGGAACCAAACCTGATGAGGCCAGTGTGGAGCGATCAAAATCATGTCGCTTCCTAGATAAATCGCCTTCTGTATCACCTTCCGGAGAAGGGGAACCGGAGGAAAGGCGTAAAGTAGACCGGGGGGCCAACTGTGAGCTAGAGCGTCCCTGGGAATCTGCCCCTGAGAGGGAGTCAGAGTGAAGAACTCCCTGCATTTCGCATTGTGAGGACTGGCGAACAAGTCGCAACAAGGGCGGCCCCACTTGGCGAAGATGTTTGCAGCCACCCTGTCATTGAGGGACCACTCGTGGGGTAACAGGAGAGTCCTGCTCAACCTGTTTGCAATCACATTGGATTTCCCCGGAATGTGCGTTGCCACAAGGAAACGCTGGGTAGAAATCTCCCAATTCCACACTCTCATGGCCTCTCGGCAAAGAGGGTAGGACCTGGTTCCGCCTTGCTTGTTTATGTACCAGACTACCGACATGTTGTCAGATAGGATCGCAATAGTACCCCGTGGAAGAGCATGATGAAGTGCTTGCAACACCAGTAGCACCGCTCTCATTTCCAGGATATTGATATGTAAGTGCATTTCGTGAGCCTGCCATGTGCCTTGGACAGACCTGTCCAGATAATGACCCCCCCTCCCTGTCTGGGAGGCGTCCGTGGTCACCGTGGCGACGGGAGTCTGAAGGGCAAAGGGTCGCCACTGGTCCAGGTTGGACCGAAGCAGTCACCAACGTAGGTCCCGACGGCAAATTTCAGTAATCTGGACCAAATGGTTCAAGGGAAGTTCCTGAAAAGACCATTGAACTGACAGTAGCCATTGTAGCACCCGCATGTGCAGCCTGGCTAAGGGGACTAGAAGAATAGTCGAGGCCATCGTGCCCAATAACTGCAGAATCAGTCTGGCCTGAACTCGTGATCTGGGCAACAAGGTTTGAACCTGAGACTGCAGGACCTGAATCCTTTCTACCGGCAAGAATGCCCGCATTCTTCTTGTGTCTAACTCTGCGCCTATAAAGGTAATACGCTGAGACGGCTGCAGCACAGATTTTCCCCAATTGAACTTGATTCCTAGTGAATGACCCAAACTGACAGTGGTCATAAGCGCCCAAACTAATAGATGCTTGGAGGTGGCAGTAAGGAGCCAGTCGTCTAGATAGGGAAACACTTGGAATCCTAGACTTCTCAAGTGAGCTGTCACTACTGCCAGACACTTGGTGAACACCCTGGGGGCTGTGGTGAGACCAAAGGGCAGTGCTCGGAACTGGAAATGACTGGTTCCCAGGTGGAAGCGTAAATGACTCCTGGACTCTTGACTTATCAGAATGTGATAGTAAGCGTCCTTGAGATCTATGGAGCACATCCAGACATCCTTCTCCAATAACGGGAGAATGGACTGAAGGGTGACCATTCGGAATTTGGATTTCTTTACAAAGTGATTCAATGAACTGAGGTCCAAAATGGGCCTTAAGTCCCCTGTCTTTTTTGGCACCAAAAATAGTCTTGAGTAAGTTCCTGATCCGATCTGGTCGGCGGGGACAGGCTGGATGACTCCTTTTCTTAGCAGCTTTGAAACCTCGACCGCTGCTTGATCCCGCTGACTGGGTGGCACATCCGGGATTTTCCTGATAGGAAGAGGGGGGATCTTGATGAAAGGGATGAGATAGCCTCTGGTTATGGTTCGGAGCACCCACTGATCCTTGGTGACAGATTCCCAAGCCTGTGGGTGTTCCGCAAAAACGGCCCCCGACTGGCTCCGGAGATGCTCAGTCGGGCCACGTCTCAGAGACGGGGAGCGTAGGATGGACCACGAAAGGAATCGCGGTCTCCAGAGTTACAGGGGCCTCTGGGGCGGCGTCTTCCTCAATTCCCCCCCCCGCCTCTAGAGGGGGGATCACTCGGTGGAGTAGGGAAAGACCTTTGAGATTTCCTGAACCACATTTTCCCTCCTCTCTGGGCCTTGGGATAAGGTATAGAGGGAGCGGAAAAACGGGCCCCCACGGCAGTCAAGGTCTTGCCCTCCTGCTCGCACCGAGTCAGTGTGTCCTTCACCTTGGGTCCAAACAGGAAGGACCCATCAAAGGGGGCGTTGGTGAAGGAAGACTTAAAAGCCTCCGCAAAGGGACACAAGCGTAACCAGGCGTGTCTTCTAAGAGCCACGCCTGTTCCCGCTGCTCTACTCGCCCCTTCGGCTGCATATGAGATGAGCCTCATGGACGAGTTGACTATCGAAGATAGGGTAGTCATCTGGGCGCCAACAGTTTGGGCTAACGCCTCAGAAAGATTACCCGTAAGAGACTCACCTAACTCTTTGAGGAGGTCCCTTTGGAGCCTGGTAAAATGACAAAGGTAATTCAGCGACCGCAGGGTAAAGGCCGCTGAAGAAAGGGTACGCTTCCCGTACCTATCCATGCTCCTGGAATCCTTATTAGGAGGGTGAATAGACGTTGAAGCCTCTGCCACGTCTTGCTGAGTGGCAGATGCCACCACCATCGCATCTACTGCAACTCCTTTAGACAAAAATTCCTCTTGAGGAGGGGCTGAGAGGAACTTGTTAGGCCTGGCGGGCACCGGTTCCACAGAGTCAGGGTGTTCTCACACCCTTCGAGAAACTAAATCTAGTAGTTCATCGAAGGGTAGAGACACCCAGGAGGCGGAGGGCTGGGCCCCAAAAGCCTTGAGGAAGACTGACTCCTCCGCGGAAGGGGTTTTGGACTGCCAATCGCCTCTCTGTCTCAGGATCTCGAGGATATCTGAGAATGAGACGTCATCCGAGGATGATTTTGGGGACCCCTCCGCATCATCGAGGTCAGTATCTGATGTGATAGACTCATCCTGGGAGTCAATGTGCTTCCTCTTGCACAATTTTTTTCTTGGAGGTTCATCTGAAGTGGATTCAGAAGGACCTCCCGGGAGAAGGGAACCCCCCCCAAGGGGGTATCCTCAGGCCCTGGGGCCCCACTGTCGTGGGAATGAAGCACACCAGAAGCACCAGTTCCCAAGTCTAGGGACGGTGAGGTAGAGACTTGCTGAGCCGGCAAGGACATGGCCAGCACACTCCTCATGGCCTCAAAAGCAGGACCTCCAGACTCTACGGAGGACACCGGCTGAGAGACCACCACGGTACCGGGAATCCCTGCGGCCGACGCTCCGAGGGGAAGACTAGGCACCAAAGCTACCAGTTCCAAAGTGTTCCCCGGCCCGACCGAGAAGTCCGCACCGAACCCTGACGCCGAGGACAGGGTAGGAATGATGGTCGGAACAGAAAGGCTCCGAGGGAGTCTCGGTTCCGACTGGACAACTCTGCTCCGCTCTACCATCACCGACTCCAACGGCTCCGAGGAAGTTGGAGGAGGAATCGGATGCGAAGTGGGAGCCGGCTCCGGAGCCGAGTGGGCTTGAGCCGAGACCATTTTTGCAAAAACCGGGGACTGGAAAAGCCTCTGGATAACTCTGTCCAAATCTGAGTCTGACAACCTGGAGGATTTAGAGGAAATAGATGGGGATCGAGACGACTTCTCTCTCGGCTCCGACAGACCAGGGGACCGGCTCCGAAATGGCTCCAACACCATCGGCACCGGATCCGGAACTGTGTGAATAATCATCGGCGCCAAAGGAGACTTCAGGGCCGGGGGGAAGAGTCTGAGCTGCACACCTCCAACGGCTCCGAGACCAAAGGAGCCGAAGCAGGTGATTCGCCTCTCGATCCCCCAACCTGCGGCTCCGACACCAATGGAGCTGAGGAAGTAGGTATCGAGGCAGACCCTTTCACCCGAGGCTCCAAAGCCATTAGAGCCAAGGAAGAAGAGGTCAACCTATGCTTCTTGGAAGTCGGTTCCGACGGACTGGTCGGAGCCGACGACCTTTTCTTTTTAGAAGCTGGACAGGAAGGAGAAGCCAAAGCTTCCTCAAAAGAGGGCTTAATAAGGCCCTTAAGGATCAATTTATTTTTACATTCTTGAAGGACCCTAGAGGAAAAAGCATTACAAACACTACATGTTTCCTGCAAATGTTTCGGTCCTAAACAATACACGCAAACAGCATGGCTATCAGTAATAGACATTTTGTAGTTGCACTTGGTGCACTTTTTAAAACCAGACTTCTGTTCTTTTGACATCCTATGACACAACTATTTTTACACGAAAAGTAACCTTAAAGTAGGGCACGAGCCCTTGACTCAACAACGGGACTGGCCCGAGATACAGAACTCAAAACGGGCAGAAGCCCTCTAACTAAAAACGGACTTAGCCCGATAAAGTAGGACGTACAGTAGGATGAAAAAATCAAACCTAAAAGTAGACAAATTCAACACACTAACTCAACAATAAGGCCAAAGGCCCTCTAACTTAAACGGGCCTTGCCCGGTAAGTAGAGAAAATACCAACCACACAGAAAAAGGTTCACACACACACGAAAAGCTGTTAAAACAGCTGTTTGTTAAATTAGTGAAGAAACCCCTAGGTCAAAAGACCAAAAAAGTAATAAAAAACAACTTAGCTCCAGCCAAGTCGAGACCACGTCTAGCTTGAAAAGCGGCAAACGAGATCTGGGGAAGCAGGCGTGGTGCATTCTGGGATAAGGGGTAGCCCAGCCAATTAGAGACTTCGTTCTACTATATAGTGGCCGAGTCGGAGCCGAACCCATCAGTTATGAATGTAGGCGAGATAGGATCCCATTACATCAGCTGTTATGTACAGATCCCCAAACTAAAGTAAAAAATGGCAGAAGGAATTCTTAGAACAGTTGAACAGGAAGTGATGTTATTGATGAATAAACTGACTATGTTAGGAATGGCTTTACGTCAGCAGCATCTAACAGCAGATCAGTTCTTAATGTTTGTAATTAGGAAATATTCACACAATTAGTAATACAAATCACTTAGAAGGAATCAGCCTTGGGATGTAGAACTCCTAAATTGGACTGGATGGAGGCTTTCAAGTTCGGATCTGGTATGTCATTTGGGGAAAGTGAACACCATGCCATGTGGTTTTCAGTAATTAGATCAGTAGAAGTTAGACAGTGGGCCTTCAGTTGAGCTAAGTTTCACAATGTCAGAGTCAATTTCCTTCATACAAATTGAAAGAAGGGTTGCGTGAACACACACAGTTACCAAAACCACCATCAGAGAATTAAGACACTACTCCATAAAGTAAATAAAACTAAAGAAAAACAAAATGCTCTCAAGAGAAGCAGAACACAAACATATAAAATAACATTATGAATACAGAGAAACTCAAAGATCAAAACATAAACATTTATATGCTCATTCAGAATTAGTCTGTAGAAATAATTAAGAGCTGAGACTTGGGAAAGGAAAGTAAAACCTGTTACGAAGACAGAAAGAAGAATAAAGAACAAAAAACTTGATAAGGATATTTAGATTTAACAAAGGGGAAGTAAACTGACGCAATGGCAAAGAAAATGCAGTAATCAACAGAAATGTTCTATATGGGGACTGTGAATTGTTCTAAATCTGCTCACAGAGAAAACAATGTTGGAATACCTTTTCAAATGAAAGTCAATAAAGCCATGGGGATAGAAAGTAATCCTACCTGAAATCTAAACTAGCTTAGAGCACTTCTAGCAAAAGCATCTATAAATCTTATAAATATATGGAATTATTTAAATGATGTTCTGTTTCATTTGCAATAATATTATATGGACTTGACTTAGACCACATCACATTATGTACATCACAGATGCTTTGTAATCTCTTAAATTTAAGAGGTATTTGCTGCCTTGATTCAATCTAGGACTATAAAATCAGAACTATGAAAACAGCAAAGGGTTTGATTTTGGCTGGAGAAAAATAATGAAAGGTGGTCCCCAGCAATTCTATACAGTAATCACTTCTGTCATGTCTGCTTTTCCAAAGCAGTTAGATATATGGGGCTGAATACAGACTGTAGTTTGTTTTTCCAATACATCTACATCTTATAATATTATGAAATATTTCCTAGTTGAGTATTCGTCATGGGCTATTAGCCAGTGTGTCAAAAATCATAGTAGTTACTGTAGCATGGGGACTATATTATACATTCCTCACATATTAATACAATGAAATTAGTGATACAAAATGATCCATATGCAATACAGAAGATTTGCATAATTAAATACTATTATAATATCCATAAAAAGCACTAATAAAGCAAAGCAGATCCACAACCTGGAAGCTGGCTCTGGAAGCCCAAAATGAAAAGTTGATGAAATGCTGTTATTCCTTCTTCCGCAAGGCAGAAAATGGAGACTTTTGTTTGTTATTAAAGCAAGAAAGTTTTATGTAAGTTGCAGCCTTTCATTTTCTGCCTTGCGGAAGAAGGAATATCAGCATTTCATCAACTTTTCATTTTGGGCTTCCAGAGCCAGCTTCCAGGTTGTGGATCTGCTTTGCTTTATTGGTGCTTTTTACTTGTTCTTGGTTTTCTATCCATAAAAAGCAACTTCCCTCCACATTCTGTCACTGCTAAATTAAGCTCATAGTTTTACAAACAGAAATTATACTGTTTGCTACTTCAAGTAGAACAAATCCCGACATTACTAGGCTTGCTCACTTCTGGTGGTTCCAGACCACACTGCACAATTCATTATTCATGAAAATTAAATTTTTTTTAATCCAAGAATAACATTTAAACTGAACTGCATTTTGTCTACAGCCACAACTGACATCACCATTGGGCTTTACACTGGTCTTTGCTGATAGTGTAAACTAAGAACAAACAGGTGGACTTAGCTGATTTGTTTAAAAATAAATAAATGCATTTTTAAAGTAGTCAGCTGAATAAAATAGATTATTCCAGTCCATGAGTAAATCTGCATTTGTTCGTATTACTGCTTTCATGGACTACACATAAAAGTTCAATCACCAGATTAATGGTCATGTCGACAGTAATATCGCCAAAAAGGACTGGATGCATAATAATGTTTTGATGCTCGATTTTACTTGCTGTGCTTTGGATGTTATCATATTAAAATTATTAAAATGAATTACTGAAATACACAATAATTGCATTTTATTTTATTTTTTTTAGCAATTCACAAATATAGAATTCCTTTTGTTTAGCTTTTAAAAAAAGTAACCGAAAAAGTACAGTTTTGTACCTACCATAAATGTAGATGTTCGAAGATCCACATTGCTGCAGTCATAACCTGTGGGTAGTCCGCTGTCCTCGGTCGGCCCGAATACCAAAGTATTAGGCTGGCGTCGGTCATGGGCGCTCAGATCTGACGTCAGTGCGTCATGGTATTAAAGCGCATGACCGACGTCATATCCTCAGTCTTTTCTTGCCCCAGATGTCAGAAGGCCCTAAAAAGAAAGGCCACAGCCAAAAATAGAAAAACCTCCAAAACCCATGTACAAACAACATCTACAACCCAAACCATACAACCACTCCAAACTACAGAGGGGAAGGAGGGAGGGTAAATTGGACTGCAGCAATGTGGATCTTCGAACATCTACATTTATGGTAGGTACAAAACTGTACTATGTTCTTCATCTCACATTGCTGCAATCATAACCTGTGGGTAGAATCCCAAAGCAAGTGTAAGGGGAGGTTGGCAAAATCACAAAGCATTGGGAGCTGCTAATATGCCCTGTAAGACTGCAGTGGCAAACCCAGCCCTAGATTTGGAATAAAGAGGGAGATGGTAATGTTTAGAAAAAGTGTGCACTGAACTCCAAGTAGCTGCTTCCAAAATATCTTTAGTAGCTACACCCCTTAAAAAAGCAGAAGAAGTGGCAGTAGCCCTAGTGGAATGAGGTCTGATTCCAGCCGGAATCTCCTTACCATGATGAGAATAACAAAAAGCAATACAATGGCCAATCCACTTAGAAATAGTTTGTTTTGAAACAGGTTTCCCCTGAGAGCCCAAAGCAAAAGAAACAAATAACTGTTGAGACTGTCTGAACCCTTTAGTCCTGCTCAAATAATAACGCAACTGCCTGTGAATATCCAAAGTGTGCAAAATTTTCTCCCCTTTATTTTGGGGATCAGCATAAAAAGTAGGCAAATGAATAGATTGGTTCAAGGCCACATTTGAAACCACTTTAGGCATAAAAGTAGGGTTAGTACGCAGGGATACCCTATCCTTATGAAAAATCAGGAAGGGTTCAACTGCCATTAGAGCCTGTAATTCAGATACCCTTCTAGCAGACGTAATGGCCAACAAAAAAGCAGTCTTCCAAGACAAAAACTTTAACTCAGACGTAGCTGCAGGTTCAAAAGGAGGTAAAGTAAGTTTTTCCAACACAAAATTGAGATCCCAGGAAGGAGTAGGAGCTCTACGCGGGGTCTTATGTTCTTTGCCCTCTAAGGAATTGCTTAAACAAAGGATGAGAGAATAATGGTGGGTCACAGTCATAGTGAGCAGAAATGGCTGCAGCATGAACTTTTACAGAGGAGAAAGACAAACCCTTGTCTAATAATTCTGTAAGATATTGAAGAGAAACACTCAAATCAGGCCTGGAAACATCAAAGCTCTTTGCTTTGCTCCAAATAAAAATCTCCTCCATTTATCAGCATAAACTTTCCTTGTACTAGGCCTTCTGGCCTCCAAAATAACATTCAAAACTTGTTGAGGAAGCTGCGACCCTCCAGGTTCTAGAACAGAATATGCCAGGCTGTTAGATGCAGGGACTGAATCCTGACATTGAGGAAATGATTGCCTGCCTGAGACAAAAGGTGTGGAATTGAAGGCAAAGGCCAAGGAGGCTCCCGTACTAAACTCCTCAGCAGAGGGTACCAGTGCTGTCGAGGCCAATCCGGAGCTATTAGAATCATGGAGGGCTTGTCTTGTCTGACTTTCAAGAGCACCTTGGGAAGGAGAGGCAGAGGAGGAAAAGCATAAACGTGAAGATTGCTCCAACTGAATGATAGAGCATCCACTTTCCAAGCTGTTGGATGAAACATCTTTGTGCAAAACTTTGGCAACTGGAAATTTAGTGGAGAAGCGAACAGATCTATGTCTGGAGTCCCCCATATCACTGTCAACTGTCGAAATACATGAGGATCCAACTTCCACTCATGGGGATCCACCATCTGTCTGCTCAAAACATCTGCTAAGGAGTTCTGTGCTCCTGGCAGAAACCTTGCCTGAAGAGTGAGGTGCAAACTGAGAGCAGTCTCCCACAAAATCATAGCTTGCCTGCAAAGAGGGTACGAATGTGTTCCCCCCCTGCTTGTTGATGTACCACATGACAGTTGTGTTGTCTGTTTGAATCAACACTTGTCCTGGGTGAAGTAGATCCTTGAAAGCCATCAATGCAAATTGGACTGCTAACATCTCCTTCAAGTTGATATGTAAATGTTGAAGTCTGGCAGGCCACGTGTCTTGAACCCATTTTCCATTGAGGTGTGCTCCCCAAGCCTTGTCCGAGGCATCTGTCGTTAAGATCTGACTCGCCTCTGGTCGGGTCACAGAGAGTCCCTTGTTTAGGTGACATTCCTGGGCCCACCACAAAATTCCTTTTGAATGCAAGGTATTATCTGAATGACAGTGTCCAGATCGTGGCAGTGTTGTGTCCATACATTCTTGAGATACCATTGTAACTTCCTCATATGCAGTTTGGCATTGGGAAGCACCAGAATACAAGATGCCATGAACCCCAAGGCTTGAAGGACTGTCCTTGCAGTCATCCTGGACCGTAGAGACAATTGTTGGAAGTAAAGTGTAAGGTTCCTTTGCTTGTCCAGGGGCAAAAAAGCCATCTGGGAAGCTGTATTCAGTCTCACACCCAGAAAGCACATTTCCTGAGAGGGTACTAGACTGGACTTTGTTTCGTTCACAGAATACCCTAGGCACCTTAACACTGCCATAACATACTGTAGATGGTGAATTTGCTTGTTTTTGTCTTGAGCAAGAATCAGGCAATCGTCCAAATAAGGATAAATTTGTATTCCTCTTAACCTGAAGAAGGCTATCACCGGAGCCAGAACCTTTGTGAACACCCTGGGCGCAGTAGATAAGCCAAAGGGCAATGCAGAGAACTGATAATGTAAAGTCCCAGCCCGAAAACGCAGGAATCTCCTGCAACTGGGCCTGATAGGAACATGAAGATAAGCCTCTTTGAGATCCAGAGTTACCATCCAGTGATCTTTGCCCAACAGAGGCAGAAGTTGTTGCAACGTCAACATTTTGAATTTTGGAATGTCCAGGTATGTGTTGAGGATAGATAAATCTAAAATTGGCCTCCAAGTGTCTCCTTTCTTTGGTACAAGAAACAGGCGAGAATAAAATCCTAGGCCTACTTCTGACAGAGGGACCTGCTGTATAGCCCCATTTGAAGAAGTAAAGAAATCTGTTTGTGAGCCTCTACCCTTTGCTGAGGAGGAACGTCTGGCATGCCTTTGAAAGGAGGCAATGTGTGGAAATAAAACTTGTAGCCTCGGTCTATAATGTCCAACACCCATTTGTCCTGGGTGACTAAAAGCCAGTTTTGCTTGAAGAGTGCCAACTTTCCTCCCAGAGGAGCTGCCAGACAGGAAGGATCTGGCAGCTGAAGATGCAGGTCATTGGGCCTGTTTACGAAAGGACTGGCCCCTGCCCTCACCTGTAGATTGTGCAGGGAACTCCACATTCTAGGCCTGAAAGAACCCTGAGCTCTGCCCCTACCACGTCTAGATCTGCCCCTAGACTGTAAATCAGAAGAAGGGTAAGCCCATCCCTTAGTAGGCCAATTCCTGCTAAACTTAGGGGCTGCACCTGCAAAAATCTTTAACAGTCTGCATAGACTTAGCTTTGTCTTCCATTTTCTTTAAGACAGACTCCACAGGAGAACCAAACAAAACTTCAGACTGCAAAGGAGCATCCAAAATTCTAGCTTTAACATGCTCTGACAAGTTCTGATCCTTAAGCCAGACGTGCCTGCGAATAACTGATCCAGTGGCAGCCACCCTGGAAGAAGCCTGTAAAGCATCGAAACCACACTGCAAAGAATGCTTACCCACCTGATCAGAGGCATGAACTAAATCCTGTAATTCCTTACACTCTATGCCCTCTGCCAAAGCATCTACCTTAGATTTTAACTGAGTAAGGAGAAAATTCTGGTATTTCAACATGTGAAACTGGCAATTCAAAGCCCTCATTGCTAGAGTGGAAGAGGTATACACCTTTTTTCCCCACCTATCCAAAGCTCTAGAGTCTTTATCCATAGGAACTGGATTCTTTACAACAGAAGCCCTGACACCCTTAGGTCCCTGGCTAATAGTTTCTGGGTCAGCCCTTGAGCTCTTATACAGATATTTATGAGCCTCTGGCACTCTGTAATACCTGTCTGGTTTAACTGGCGCAGGAGGCAAAGAGTCTGGATTAAGAGAAGCCTCCGAGAAAACATCCTGAACAACATCCAAAACAGGAGGTATAGCCAAGGGCCGATGTTGTGGCAAAAACAAAAATTCCCTAAGCCTCTTTCGGGAATCTGAGAAATCCTGACCTTCCCATTTAAAATGCTCCCTCATAGAATGCAGGGTTTCTGAAAAAGAAAAATCCTCTGGAGGAGAAGCAGAAGGACTGGAATCCTCTGCGTCTGAATCAGAATAAGGAGGAAAATCCTGAATGTCTTCAGCAAGACTCTGAGTAATCTGAAGCCTGTTCCAAACTTTCCACCTCTGGCTCCACCCTAGGGCTCTTATCTGGAGGCGGCATAGAACCCCTGATTAAGGAAATCAAATCTTCTGCCATTTTAAGCATGTGTTTTTTAGGCACAGAACCTGCAGAACTAGGACTGACACCTGAGGAAGGCAAACCAGGCCTGACCTTGGAAGGTACCTTAGAGACAGAAGGAGAAGGCCTAACCACCTTAGGCAAAGAAGGGAGTACAGCAATCTGAGAGGCCCCCTCAGCCTGACCTGACTCCTGAGTGGCCACATCCTGCAAAATTAACGGCTCCCCCTGAGACTCAGCTGAAACCTCGGCTGGATCCACAGATTCCACCGTAGTTTTTAAAGAACCGGCGTCCGGAACGGACGACTCATCCTGTTTGGACCTTAACGATTTTTCTTTGCGCTTCTTAGCGGTAGCGGGCGTCGGAGGATCCGACGGCATATTGTAATTACACCGCTTACCGAAGACAAGCCTAGCGCAATCTAACCTACGTTTAATGGTGCACTTATTAAACCTAGCACAAAAGCGACACCCGACTACGTCGTGCTCAGGCCCCAAACGAGGAATACAGAGAGAGTGGTAATCCCTATGCGGTATCCGTTTCCCACAAGAAATACAATTATTCACTTTTTCTGACATCCGGAATTAACTGAGGCAAGAAAAAACAAAAATATTCCCCAACGGGGTACTTAGCCCAACTTGGTTTCGGTCTGAAACTCAGAATACGAAAATTTCAGAACGCCGAATGGCACTTGCAAACGCTGCTTCTGCTTCGGACCATGCGGCAAAAAAGACTGAGGATATGACGTCGGTCATGCGCTTTAATACCATGACGCACTGACGTCAGATCTGAGCGCCCATGACCGACGCCAGCCTAATACTTTGGTATTCGGGCCGACCGAGGACAGCGGACTACCCACAGGTTATGACTGCAGCAATGTGAGATGAAGAACATCTATGTTTATAACTTAGTACTAGGTTAGCTACCATTATGGGCTATTTTAAGCCTAGTCAATTACCCATGCGAGAATCAAACCTTGCACCTTATGTTTATAAAGTAAATACCTTAACCATTATACCAACGTTCCGCTAAAAGTTACAAAAATAAGTTGTCGTGATGAACACCTCAAATCTTTACATTTATATTCTCTGGCTTATTACATAACAAGGGAGGTTTGTGCCTAAACTACAAAACATTCAAAGGCACTTTACTTTATGAAATTTTTTATCGGTCAATACACTGCCCCCCTACCTGTTACAATTCCCTGGTTTAATGAAAAGAAATCGTATTAAGAAATTAATTTCTGTACTTCTTTAAATTTTGTTGATCAACATTCTCCATAATGAACATTAAAACTCTGAACAGTACTGTTAGCTTGATATATACCAATATTGAATTATTAGCATTTGGTTAAAACAATGATTTTCTCTGCCAAATCTAGTGTTTACAGGTAATGTAAAAGACTCGTGGGATGTCAGCTAGCGGCTGGAAACATCATCATCGTTGTCAATCTTTTGACACTTCTTGTGATACTAGGACAAGGGTTGCTTTGGATATTTTGGAGACCACTGAAAAAAATGACATGCTTGAATTTTATAGCGTGAAGAATTTAGTTCAGATGAATCAAAAGGAGAGATTTAGTTCAAGTCTGTTGTTTAAACTACTAAATGGATTAAGAGATTTTAGTGGTGGGAAGCCATTTTATCTTCTGAAGAAATAAATAAATGCTACTGGCGACTGGTAACTTTATTACAGTGGGTTCTGTTGTGAGTTTAATGCAGTGTAATGGTATATTAGCGACTGTAGGGCCTAATACAGAGTTTGTGTTGCATTATTCGGTAGATGAAATCTTGTTTGCATGCTTATTAGTTAAGCTACAAAGGCACAGAAAACTCTGCACGAATTGCAGGAGGAGTCTGTTTTGGACACTCCGCAGGTTCTCCAAAAAGCACTTTTGGCTGACATCAAAGATCGAAACAATACTAATTTTATGAACTTTAATAATATTTTGAAATGAAAATGCACAGAAAATTTATTTGCTATTTTGCTGACCCAGAAAATGAGTACTTAAGTCTCCCAGCAAAATAAGTTTTCTTTTTTTGAGCCAAAGCTTTAATGAAACGAGGTCATTTTTATTGGAATTTATAGAAGCCAGCAAGAGATGTAGGCAGCTATCAAGTATATTTTTGTTTTATTATCTAATGTTAATTGTATTATTATTCATTTAGGAGTCTGCATGTCCTGCCTGCGGTCAAGTGAAATTTAAAGACATGCAGGTAGGTGCGTGTGAGTGTGTGTGCGCATTCTGTGAAGGTCGGGTGCCGAGCTGGCAACTCGACACCATAAAAATGACTGCCAATCAGTAGCGGACAGGTGATCTGCTTTGGCAACCCCTAACTGGGAAAAGCTGAAAGAGAATTCATTTACGAACATACGTGTAAGAAGTGGTATTAAATTTAAGCACATAGCATTTATTAATTTAACTATAATAATAACACTGCCTCCTCTTTTTCCCCCTGTCTGCCACTGCAAAAACATGGTAATACTTTATATAAAAGAATATAATCAGATCCCTGATCACAACAGACATGTTTCACACATGGATCTCAAAAAAAAATTCATATTGAATTTCAAGAGATGAATCTTAATATCCACATTGAAAACATGTAAATAGGTATGTTTGTGTGCTTGAGAGAGAGCAAGAAAAAAAGACACAGAAGGATACACACACACACACACACACACACACACACACACACACACACATATACACACACACACACACACACACACACACACACACACACACACACACACACACGGAACAGTATAACAGCATTTAAAGCTATGAAAATAGCCAGGAATCTGTTCTGTGGTGGCTGTTATGCTCTATTCCAGTGTGGGACTATAGCATAATAATTTTGAAAGGTGTTTAACGAAATTTTGTTAGGCACCTTTCTTGCATCAGAAAGAAGCTTAACAAGGTGTGGGGCATAAATATAACATTTCATGCACCACATCACATTTGTTTCTGGTTAGATCAGATGTAACCATGTTTCTTATTTTGTTAGGGAATCAGGCTCAGCTGAAAGAAATCATAACTCAAGAAAACACAGTTTATGGTTAATGTTTCCATTATTAAGATGACAGATTTTGAGTCATTTATGTAGATTTTGTGCACTACTCTTAAGAATAATTCCATTAATCTGATGTATTGTTACTCACATTCTCTAGGACATGTATTATCAAGTTATTATTGATACAGTTTTGATTGTTTTGGGCATGTATTACAATCACTCTTTCAGCACCAAAGTAAAGAAAAGCAAATGCAGTAGTTTGTGTACATGTGTGTGTTCACGCTGGCAAAGTATTTTTTTCAATTTCGGTCAGAAAGTTGATGAGGGAGTAAATGTCTAGATTAATCAATATGCTGGTTTGTTCATAGCCATGTGATAGCTTTAATAATTGTGTGATAGTTACGCATTTATATACTGCCTTTGTAAAGTAATGTTCAGTTACAGTAAATACTCTTTTTTTCAATAATTTTATTGGTCCCTGCCCTGTCACAACCACTGAGCAATGTTCCGTATTATCTATTCATTCTTCCCAATCCCTGACATCCTAGAACAATGGAAGGGGGACGCAGAGCCAGAAAGAGAGGAAAGAGCTAGAAACAAAGTTTATTATCCACAAGGATTTAGGAAATGTAATTGCTCCTGATAGCCCCTACAGCCAGAAAATACAGTGCAATGACAGATACTCTGGACCCAGTCCAAGTGCTTTCTTATCCACACCTGTGATTTCACTCCTTGGTGGGGTCAAGTTCCCAAAGTCTGTAATTGCAAGTATTATAATCCAGAACCTCATTCTTTAAAGGTACAGTATTTACAATGGGACCATGCAAATACCTTCCACTCTGGAATGGGTAAAAAATCATCAGCTACACATTACTATCCATCCACAGCTGGTTCATCCAGTGTCCAGATCACTAAATCACCACAATTTGCCTGGGGCATAATCTGTGTTACACAACTGTGTTGTATATTTATTTAAACTGTATACCTGATGACTGGGTTGTATATCCTATCCAGCAATTAGAAGGGGTAACTGTGTCACCAGTTGCAGTTTTCATAGGAATAAGTGAATAAGTGCACACACTGCTAGGTAGGATAAGATCTGGCTTACGTTTAAACCTGAATGGAATACAGTTTGTATCAGAATTAATTAATGTCAATATCTTAATGATTACTGTCTTAAGAATGGGCTCCCTGACAAGTATGTGAATCAAACGTGAGCCCTTCACAAAGTTACAATCTTAAATTACCAAAACCTCTGCATGGAACAGCATTCAGAAGTGTAACAATCCAGAAAAAAAAAACCAAGCCCTAGCGCATCCCCAATGTGGGGGGATGCATCCCTACACCCCCAACCACTTTTCACTCCCAATGATTGGGGATGCATCCCTACACCCCCAACCACTTACATACACCATCATGGGAAAAGAGGAAATCTCTGGTATACTGGCAATTTGTCTTTAGGATGAACATCCATCTGGCTGCACATTAGTGACCAAACAAATGAATGTCTATCACCAATCTTTTGCAGACAAGCCTGTCTCAGTTAGGAACACTATTACATTTCTAAATAAATGTTTTATGTTGAGATTAGGGATGTGGGTGCAGGAGATGTTGACTACGAGATTTTGAGCCATAAAAATCATAGCGCCAGGTTTTAAAATCGTAGTAAAGAGGCAAAAAAGAGGAGCACTTTCTTGTATTTGAGAATAGAAGACATTCAGATGCTCGACCCTATGTAATTGCTCAATCCCCCCCTGGACAAGCCTGCCTCCCTGATACCAGCCAAGAAACTATAATACAAATAGCTACGCGGGAGTGTCTGGTATCACTGCTTATGGCCACAACTGACTAACGGATTTCTCCTGTCCAAGTTTCTAGTGCGTGTATGTAATTGACTTTCACACCAACTTGGTGTAGTACAAAATTAAGCATTGCTGTTAATTATTTTTTAATCTGCTCTGGGCGAGCATGCTACCAGGCATCCCTCTAGTTCGCCCCTTGCCTTAGCACCTGCGGTTCTTTCCCTTCCTGCCATAATTAGCTTAACCAATTGATATCACAATTGTTTCAAAGTAGTTTTAGCTACCAGACGAGTAACTCTCTCCACTTTCTGGGTTGTCTGGTGTAGCCTACCTTTTCACTCTTGGACAATAACCATTTCTGTGCTATTTTCTTGGGATACTGATACTCGCTACACACCGGTGGTCCTCCGCACACCTAGATAGATTGTTTTTCTCATATTTTTCTGCTGCCGGTGTCATCCCCCTAGGGGTACTTAACTGAAACCACAGCTCTGGTTAATTCTCTCAACCTGGACAGGATTTACTTCACCCCTGCATCCGGTGTGAGGTACTAAATACTCCCAGAAGCTAGCGTGCCATTTTTAAATAGCCAGTAGTCCTAAAAGTGCTGTGCCCGTGCCCCGAGATAGCATGCTCACCTAAAAGAAAAAAATAAGAAAACTGTAACTATCTAGATAAACACATTGCAAAAACATAAGAACAATTACTCAACTACTTCTATGTCTCTGTCTATTTTTCCAATGAAAGTACTGTTTTAACAAGGATACCACTCTATTTGTTAGTTTTTGATCAATGGTGATTTCAGGTTGTACCAACTGAACCGTTTTGCAGACTGCTGCATTGTATAGATGTGTCTTTTGTATTAATGGTCTAATGGAACATGTTGTACAAACTGCATACATTGCGATGAATGCTAAGCTGCATGTTATGTGTAATTTGTAGTCCAGCTCACAGATCGTACTATCACTGCAGTAACAGCATATATCCTGCTCTGTATTGATGTAATGAAATCTCAGGCAGTCAGGAATTGCACAAGAAGGTATAACCTATGTTGTTTTTCTAGATGATAGACTAAAACTTTTCTGAACTTAAAAGAGGTTTTTTTTTTATATTGTGTGTATTCCCCTGCCCATCCCCCCAGATACACACCATATTCTCATACCTTGTTACTTGAAAAGAAAAACAAAAAAATAAAACAAATGGCATTGGTTAGTTGTAGCTACTAACCGGAAAGGTAATACCTTAAAAGCTATGGAACACATCATCATGGACCTAATAAACAAGAATATAGGGAATCTCCAAACTCTGGATCCTACACAGTTTGGTTTTGTGAAGGGTAGATCATGCCTGCTCAACTTGGTCGACTTCTTTGAGTCAGTCACCAGAGCTGTGGATGAAGGAAAGGTGGTTCATACAGCCTACCTTGATCTGGCCAAGGGTTTTGATACCGTTCCCCACTCAGGAATCATAGAAAAACTCACTAAGCTAGGCATCAACCCCTATATCACTAGGTGGGTTGCAAACTGGCTCACAGATAGAACCCACAGTGTGAAAGTAGCTGACTCCAAATCAGACTGCAGACCAGTCATGAGTAGAGTCCCACAGGGTTTGGTCCTGGGTCCTCTCCTGTTTGGCATCTACTTCTCTGAAGTCCAGGCCAAAATGAAGGGACTCTGGCTGACAAAGTTCGCAGACTATTGCAAGTTGAGAGCTATTATTAACTCCCCATGTGATGTTGACATCCTACAGAAAGGCCTCACTGAGACCAACGACTGGTGTCAGAACCATGGCCTTAAGCTCAATGCCAAAAAATGTGTTATCATCCCCTTTGGGAAAAACCCAGTTCCCATGAATTACCACATCAATGGTAGTCCACTAAGCACAGAAGGGGTTATAAGAAATCTGGGAACACAGGTTGACAGCAACCTCTCTTTTGACCACCACATTGCCACTGTGGTCAGAAAGTCCTTCTATGTGGCACATCTCATTAGTAAGGCTTTTGCATCCAGGAAGAAAGAGGTCATGGTCTCCTTCTACTCTTCCCTCATTAGGCCAGTCATCGAGTACAATGCCCCATTTGGCATGCACCTCACTAGAAACTAAAATACTCCACAAGCAGTATTGAAAAATGAAGGCTCCAAACCACAAGTAAATTAAATGTAAGCGCTTTCGTTTACTAATGTACAGCAAACTTCTTCAGACAAACAGTTAGGTACAATAAACAGTTTAAATACTGTGCAAGCGTGACATCATCACACACATTGGACAAACCCTGCCCACATTTAAACTGACAACAGCCAAAAGGTAAAACATAATAAATAAATGAAACTCATCAAATACAGTAAATTCATAAGCTAATCCAAATATACTTACTAAAAACAATGTCATACACATGTTACATCATATATAATTATATCAATCATTAAAAACTGTATATCAAAAATATTTCATATTAAAGCTGAATAGACCCATGTATATATACATGTAAACAGGAATTTAAACCACCAGCCAAGAAACATCAGGAATCATTAATTAAATGTATATTAAAATGTATTTGCAGCAATAAATGCATCATCTTAATAAAGATTTTAATTTCAGCATACACTTAATAGATAAGGTGTCATTTAGCCCTGGGGGTGTATGAGCATTAAGCCTAAGCTGCCAGGCTAATTCTTTTTCCTCTAATCTCAAAGATGTTGGGCCCCCTCTATCATTCTCTGTTACTCTTTCAATAGCTAGAAACAGGAATTCATGAGTAGAGTTCAAACTCACATGCCTAGTCAAGGCATTATTCAAGTTCATCTTATTAATATTATAAATATATTCGTAAATCCTAAGCTTCAAAGATCTATCTGTCTTTCCAATATAAAAGTTCTCAAAAGTTCTCAAAAGTTCACTGCAAAAGAATGGATGGGGTATTTAAACCACTTTTGATTGGTTTAAGTGAGCGTGAACATATGATAGGAGATAGGTTGATGGGGAACACAACTGGACAGGAATTGGTTTCTATACAGGTAGATGACTGTTTGCCTCTTACTGGTGAACAGAACCCTATGTTGGAATGCACCTATACAACAATTGATAACAAACCCCTACAACTGCAAACCACTAGGGTCAATACAATTGGTTTTACCACTTTTTCACTAGATGCACCTTTATTGAGGGATATATTAATAAAAAAATGGTGCTTCCTTTATGAGGATACATCCATTCGAGATAAAGTGGGTGATACACCAACAGTGGTTTTTAGGAGGGGGTGGAATTTGAAAGCAATACTTGATAACTGTACATCATATACAGAGTCCCCTTATCATGGCATGTTTAAATGTGGGCATTGTCGGTCGTGCAAGTATATTGGCGCCAGCAGCACTTTTACAATACGAAATCAGCGTTTTCGAGTTAAGGGGAAATTTAATTGTGAATCAAAGGGGGTTGTTTATTTGAGTATGTGCAAGCTTTGTCCGTCTTTTTATATTGGAAAGATGGATAGATCTTTGAAGCTTAGGATTTACGAACATATTTATAATATTAATAAGATTAACTTGAATAATGCCTTGGCTAGGCATGTGAGTTTGAACCCTACTCATGAATTCCTGTTTCTAGCTATTGACAGAGTAATAGAGAATGATAGAGGGGGCCCAACATCTTTGAGATAAGAGGAAAAATAATTAGCCTGGCAGCTTAGGCTTAATGCTCATACACCCCCAGGGCTAAATGACACCTTATCTATTAAGTGTATGCTGAAATTAAAATCTTTATTAAGATGATGCATTTATTGTTGTAAATACATTTTTTATATACAATTAATTAATGATTCCTGATGTTTCTTGGTTGGTGGTTTAAATTCCTGTGTACGTGTATATATACACAGGTGTATTCAGTTTTAATATGAAATTGTTCTGATATACAGTTTTTAATGATTGATATAATTATATATGATGTAACCTGAGTATGACATTGTTTTTAGTAAGTATATTTGGATTGGCTTATGAATTTACTGTATTTGATGAGTTTCAATTATTTGTTATGTTTCACCTTTTGGCTGTTGTCAGTTTAAATGTGGGCAGGGTTTGTCCAATGTGTGTGATGATGTCACGCTTGCACAGTATTTAAACTGTTTATTGTACCTAACTGTTTGTCTGTAGAAGTTTGCTGTACATTAGTAAACGAAAGCGCTTACATTTAATTTACTTGTGGTTTGGAGCCTTCATTTTTCAATACTGCTTGTGATGTACCTCACTAGACACATGCAACAACTGGAGAGGCCACAAAAGTACCTCACAGAGAGGAACCTAGGCCTTAAACACTTGTCCTTTATGGACAGACTCAAAAAACTCCAACTATTCTCTGTCTCATAACGCCTACTTAGAGGCGATCACTGCTTGACATGGCCATGTCTGACCCAGCTCTGTTAGAAATGCTACATCTAAAGAAATCTCAATCCCTCCGCATCATATGCTCCAGAGACCTCAACCTCATTACCACAATCAATAGAACATGCTGGAGGGACAGGTTCATAACCCAGAAACTGCCCATGCTATGGAATAGACTTCCCATACATGTCAAGCAGAGCACCTCACTGGCCCTCTTCAAGAGAAATCTTGATGAGTGGATGGGAAATACAAAATTCACCCCAGGAATCACTTCAGTGGCTCTACTCAACAGAGGCACTGGGAACTAAGGTCAGATGGCACGATGCCAGGGTAATCCTATGGGCTAGGCTTGTAAAGGCTCCAGGGCCATTAGCCTAGTACACACCTATGAATCTATATCCAGCCTAACCCTGGGCCTACCCAACTTTGCCCCACCCAAGCCCTAAATATCCATCCTTCTACCCAACTACCTAGCACTCCTACACACAAAGCACACCCATCCCCCTCCTCTTATACTCTCCATTCATCCAAACACTTATCCATAGCAGCTATCAACATTCAAAGTCTTCTTAATAAAATCACTGACCTTCATACATGGATCTCCCAATATTCCCCACACCTTACATGTACTAACAGAAACCTGGCTCAAACCCCATATTCGAAACTCTGATATCTTACCCCTGGGCTAAAACATTTGCCGACTAGATAGAACCTCAAAAAAAAGGTGGAGGTGTGGCAATTCTATACTCTCAACAACTCTCACTCTCTCCCATCCCTGCAAACCTGCCTGATTTTCACCCAGCAGAAATGCTAATAGTTAACTACCACCTTAACAACCACAAAAAGCTTGCCATTGTTGCTGTTTATATTCCTCTCGGCAAGAACATCCAAATTCTTGAAAATATACTTTTCTGGCTCTCTCTAAATTTACCCTATAAAACTATACTACTAGGTGATGTTAATATAGATTGGAAGTCTCTTGAGACCCTTTTCCCTGTCCAAAGCATCAATTTGTTCAGCTTCACCCAACTTATCTCCAACCCCACAAGACTCCAAACATTCAGATCAAGGAAAAATAATTGCTGGATCCTGTGCAACAACCCCCAACTCTATCACAACCCCACTACACTTCCAGATGCCCTAAGTGACCACCTACCCATCGGTATACAGAGATACTCACCCCAACAACAAAAGTCACATCTTTACAAATTCTGCCATAAACTCAAAAGCTTCAACCCTCCACTCTCAATAACAGTCTTTCTGCCATTAACTGGTCTACCTTGCATTCTCTTCCTCTTGAAGATGCTGTACTTGAATTTAACCGCATCTTCTTAAACACCCTAGACTCAATCGCCCCCCACATAAAATTAGAATTAAGTCAAATTACGCCCCTGGCTCAGTAAAGGCACCCAACTAATTCATAAAAGAGACAACGCCTGGAAAACTTGGCTTAAAATTAAATCCCTCTCCCACCTCCAACTATTTAAAGAACTCAGGAACCATACCAAGAAACAAATATACAATGATAAAAAGACCTGCTACACTAACACACAGGCCACTACTCGATCAAACCCCCAACATTTCTGGAGAAGTATTAACTCTATCCTCCACTCTGGTGAACCTCAAACTCCCAATCCTTACTTATACCTCCCTGACCAAGAGACAGTCTCTCTCCTCAACCAATTTTTTTTATTGACTCCATAAGCAAATTAACTAATACAAACCAAAATCCCCACCAAGAAACAACTCCCCTACCTACAAACAATAACACGAGTTTCTCTCTCAAACCTGTATCGACATCAAGTCTCTGTTTCTCAAACTAAAACCCTGTTCTCCCTCAGCCAACATGCCTCCTCCTCAATTCCTCAAATTTGCAGCACACTCCATCACCTATCCAGTCTCAATTCTCATTAATCGATCTATTAAAGAAGCTACTCTACCCAAAATCTGGAACTACTTCTACATTATCCCTGCTCACAAAGGCGGAAACTCTAATGATCCCTCTACCTACAGGCTTATTGCTATACTTTCCCCATTATCCAACATTCTAGAGAAATGCGTTCAAATCCAAATACTTAACTTCCTCCTCCAAAACAGCCTCCACCCAACATGGTTTCTGGCCTCATCACTGCACCTCTACAGCCCTTTGATCCTTCACCCACACCATTGGTGAAGCCAGGAACAACAATAATCTAGTCTCATGACTATTCCTAGACTTATTTAAGGCATTTGACATGGTATCACACCCCATACTTTTGACTAAATTAGCTAACCTTAATCTATCCAGCTCATCTCTCTCACGGTTTTCAAGTTATCTCACTGACAGGCTTTAATCTGTCAGATGGCAATCGTCCTGCTCTTCTTTCCTACCCATATACACAGGCGTACCTCAGGGCTCTATTCTTGGACTGTCCTCTTCAACATCTTTATTAACGACCTCCACTCCTCCACCCACCTCTCCACCCTCATATAGTATGCCGACAATTCCACCCCGATTACTTCCTCCCACCGAATCTCACAACTTCAGACACGCACACACATACACAAAACAATCTTTCCTTCTTGTTGAAAAATGGCTAATTGATAATCAGCTTATCTTAAACCCCCCAAAAATAAAGCTACTCCTCTTTCTCCCCAAAAATAATGACCCCCTTAAGACTACCTTCTCTGTCTCTTCACTGATCAATACCAACATACACGTAGACACCAACACAAAACTGCTTGTAATGACTATCGATGACCAACTAAAATTTGATTCTCAAGTACATCATGCAATTAAGAAAACTAACCAAAAACTTGGCTTGCTTTACCTTAACTCAAAATTCCTCTCTGCTGAATCCAGACACACCCTAGCCCAAGCCTATCTCCTTCTAAACCTCCCTATGGATCACCAGTCCTTACCAACCTCCAATCCTGCCTACTCTTCAAGCTAGAACATACCTATAATAAAATTGTCAAATTTGCTGCCGACTTACCAAATCCTACCCACCATTGCATAGCTCTCCGCAGGCTACATGGCTTGAATTCTCCCACCATCTAAAACTATCCCAACTACACTTAACCCACCTCATACTTAATAAACCCACTGCTTGTCCTTCTCTGGCCAATTTAGTTTCCTACTACCCCCCCCCCCCCCGAGGTTCAGAAACTACTTCTCAAAACTTGTACACCAAAAATGAACACAGGCAATCTCCTTTATAAATCGTGCATAACAAAAATTTGGAACGACCTCCCCTCAAACTTATGAAGCATCACACAAGAAAATGGCTTTAAAATAGAACTAAAACTCTTCCTCCAGAAAAACTGGATCTGCCCCTATCAGGATCCTACCTGACCACTCTCAGACTGCACAAAACATATTGAATCACAATTCCTGACTGCAAACTGCATACTTCTCTTTGTTATTTTTCTCAAATCATATGCAACTCTACTTATTTATATGATGTATCTGTATATGTTAACATCTATGCTGCATTTGTTCTTTTTGGCCATACTTTGTAATCTAATTAATACTCTAATATGTGCAATTATGTAAAGTACTACTGTTGGAGCTTTTCTCCTCAGGTCTCCACTGAAAATGGGCTTGTGCTCAGTTGGGCCAACCCAGTTAAATGTGAAATAAATAAAATAATTTAAAATAAAAATGTTAATATGTGCCACTGCTGGGCATATTTTAATACTATGGTACTATGGTGCAGTCTTAGTGTTTTATTTATTCATTTGTTTCCTTGTTAACAGGATAGGTGGACTGGACCCCCTTCACCCACAGCCTGGGCCAAAAGCAGAGAAAATATTGTGCACTGCACAGTGACAACCTGAATACATCAATTACACATATCACACTTAATACTGACACAAGTTAAATTAACTGCTGAATGTGGCCACTTGGAGAACTGGTATAAATAACAGTTTTGGCCAAAGTGAATGGGTAGGTGCACTCTGTTTTCTAGTGTACATCAAACATGACATTTCTACAGTATTTTACCTGACCTCCTTGGAAACGAACTAACATCAATGTTAGCCATGTTGTTTTGACTTGATAGGAAAGAGAACACTTACATTTCTTAGTTAATTGCAATTAAGGGTGATACTGTGAAACAATCAGACAATGGCTACATGTACTCCATCACAGAATTCTGTCACTGCCTAATCAGAGTTTAATATACTATTTCCAGCTATGACTAACATGGGCATCATTGGAATGATCATTTTCATTTCTGTTTGCTATTTTTCACTAATTTTACAAGTTTATTTATTCAATGGAATTTATATTTATTTTGGAAGTTTCCATTTGGTGCTTTATTTTATACAAATTATACCCTAAATAAAGTACTTTTTAAATTTTTATAATTTTTATTAATTTTCATCTTCATGGGGTGGCCACAGTGGTGCAGCGGCTAGCATTGCCGCCTCACGCAAGAGGTTCTCCAGTTTGATTCTCGGCTGGGGTGCCTTCTGTGCTGAGTCTGCATGTCCTCCATGTGGTTGCGTGGGTTTCCTCCGGGTGCTCTGGTTTCCTCCCACATCACAAAGACATAGAGTAGGTGGATTGGACACTCTACACTGGCCCTAGGTGTGAGTGTGTGCATGTGTGTGCCTTCTGTGGAAGGCTGGGCACCGGGCTGGCAACTCGACACCATAAAACTCCACTGCCAATCATGAGCAGACAGATGATCCACTGTGGTGACCCCTAACCGGGAAAAGCCGAAAGAAGAAGAAGAAGAAGATTAATTTTCATCTTCATACTCTGTTGTCCTGTGCTTATATTTGCATTTAAGTAAAACGTTAATTGAGGTGAGAGTTTAATTTATGGGGAACAGCTCAGTTATTGGGGGTGCATCCAGAATGAATGAATGATTAGCCATCTAAGCCTGACAAACCCAAAAATCTAGATCAGTCACCATGTTCAATGAATTACCTTAGATTTGTAGTTCTTCACATTAATTAATAAGGTATGATACAAGTAGATAAGATGCTAATAACTATACAGTCAAAATGCATGTAATCTGTATTTTGCAAGAGAATTTTCGACTGGAGTCTGTGTACTTAAAGGATTTTCGACTGGAAACAGACTGCCTGCCTTGCTTGGATTACTTTCGAATACTTAATAATTCATAGGTTCATATGTTCATACTAGGCTATCTGCCCTAGGGCATTTATAAGCCTAGCCAGAGTGTATTTGGCTTTCGCCACCCATTTTAAATTAATTTTGCTACGCCCTTTTTCGAGGTTAGTATACTGTGCTTCTGTCTAACAGTGACACAGAAGTGATACCCGGGGTAAACCTACAATCTCCCATCCACTCATCAAGATTCCTCTTGAAGAGAGTCAATGAGGGACGCTGCCTAACCTGGACTGGGATTTTATTTCAGAGTGAAGGGAGCCTCTGGGTTATGAATCTGTCCCTCCAGCATGTCCTATTTATTTCAGTGCTGAGGTTCAAGTCTCTCGAGCACGTAGCTCGATGGGATTTGGATTTTCTGAGGTGCAGCATGTCCATTAATTCCAGGTTGGACATGGCTTTATACGTCAGGCACAGATCGCCTCTGAGCAGGCGGTATGCCACTGAGTAGAGCTGGAGTTTCTTTAACCGGGCAGCATATGGCATCTGTTTGAGCCCTTTGATCCGCTTGGTGAGGTACTTTTGGGGCCTTTCCAGTTGCTGCAGGTGTCTGGTAAGGTACATCCCAAAAGGGGCACTGTACTCAATTATGGGCCTGATGAGGGATGAGTAAAGAGGCACGATGACCTCCCCTGACCTAGATGTGAATCCCTTCATGATTAGGTGGGCTATATAAAATGTTTTTCTAACCACTTTGGCCACGTGGTTGTCAAATGAGAGATTGCTATTAACTTGGGTCCCCAGGTCCCTAATTACTTCTTCCATACTTAATGGATTACCACCTATGTGGTAATTTGTGGGCACTTTGTTTTTGCCAAAGGGGATGACTATACACTTTTTGGCGTTTAGCTTGAGGCCATGGCTCTGGCACCAGTTGTCTGTTTCTATGAGGCCCTTTTGTAGGATGCTTGTGTCGGCTGGAGAGTCTATTATGGTGCCCAGTTTGCAGTCATCTGCGAACTTGGTCAGCCACAGTCCTTCCGTGTTAGCCTGTACCTCCGAGAAATATATACCGAACAAGAGAGGTCCCAGGACTGAGCATTGTGGGACGCCACTTGTAACTGGTTTGGAGTCTGACATGGCTCCAGCAATTCTAACCATGTGGGTTCTGTCCTTGAGCCAGTTTGCAACCCATCTAGTGACATAGGGGTTTATATTTAAGCTGGTGAGCTTATCTATAATGCCCAAGTGGGTATTGTATCGAAGGCTTTTGCAAGGTCCAGGTAGGCTGTGTGGACCATCTTCCCCTCGTCAATGGCCTTGGTGACTGTTTCAAAGAAATCAACCAGGTTTAAGAGGCAGGATCTGCTCTTAACAAAGCCGAACTGGGTAGGATCCAGTGTCTGTAGGTCCCCAATATCTTTATTTATGAGGTCCATGATGATCCTTTCCATAGCTTTACAGACCAAGCTAGTCAAGCTTATGGGGCAATAGTTTCCAGGATCCATTGAGGCACCACCTTTGTGGAGAGGGACCACTGTTGCTGTACGCCACTCTTTGGGTACATATCCTGTAGTAAGGCTGAGACTTGAACAGTAGTTTTATGTTTGGGTTTTGTTCTTCTTGGAGTTCATGTAGGACGCAGCTCGGGACACCGTCTGGTCCCATTGATGCTGTGTTTTTTGCTTTGGAGAGGGCGGCTCCTACCTGAGCATCTGAGATGTCAGGGGGGCAGCACTCTGCTGGGATAGATATTTGCCCTTTTGGTGGGGAAGGGGGGGAGAAGTTTGCGCTGAACCTGTCGGCTAGGATGTTGGCAATGTCTGTGGGTTCGGTGCATTTTTTGTCATTTTGGACTAATTCTGAGCATATCTGGGAATTACCACCCAGGTTCCTAACATAACTAAAGAAAGCCTTGTGATTATCCTTAGTGTCCTGTGCAATTTTTCTCTCGAAGCTGGCCTTAGACGATTTTATGAGTGCCCATAGTTTTTTGCTAATACTGATCAGAGATGCCTTCCCTTTTGGGGATTTTGCTCTATCATGTAGTAGCTTCCTCCTTCTATTATACAGTTTGTTTATGACTGGGGTCCACCAGACAGGATGCCTAACTTTGGAGGATTGGGTCTTGGTTTTTTGGGATTGCATGATCCATGCATTCCTGAAGGTGTTCATAGAATGCGTTTATAAAGGATTCAGCAGTCTGGGCCATATTTTCCACAGGCTCGGAGGCTTTGTAGGATTCTACCTCTGTTTTGAGGAGTGTGAAATTTGCTTTAGAGAAGTTTTTCACTGTGGTTTTCTGAGCAGGGGCTGGGGTTGGGATGTGAATATCTAGTGAGATTAGTTTATAGTCTGATCTTACCAGTGAGGGATACACTTCTGGTCTAGAGCATAGAGTCCCCATGTTGGTGATGATCAGGTCCAGTATGTTTTCCCCTCTTGTGGGAGTGGCAACAAGTTGTTCCATAGCATTTGAGTTTATAAATTCTAGGAACCTTTGGGCTAGGGTGTTGGAGCTAGAGTAATGCTCCCAGTCTATGTTAGGGTAGTTGAAGTCGCCAAATATAATGGTGTTTGGAGAGACCTTCATATTTTCCAGTGTTCTCAGGAAGGCCGAGTGGGGTTCCTGCGTTTGGGAGGGTGGTCTGTAGCAGGCTATAAACTGGAAGGCAGTTTTACCCACTGTTAGTTGCACATGGATAGTCTCTGATGCTTCGTGCTGTGCCACCAACCTGGAGGTGTGGGTATCTTTGACCAATATTGATACTCCCCCTCCTTTTGTGGTTCGGTCCAAGTTTTGGGGCCGAAAAATGGTATGAGGTATAACCTGGTAATGCTGGGGTGCTCTCGGGAGCCTTGAACCAGGTTTCTGTTACTGCACAGATATCGATGTTCTCCATGCTAAGGAGAGTTTTGAGTGTGTGCATCTTGAGGTTTAGACTTCTGGCGTTGAGTAGCATTACTCTTAGTTTCTTATCCCTTGTGATACCTATGGAGGTGGGTTTGTCTTTTGAGCCTTGCCTAAAAAGGCACTATGGGGGTGGCAAGAGCCTTTGCCAATATCCGAAAGCCCAGGGGTGACAGGTGCAAGCCGTCCCTAGCGAAGCATCGTGGCTTGTTGAGCATGTCATCCCAGGCAAACAGGCATTGGATCCCCTTTGAATGACACCAATACTTAAGCCAATTGTTGAAATTGATCATCTTGTCTTCATATTGTGGCATCATTCTTGATGAGGGTAAGATGCTACTCAAGGTCAGGGTCATACCGGCCTGGGCTACATGCTCAGAGAGCTCCTCTATGTCTCTTTTCATGTAGTCCAGGGAGGTACGTCTCAGGTCATTCACACCAGCATGGACAATGACTGAGTCATATTTGTATTTGCCTTGGAGTGACCTGTGTGCTTGTGTTATGTGGCGGATCCTAGCGCCCGACAGGCAGCTCACCGTGACCTTCTCCTTGTTCAGCCTGATGAGCGGGACGTCAGTGTGCCTGACGATAGAGTCACCTATTACATGTGTATCAGGTGTGTTGTTTAGCCTTAAGAACTGTGACTGTTCGGCACACTGGCTTTGTGAGCTATGTGTTGCACGTGTTTTGTTTTGGGGTAGCGGTTGCTTGGGTGTCTGCTTTGGAGGTCTCTGCTGCTTAGGCAGATTTTTATTTAGAGCCTCCGAGTATGTTTTTGTGTGTCTATGTGTTTGGCTTGCTGTCGTGGTAGGTCTATGTGAGACTGGAATTGTAGTGAGTGTGGTTTCCTTCTCCTCCTGACTGGTTACACCAGTACTGAGTTGAGAGAGCTTAGCCTCCAGTTTGGCTATATGGTTGCATCTCTCACATGTGTTGGAATTTGTTGGGAGGAGGAGAGGCTTGTCTGTGTACATGAGGCAGTTGTAACATTGCCTCAAGATTCCCAGATTCACCAGCTGGACCGGAGAGGAGATTGACAACTGACCTTTGGACATGCTAGAATAGTATTGGGAATTAAGGGCCAATGGGGAACAAAGTACTCAAGGGGAGTTTGTGAGGCTTTTAATTTTTTAGTGCTGACTTATATAATTGCTTTAGTGAGCAAGTGCCAGGCTTTAGAGTGGGAATAGGGTGTTTATTATGAGAACCAGATCAGTTCTAAGGGAAAAAGTGAAGAGCAGACTTTGTGGAGCCGAGAATGGTTTAAACCTAATTAAGAGGCGCTGCCAGATGCTGCGCTATGCGCAAAATCGCGCAAAGCCGCGCTAAAGTGGGTTTTATACAGGGGGACTTGAAAGAGCTAGAAATTGGCCCAAAATGGCCAATAGACTACCAGATTCTTGTGCTGGGAACACTCCTCCAGGGATAGATAGGCTGCTCCAAGCTCCCCACTGCCACTGGTGAACAAAGAATCCTCCCTTTATCCAAGAAAGGAAATGGGCAACACAGGAACTTTCCAAAAGTCCAGAATACAGCAAAGCCTGTATTTGGACTACTCTAGGTCAGGAAAGACGGGAAACAAGGATCATTTTTTTTTTCTTTTCTTTTTTTTTTTTTACAACAAACAGCAGGAAAATGCAATAAATATGTAACGCAGGCTAGCGCACTTGAGTGTGTAGCCTCAATAGGTAAAAGCAACAAACAGGACAAACTTTAAAAGTGCAGGTGCAAAAACAACTTTAAACAGTTTAAAACAGTTCAAGAAGCAGAAATACTTGCAGTTTAGCTAGATCGGACAATCGCCCAGGTAGTAGCAGGAAAACAAACACTTTTATCAGGTTAGCAGTTGCTCTTTTAGCCTCTCTGTTGCTAGCACCACTCTGCAGGACCACAAGGAGCTTGGCTGAGTAGTAATAAGCGCAAAAAAACGCGCCAAAGTGGGTTTTATACAGGGGGACTTGAAAGAGCTAAAAATTGGCCCAAAACGGCCAATAGACTACCAGATTCTTGTGCTGGGAACACTCCTCGTACAATTATATATTTTTGATTTTATTTTTTTCGACTTAAGATGAGTTTACGTTCGCTACTTCTACTACTTTTGTCTGATCTGATTAATATATAGTGATTAACTAGAGATATATGGACTGAAAATCTTCCACACAGAGAAGTTTTTTACACTGTTTTTATCTGTATTTTGCAGTCCATCTAAAGACTATAACAATAATGTAGTCTATAGCCATGTGCAGTTTTAAAAGTGTATAAGGAAAACAATGTTATTCAACACAAATACCTCTCTCCAGAAAAGTAATAAAATGCTTCTGTTTCAGTAATTTAATGTAGTTATACATATAACTGATAAGTAACCTGCATTTTACATGCCTTGAAGCTAATCTCACATTGAATGAAAGAAGACACGCTTGTGAAAACTCATTCAAATTACATCAAGAGCATAGTTCATCAAGGTGTCAGCAATGAATGGATTGGGGGGGGGAGATGTATCCAGTACAAATAGTAATAATCCCGCATGGTTATTTTGATAAGATATCAGAGAGTTTTAGTAGAAGAGAAATGGGGGGGTCTATATTATATCTTCAAACACTTAAAAAATGAATGATGAATAATCGACCCCATGTAAGCGAAAACTTACAATCTTGAAAGCTCAGAACAGAGATTTTTTTCCAAGGGGGAAAAAAATCACTGTTCCAAAAAAAAAAATTTAAATAATACATAAAGTGGGGGGCTGTGCCCTCCACACCCCCCCCTACTTAAATATACCAACTCCGAGATCGTACTACAGTGTCAAAAACGGCAAAGTAAAGGAAGCGGCCAAGCAAATTCTTTTTTTACTTAAAAGCCGCTTCGCTATTTTGCCTTTTCGTTGTTTTAAGTTTGACCAAGATGCATTCGATAGACTGCGTCTTTGGTCATCAAATAGGAACCCGAAATAGGTACATAGACGACTATACACTAGAAATAAGCATTCCACAGTGTTAATTATGAAATAATAAAGGACAACATTAAAGATATGAAGAGAAAACATAAGTTAATATGGTGGTTGATAATCATACACAGACACTACAGATAATGTAATGGTCATTTAATATGTAGGTAATGGAGTAAGGTGGGACTGCCCACTAAGTCCAAATATAGAGAATATTTCTAAGACAGGAACAGGAATAAGGAAGGTTTGCCTAATTACATGCATGTTTTCAATCCTACCTAATCACAAGAACACCACATCTGTATGTTAGCTTATAACAACTCTATTTTCTGTTATGGTTTGGGGGGGGATAGCAGACACTCTTAAACACATACCGTCCTTGGGTAGCAGTGTCAGAAAAGTATCGTTTAGGGGTTCAGGGGTACCAAGTTCTTTATAGCGTATAACAGAAAGTAGCACAACTACATATTATGCAAACAGAGAGGTAAGGCCATCACATTAAAATACCTTATGCTGACTGCAAAAATAGGTTATGAAATGACATTGACCGTGCAGTGGCAGGAAGGTACCCATTTGTGTTTGTTCAAATCTGAGCTAGAATAAACTGTAAAAGTGTATGGGTGATTGTGTTGGTAAGGGAGGCAGGACTGCTTTTCTTAAGTACAGCACATCACTTTCAGCATCTTCCTATGCACCATACATTTTCTACATGTAGTAAAACAACTAATTATTACAACTGGTAGGTAGTTATTAATTTCATATTGCATCTTGAACTTAATAGCACTGTATCCAAGTGGAGATGGTACCTACCTAACCTCATGCTGTGTAATTACACATTAACTATATTACTATGGAAGCCTATCTTACAAAACAATGATCACTGTGTGATGTTCACCATGACAGCTGGCAAATGTGCTTGGGCAATGTGTGTAGGGCAGGCTACTGCTGCGGTGTATTGCAAGGTACCAAAAAGGTGATACAGCACGGAGGGGGTGCTAAAAGAAGCATCAATCAATATTAATGGGGAAATATCAGTTACTTTTTAAATCAAACAACCATCAGCTGGTAAGGAAACCTGGCTATATACTGTGGGAGATATGACTACAGTCATTGTTATCTAAGGATGGGAACCAATCACTTACTTGCTAGAGAGATACTGAGTTGTCAGTGGTTAGATTTCAGTACCTACCTATAAACGGCATCCTGGGATGCTATAGCTAACCTGGGTCAGCTGTTTGATGCACAAGAATGAGATGTGATGCTATGATTCATCATGCAGATGAAAAACATCTCTCAGGGAGTGTCAAAAAAAATGTTACTGCTGTCCAACACGTGTTCCTTTAAGAAAGGAAAGAGACAGAATGACTTGGTTAAGTGGTTTCAATCTGCTTTCAAACTTTAGATTTCTGTAGCCTCTGATATCAATCTCAGGGAGTCCTATTAAAAATTAGGAACTAAACACGTCAAACAACAATCTCAATTAACAGAACTAGGTCAGCAGGCTCATTTATTTATTGACATTTGGTAACCGGGAAAGTCCGACTGGGTCAGAAACCCATTTTCAGTGGAGGCCCAGGGAGAAAAGCTCCAACAGTATTAATCAGAAATCAAAAATACAATTGTTAAAGTCTTATGCAAAGAACATTATACACTGTATGGCCATAAAAATGTACAGCTTCAGTTTGTGGTTTGTTTTTACATAATATATCAGTGAATTTTAATATAGTAGATATAAATAATATAGAATTTTTTGTTTCATGAACATCTGAGTTAGTAGATACTACAAGCCCGTCTGCATGTAGCCCCATTATTAGATCTCAGTTCAGCCTGCTCCCCCCCCCGTCATTATACCTCATATGTCTGCCTACGCACATCACAGTCGTCAGACATCACATGTCACATGACATGTCAACTTGCACACAGTCTCAGTCACCAGATCTTATATCAGAGGCCAGCTTCACTGTATACAGGGATGACACATAAGCTGGACACCACAAGGATGCTAAGTGACAAAGGTGCTGGGGGAGTCGGATGGGGAGGCAGAGCCTGCACTTGTTTCACAACATGGACATTTGATGGCATGTGTCCCTGGATGAACAATATGCCTATTCAGTCCTTGGTGGAGACTGAAGATGGACAGAGGTTTCTTCCTTTAAGGAGAGCAGGACTAAAGAAGTAACATCAAATGAAGAAACAGGTGACAAGTGCCTGCATTACCTCATTGGACGCTGTCCTCTTGACACTTTGTGTGCATATCCAGTGGAGTAATAGGGCTGATGGCTACCAGAATGACTGCACCTTCTCAGCAAATAAAATGGGACAAATGGACAATAGCCACTGCAATGAATTCATGGTTCACAGGAATGGAGGAGAAAAATATGACATAGAAGCAACTTATTCACTAGGCCTTACATGTCAGCATGTACACCCCATCATTCATGAAACCATAAATTCGCCCACCATACTGTATCAGATGCCAAACCTCATATCGGCCTACATACTACAGAAGTCACCAAACTCTCAGCAGCCTGCACACTAATGAAGTCTCCATACTTTAGGTGTTTGCCTATATGCATCTCAGTTACTACAGGTCTCATGCAACCAGCACAATATCACAATTACAGATCTCACATATAAATCATATACCATTTTGGTCACTACGCCTTAGTTTGTAACAGCCTACAGACATCTACCTTATAAGACTTCACCAATCACCATCTTACTCAGAATACATCTCAATTAGCAGAGCTCATATTTAAATGAGCATACTGTCTCAGAAAAAAGAACCTCTGTATAGTCCAACATTCCAGCTGAGTTACTAGATCGTCCATGAGACCTTGCAAAACATCTCAGTTAGTAGATCTTTACAAGCATACCCTGTGTTACCAGATCACAGATGTCAGACAGTTAACCAGACCTTGTGATTCAACAAAAATATCACCTTGGTTACCAACATCATAAGTCCATACCAGATATTACATATCAACCAACATACTTCTTAATAAGGAAATGTTCCTTGTTAGACAGAAACATGACATCTCAAACAACAGACAAGCAGACTTTACATGTCAAGCCACATGTATGTCAGTTCCTGGACACCGTGTCATTGCATGTGTTACTAATGTTATGATATTTCACGTGCCTTAGCTTCATCAGGTTCTGTAGGTCACCCAGCATGAGATTTCAGACCTTTTGTGTCAAGTGCCATATATTTCACTTACCAAATCTTGTATCTCATCCAGAATATGACTCTATTAGCAGGCCTTGCTTGAGTGCCTTCATACATTCTCAGGACTCTATGCCATATTAATTAAATGCATTTATGTTGGCAACATTTATGTCTCAAAAACACCAAAAAAAATTCAGTGCCCTAACATTGGATCAAGTCAGACAAAACAGAACTTCTAAAAGCAAAACCCTCAAAAATTAGCTGCTGTTTGAAGGAGGGAAGTCCCCCCCAATACTACCTCATATGAAGTACTGTGTACCCCACACCCCCATATGAAGTACTGTGTACCCTACACTCCACTGTATGAAGTACTGTGTTCCCCATAGTCCCTCATGTGAAGTACTGTGTACCCCACACCCCCATATGAAGTACTGTGTACCCCACACCGCTGTGATTATATATGGCTACAGTTAATTTCCTCAAGCTTATTGGTTGTTGGATTTTGTTGTACTATTTGGGACAGGGTGTTAACTACCCCAGTGTGTAAGGCTGGGGTTAGGGACAGGGGTACCAGCATGGTTCAGGTTAGTACAAGAATAAAGTGGTGGTGGGGGGTGTGATGCTTTGACCAGGTAATTACAGCTATTGCATTAACTGCTATCCTCTTACAGCTTTAAAATATAGCCTGAATTATATATATTGCCTGCTATGTTACAGAAAGAATGCCTTGGAGTGGATTGTACTCCTTTTCTGAATGTCTGTTAATCAGTGGTTTTAAGCAGTAACATTTTTCTAAGTTATGTTTTCTGTGCTTCTCCTACTTGGTCTTGCCCTTCCACTTGCCAGTTTAGCTCTGTGTTTATCAGTTACTGCTTCCCTAATATCGGTCTGTCACTATAATCTGCACCACACATTTAACTATTCCCTATGGGACAGCACAGATGCAATCTCCTGGTTGTCAAATGTAAACAAAAAATAATTAAGAAGTAATTACTGTCCAATGTTACTTTACTTCAAATCTTGTAAAATGTTTTTTTTTGTTTTTTTTTTAGCTATGACTATTCATAATTACTGCTATTTTTCCTTAATCCTTTTAAGATGGTTTCTGCAACAAATTCAACTTGATATTGCCCAGCCAGAATATCGCTTAGTGAACACAACGCCTCCCATTTTTTGCACAACTACAGAACTGCTACAAAACATGACTGCTCTCTTCTCTGTCTGAACTAGAAATTTACTTACCAGAGTAGAGAACTGATCAATTCTGACCAATTTCACTCTCAGCCCGGGGTCAAAACCTGACCAAACATACAAAATATACGACAGTAACATATAAGTGACAATAAAACAGTGCAACAGTACAGTAATGCTTAGGATACATAGTAAATCCAATGCATTAATTTATAAATAAGTACAAATGTTTCAGAACGTTAGAAAATTTGAGAAGAATAAATTAGAGGTTTGAAAAGGAGCAATTTGTTGCCAATTAGAAAACTACATTTCTTCACCAGACTGATCTGTGGATCTGAATCAGGCACACACTGTAATGGCAGTTCCTAGCCTCTAATTCCCTTACGCATTGATGGTTATTTTGATGCTTTTACTTGCTGCTCACAGCAACTGCAGTCACTGTTATCCTTTTATCAGATGTAAAAGACAACCTAAGGTATAATATTTGCAATATGAGCAACATTCCTGTCCACCACCTACCAGACTAATCTCTCCTTTACATTGAAGACTGTCATTCCTACTTAACACTATCCTCTTTATCCTGTCCACTGTCATCACTCTCTGTGACATATTCCTCCATTACCTTCATATATAGTGCTCAGTCAATGCATTCTGCAGCCTCTCTACTGGCTAATATTTACCCCCACCCTTCTCTTCTAAGGCTTCCTGACCAGTCATAATCCATTCTCTATCGGGTATTCCCAGCACAGCACAGTTTTACGTAGCACTAACTGATATCGATTTACATATATTACACAGCACGTTCACAAGATTAAAACATATGACCTTTCGCCAACTTCTCATTCATTTTCTCCCAGTATGGCAGTTGGCTTAGAGGACTAAGGCGCTGTTAATGAGCTGTTTTCTGTGGTCTGGTGGTGCAAGGTTTGATTCCCTCAGCCTCCACTGGCCAACTGTGTGACTCTATGCAAGTCACTTAACCAGACACCACTCCCGGGCTGTCTGAAAATGGTCACTGGGTATTAGTGCTCTGCCCCGGAAAACAAAAACAAACTAATAAATAAGTTTTTGTTACCAGGGAGCATACTTGCCACCTCTGGCCATACCTGTGCCAACATTTGTTTCCCTTAGTCTACAACTTTTACAATAAAATTGCCCTGGTACAAATGGATACTAACTTATGCCCTCAACACATTTATAGACTTGGCTTCACTCCATACAAAGGACAATGAAAACTTACAACCAGAATAAAATATCCTGCTCTGACAGATGATGTTTGGGAAGTCACTATATTGCAGAAATCTCATTTGTTCCTTCCAAATTAGCCAGCTCCCTGTAATATCAGAGAGGGACTCTAGACTGATTTCCATAAAGTTTGTAAATTTACATCCATCACTAGTATCTCCATTTCTATAAACCCTGACTGAAGTGTAATAAGCTTGCAGATAGATGCTCTCAGCTTGAGAGTAGCATCATATTTGAAATGCCTCTACAAAGAGACTTTGGGGGATGATGCCCCCTCTCCATTCTGCATTTGTGTTTCCTTGTCTAGCTTATTATCACCTTAAGTTGGACATAAAATGACAGTGAGAGTGTATCATAGCCTTCCAGCCTATCAACATAGAGGCATGTGGCATCATATCAGACATCTTTAATGATTGCATTCCAATTTTTCTCTCCTGGAATGTCAGAATTCGGTTGCTTCTATCAATTTACTCAATCTCACAGCAGGAAACAGCTCTGCCCTTGGTTAAGATTGTGTTTCCAGTCTTCCAAATGTTTTACCTAGACAGTACTGTTGATGAAAGTCGCCGCAGTCTTTCTCTCAGTCTTGAATAAACTGCCTATGTGCAACAGACTTATTAAATTCAGTGCACTTCTGTGGATCTTCCTAAGAAAACATAATCCAATATGATCTTACTTGGCCACAGTACTGCTTTGCATCTGATCTGCCTTTCAATACAGTAAAAACAGAATGAAGAATAAAGTGTTGCTTGTTAAATCAAAAAAGGAACTATTTCACAAATTACCAAGACCTCTACAACTATAATCTGAACCAGTTCTGGAAAAGAATGTTATGATTACTGAACAAAATCCTTTCCCCAACCTTAACCCAGCTGATAGTATCCACACCTTTTAGGGAATAAGTTTTAATTTGCAACCCATAGCCAATTGACCTGTACCTAGCTGTCCATCCACTCCTTTCCTAGATTCCATCAATCAGATGCACAAAAACCTTGCTCCATCTTGTTCATGAAGAAAATGCCAATTAAAATTAAACCTGCTCCCCTGTTATTGATGCTGTGTTCCTTAAGAAGGCAACTTTGTCTATTGCCCATCCTATCTGCTTCACGATCAACCAGTTACTCTTACACAAAATGTCCAAGCAATCTAGAAAACAGATGCAATCACTATTTCTTCATATAGGAGGTGTCACATCACTTTTAACAAGTTTGGTCTCACTGCACTATTCTAGTCTTTTTCAAAAGTACTTGACTCTCAACAAAACTTTCATTCTGTCATTTTGATTTCTGTTCAGGTCACACCTCATTCTGATCTTTATATTTTCACCTAGATCTAAAAGAGATATTGGGGAGACTATTGGTACCACCTTTCTTGACCCCTCCAGGCCCTTCTACTGTATCTGCTGTGAATTATTAATAGACAGGATTTCTATTCAGAGCATACCCTCAACAGCCTGTCACCTGGCTATCCTATGGGCTAGGACTGTAAAGGCTCCAGAGCCAGTAGCCTAGTACACACCTATGAACCTGGTTTTACAGCTAAGCCATAAGGATTAAATACAGGTGGTCAAGTGGGCAGATGCTTTCTCTCCACCAGACAATGCTCTGTAAGTGATGCTTCAGCCTGTAGTGGGTCTCCCTTCTCTTCAATGTTTTTATATAGTGGGTGTCCTGCCACTAGGGTGAAAATGCACTTATACAATATGCAGTTTGCTCAACTATCTACATCTCTTCCTCATATCCCATGGCATAGAACCAAGATGCCTTTCATAAAATCCATTTCTGAAAGAAGGATTCTCTACCATTCCTCAAAAAAATGATGATCTTCAGAAGCTGTTTCTGTAACACTGGCAATGATTTGTGGATCTCAATTATTAACCTGAACAATCAATGTTTCAACACTATTAGATCAGACAAACTCTGGTATAATGCTAGGCTACAAACTAAAATTTGAGTTCTTAATAGCATCTCGTTCACAAAAAAATGCTGTTCCTTGCCTCCTTTATTGTGATGAACTGTTTTCTGTGTCAGGGTCACCAATGCTGAGGCTTACCTTATTAATTCCCCTCTTTATGGCACAGATGTTCCTATAAATCCACATTCTTCTCTTTATACAATACTGGACCATGCTTATAATAAAACTGCATAACTTGAAGGTACACTGTCTACTGTGTGGCTTTAAAAAGCCTAAACCACTCTCATCTCTAAAAGCATTTTGCTTTTACTCATCTCTCTCCCTTGCATTCAATGTCCTTGTCCAGCCTCCTCATTTTGCACACAGTCCCCAGTATCTCTCCGTTCCACTAATGCTAACCTGTTTATAGTTATTTTTGTATACAAGAGACCGGATGGGCCTACTCTCTCCTTGGTTTTGTCTAAGTTATGGAAGAAACATCCAAACACTATAAGGCACCTTGCACGCTCCTCTATCTTCTAATATTCCATAATACATTGCCTTGACTTGCATTTAATCCCTCACATTTGCACAACTGGCCCCCACCTATGTAGCCATTGTTGTAAAACTCTCGGCAGCCTTCGCTCTGTATATATGGATGAACCCCCCCCTTCTAACCCCTCCCTTGACTGACTTTTCCTCATTTTGATCATTCCACCTTCCTCTAGAAAGTGTGATGAAGTCATCTTATCTAAATATCCCTTTGCTGACTCTTCTTCCTCACTCTTCATGTATTTCACTTTTCAGGTGTGCCAGGCACCCTTTACCTAATAAGGGAGCTCAAATGCTTGTGAAATTAGCACCATCAAGACAAGTGGAAGCTCCTCTTAGCTATGACAGAATAATATAGGCATGTTTTTGAAATGTCTGCACCAGTTTGTCATTCATTCGTACCTCTAGTTGTACAAGCGGAGAAAGACAACCTTCGACCTGGATGTGCCACCATGCTCCAGTAACGATACTTCATGATGCAAATAATGCAAATACCATTTGTTCAAATGACTTGCACTATAGTTTTCATATGTACACAAGAATTTATTTCCTACTGTATTGTTTTTAGTCTTTAGGTTGTCCTGGCAGTCATGTATTTCTTATTCTGTATAATGCTAAGATGTAATCATTTTGCACAGTGACTTATTTGTTGCTGCAGCTTGTACTAACATTTAACTTGTACTGATATTTTTTCTCCCAGAATTCTACTGAAAGTGGATTTATCCAAGCCTGACTTCCTTTGTTAAATAAATAAATAAATAACTGCACTTTCGGTCTAAAGAATTTGGTGAAACGTATTTCAGTCATTTCACATTCTGTAAGCGCACATGATCCAAGGAATCGTATTTGGCAATAAACTCTGAGGCTGATGAGAGTGTTTTAACAGCATGTACAGAAGTAAACATTCTGACAACATCAGGGCATAAAGAATTACTTACAGAAACAGCAACCAACAGCAGCAGCAAAATTAGATGAAACAAACCACAAGAACAGGATACAGGAAACAATAGATTTATTCCGGTACCTCGGCTCAACAGCCTTCAAAGGAATAAACATCAAACCACCAGGTGCATTTTATATACTGGTGCTACCCAACAATTAACAATTAATCAATTGAATACAATTGAAATAGTATATATGATACAACTCCAGAGAGTTAAAGGTACAGACAGATTTTATGCAGGTATAAAAACAACACTGATAGAAAATTGGAAAATTAGAATACATAAAGTTATTGATTGCAAGATACAAAAAAGTTAATACTAAGTATTTTCATTAATAAATATTCAAATTCACTTCCAAATTCAAACCTTTAGGTTTGAGAGTACCATATTTTAAAATAAATCTGCTTTCTAGATTTAATAAACTCTGCTGAAAATTACCTCCATAACGTACATTAGGTTTGGCTAAAGCACAAAAGAATAATGAGTCAATAGACTCATTATGTACTGTATGGAAATGTTCAAATATAGGGCTATCTATCCTAGCATTACGAACATCGCCAATATGTTCTAATACACGTATTTTTAATTGGCGTTTCATCTGACCTATATAATATTTTGGCAAAGCACAATCACAACCAATAATATAAACTACACCACAGGAACTGCAATTGAAGTTATTTTCTGCAAAATATTTTACCCCATTAATGGTACAACCCGATAGGTTTTTCACTCTCACACATATCTTACATTTACCACATTTAGACATACCATATTGAATACCAGAATCCAACAAAGAAACATCACTTAACAAATGTCTAGGTTTAAGAATTTCCTTAAGATTAGCATATCTGCCATATGAAAAGGAAACATGTTCAGGAAAAAGATGACCAATCTCCTCATTTTCATGAACAATCGGCCATAAGAAATTGACAATGTTACTTAAAATACCAGAAAAAAAGAGAATATTTAGTAACAAAAAATAATCTATCATCATTAATATTCATCTGTTTATGAATTGGATTAATGTAAGATAACTTTGTAACATGATTCTTTAAATTAGAATCAAATCTTACACGACTCTTCCTAATTAAGCTCTCAGAATAACCCCTATCAAACAATCTTTTACAAACATTATCAAATTCCAGTTTCAAAAACCTATGTTCAGAAGTATGTTCATATATACGTTTGAATTCACCATAAGGAAGGGCCTCAATAAGATGCAAAGGATGTGCACTAGATGCATGCAAAAAATGATTAGAAGCTACCTCCTTCTTGTGAGGTCTAAATTGGACAATTCCTTGTTTATCCACATATAACAAAATGTCCAAAAATTGAATTTCTTGTTTATTAATAACATGTGTGAATTCTAGCCCAAACCTGTTCTGATGAAGATCTACCATAAATTTATCAAAATCTGAAATGTCTCCTCTACAGATAAAGATTAAATCATCAATAAATCTGTGATAGGAAATAACACTTCTTCGAAAAAATTCTAAAGTGTATAAAAAGTTAGTTTCAAAAAAAGACATAAACAAAATTGCATAGGTTGGGGCAAAACTAGCTCCCATCGCAGTCCCATCTACTTGAAGAAATATTTTATTGTTAAATACAAAATAGTTGTGACTAAGTGCAAACTCTAAAAGAGAAATAACAAAAGACGTTCGTGGACCCTCACCCAAAATTTTCATTATAGCTTCCAAACCCAATTTATTACTAATGTTAGTGTATAAGGACTTTACATCAACCGTAGCCCAGTAAAAACTAGGATCCCATTTAAAGTTTTTAATCAAATCACAATACTGATTTGTATTGGTGATATGAGAGGCAATATATTTCAACTCATTCTTTAGTATGCTATCCAAAAAAATACCTACAAACTCCAAATAACCACCACAACAGGACACAATAGGGCGACCGGGGGGGGGGGGGTCTAGGATATTTTTGTGCATTTTTGGCAAAGCATAAAAAGTGGGGTCCTTAGGATTAACAACATATAAACGTTTGACATCTTTGTTACTCAAAAAACCCAACCTTTCACCTCTCTCAAGAATTTCTAAAAGAGAAGAATTATATTCATTAATGGGGTTTTTTGACAGTTCAACATAAACATAATCATTACATAACAAATCATAGTTCATCTTTAAGTAATGACACTTATTCATAACTACCCATTTGCCCCCTTTATCTGCAACACAAAAAGCATACTTTTTTGAAGCCTCCTTCATATTTTTCAAAGCACACCATTCAGACTTGCTTAAATTGAAGGTAAAAAACTGCTTCAAAAATCTAACATATTCAATTTCTGCCTTTTTACATAAGACATTCTCAAATGTCCTCAAAACTGCAGAATTTTTAGGTGGACAAAAAGAGCTACGACTAGGCAATTGAGGTAAAATAAATTTACCATAACCAGTAAAAAAAACGTTCTGAATGAATATCAAGAGCCCCTGCCTCATTACAACCATCAACTGAGCTACTGCCCCACTGACTATCACTAACTGGTACATTTTCAGCCATAATATCATAAATAGAAACATCCAATAAAGGATCCAAAAGAACAGAGAAGTCATCCAAGTCAACAGAACAAAAAGAACTATTCACAACACTGTTCAAGTCTGCAGAAGCATTTAAATTACTTTCTATACATGTCGCAGAAATAGTATTATTAGCACAGCTTTTATTGAAAAATGCTTTTAAATGTAGTTTCCTACAAAAGCGTTTAATGTCCATTAAAATGTCACAAAATGCAGGGATTTTCGTTGGTACGAATTTACTACCTAAATTCAGCACCGTTGACATATCAGATGTGAGAACAAGGTCGCTTAAGTTGACAACATTAATACTGTTCACATCATTTTCTAAAAAATAGTCATTGGTGAATTCAACGCGCTCATTACCACAAAAGGTATTAAACACATGAGCGTGAACAACGGAATCAGTACCTTCTATTGCAACCTTTTGGGCGAGATTTTCGTTTTGCCCCTTGACGAAAATTCCACCTGCCTTGTTCTTCTCCTTCGGTCAACGACCCAGTGCCATCCGCCAAGTCAACGCGTTCAAAAGAAACGCTTTTTTTACTACCACCGGCTGTATCTGATGATGAAACAGAGGAATCACGCCCACTACGTGAACTACCCTCTGATAATCTTTCCCGGGATGTACCATTCTTACGCTGACGCTGCCACGAATAAATAATATTGCTTTTAAAATCGGAAATGTCTCTATTTAACTTTTTCTTTTTTCTAGCAATTACTTCACATTCAGCTTTTGAAACAGCACTATTAATATCTTTCATGGCCTGAATAAACGAAGGATTTGCATGTATATCAGATAAGCTTGCCTCACCTTCTGCTATTTTAGCTTGGATTGATCCAAGGCTTCTCCAATTCCGTTTGATTAAGATTTTTAACCAAGTTAAGGTACATTGAAGAGACGCTGCTTGCCATTCGGCTAGAAATTCATTTTCATCCTCTGAAAATTTATATGCAGGAAGTTTATCAATTCTCAAACCTCTAGGTGTAATTGACAATTCGACATACTTCTCCAAAAGGCAAATGTCATAAAACAGTGAAGTTTCTTTGATCCTGAGTCTCTTTAAATCTTCAAATTTTTTATCAAGACCATAATTACCAGGCATTGTCCATGGATCAAATTGAGCCAGCTTTAAATCCCTTTCTTTAGCCAAGCTGGCAAATAAAAGTCCATCACTCTCTGTGTTTAAGTTCGCCATCATAAATCCAGATCCAGCTCTACCAACAGAAACAGCAACCAACAGCAGCAGCAAAATTAGATGAAACAAACCACAAGAACAGGATACAGGAAACAATAGATTTATTCTGGTACCTCGGCTCAACAGCCTTCAAAGGAATAAACATCAAACCACCAGGTGCATTTTATATACTGGTGCTACCCAACAATTAACAATTAATCAATTGAATACAATTGAAATAGTATATATGATACAACTCCAGAGAGTTAAAGGTACAGACAGATTTTATGCAGGTATAAAAACAACACTGATAGAAAATTGGAAAATTAGAATACATAAAGTGTAAAATGTGGTAAATGTAAGATATGTGTGAGAGTGAAAAACCTATCGGGTTGTACCATTAATGGGGTAAAATATTTTGCAGAAAATAACTTCAATTGCAGTTCCTGTGGTGTAGTTTATATTATTGGTTGTGATTGTGCTTTGCCAAAATATTATATAGGTCAGACGAAACGCCAATTAAAAATACGTGTATTAGAACATATTGGCGATGTTCGTAATGCTAGGATAGATAGCCCTATATTTGAACATTTCCATACAGTACATAATGGGTCTATTGACTCATTATTCTTTTGTGCTTTAGCCAAACCTAATGTACGTTATGGAGGTAATTTTCAGCAGAGTTTATTAAATCTAGAAAGCAGATTTATTTTAAAATATGGTACTCTCAAACCCAAAGGTTTCTATCAGTGTTGTTTTTATACCTGCATAAAATCTGTCTGTACCTTTAACTCTCTGGAGTTGTATCATATATACTATTTCAATTGTATTCAATTGATTAATTGTTAATTGTTGGGTAGCACCAGTATATAAAATGCACCTGGTGGTTTGATGTTTATTCCTTTGAAGGCTGTTGAGCCGAGGTACCGGAATAAATCTATTGTTTCCTGTATCCTGTTCTTGTGGTTTGTTTCACATAAAGAATTACTTCCATGGAACCAAGTGTTACCCTGTCAGACTTGTAGCTTTACTGCAACTGCTGACAAGTAGCAGGGAAAGTCAGAATGACTATCATTCAACCCAGTGGCACTTTACTGAAATTGTCTCAGAGGCCTTAAAAAGATGAAGTGAAAAAGAAATGCAGTTTGAGTCCTCTCTGTAAGTGTTTATACCAGGTGTAATCTCTATGTAGCTATATAATCTTCCTGGGCCCTTAAACTTTTCACTTATGTGGTGATGCAGATTCTTAGTAAAGCGATGAACAGAAAATCAAGAAAAACATTCTGTGTTGTACTGGTCCAGACATATCACAGTTCCGGTCCTTTTGTTCCACACTGCAAATTCTCAGGGCTTCTTTATATCACTCTGCCATCTGTGGTTTCCTGTGGCAAATGAATGAACTTTTGCCATCTCACCTCAGCCTTGCTACACATAGCCTGCTTTTTTCTCACTTCAGTCATCATACCAGCTTAGGGCACACTACTCTGAAATGTATTCTAGTCACTCATTCTCTGTATGCAGCAGTGTCTGATTACTCGTCACATGAGAGAATATTGCTTGGTTTAATTTTTTTAATGAACTAGCATTTGAACGAAATCATGTGGAGATATACTTATTTGCCTGACTCCCTGATACTTAGTTTGTTCTCTTGCCTTTGGAATAAGGATCCAACAGTATGAAACAAAGTATCTTGCTCTAGCAATGAAACACAGTATCTGGATTACAGCTTAAAAAGTCTGAACACATACATGGGGCACAGAAAATAGTTACAACAGATAACAGCAGTTAAGCTTCATAAAAGGTCAGTCAGTAGGTCACCAGCTTGGAATCAGCAACACCTGTGAAACTGTACACCATACAGATTTTATCAAAGTAAGAGTGGATCTCAGGGAATCACCTGTGCTGTTTGTTGTTTAGGTAGAGTATGTCAAAGGTGACACCAAAGCAAAGCTATAGCTTCTTTAAACAAAGACCGATTGCAAAAGCTACAGAATTATGGTAAATGTGAAAATATTGTAATAAATTATTAAATCTTATTCAAGACATTAACATGCACTGTGAAATGCAAGTAGCTGATTAACAGCATGGCATATGCAATTCCCTCTATTTCTTCTCTCACATGTTTCATTCTTAACTCTGAGGAAATAAGTCTGCACATATTACAGGTAGGAGTGCCCAGAATTCTTATACCTGGGATGAAGCAGGAGGTGATAACAGGGGCAGTAGAGCTGTTGGTGGTGTCTAGCGGCACAATACAAAAGTGCAGTAGTGTAAGTAAACTTACCATAACAGTAGATGTTCAAATGATCACTGCTGCAATAACCTTAGCTATATGGGCCATATCCTGCAAGGGATATAACAAACTATTGGATAGCTTGAGCTGAGCTGACTAAAAGACAAAAGTAGGTGCCAAGCCCTTCAGAGCTTTCATACCAACTGAGAAAGGGAGGCTGAGTCCTGAAAGAACATTGCCTGTAACAACAAAAAGCAAATGTCCACACCCTGGCATAAAAAATACATGAAAAAACAAAGAGGGGTGAGTGGTTACTGCATCAGTGATTATTCAAACATTTACTGTTATGGTAAGTTTACTTACACAACTGTACAATGTGCTTCATGTTGGTCATTGCTGCAGTAGCCTAACCCTTATGAGTAGATTAAGATAGGTTTCAAAAAACTGGGCAATGGAAGTAAAAGGATCTAGAAGCCTCTGTAGAATGGTCCTAGCAAAACCTGACCTAGATCTGGAAAAAGAATCTAATTTGCAGTGCTTTGTAAAAGTATGTACAGAGGACCAACTTGCTGCTTCTGAAATACTCCGAGTCCAACCCTTTCCAAAAAGCCTTAGATGAAACCAAGGGGACCTAGTAAATTGTCCCATAAACCTGCTTAGAATAAATTTGTTGTGGTGGGAAATAGCCTAGAGAACCGCTTAGAAATAGTTTGTTTTGACACAGGTTTCCCCTTCTTACCTTGAGAAGAAATGAACAACTGATCTGAAGTTCTGAAACATTTTGTTCTGTCAATATAGTATCCTTTCTCCCTCATTTTTGGGTTTCGGGAAGAGAGAGATGGCTCGACTGTCTTAAACTTAGAAACCACTTTAGGCATAAAAGAAGGATTAGTTCTCAAAAAACCTTGCCCCTGTGGAAAAAGAGATAAGGCTGACCTACCATAAGAGCCTGCAGCTCTGGCAGAGGTCAGAGCAATCAGTAAAATTGTTTTCCATGTTAAGAACCTCAAGTCAGCCATATGAGCTGGTTCAAATAGAGTAAGCATTAGCTTCTGTAAAACAAATTAAGATCTCAAGGAGGAGCAACCAGTTTTCTTGGATGTTTCTTATGCAAAACCCCTTTGAAAAATACTTTGACATGATAATGCTTTAAAGGGGGGGGGGGGGCATGCTGAAATGGCTAACAAACAAACCTTGATAAAGAAGCACAACAGGCCATAAGAAAGTAATTGATACAAATATTTGAAAACCAGAGAACAACTAGCCCTGAATGGGCACTGTTTATGTCGCTGGCATAAACTAAAAAACCTTTTCAATTTGCTAATATATGACTTCCTAGAAGAAGGCTTTCTTGGCTCCATCAGTACTTGCTGCAAGTCCTCAGTAAACAGGTGCCTAAAAAAGATATTATGACCCTATTATACAAGAGGTTAGTTGAAGTTCTTTGAGGTCAGGATGTATCAAGCACCCCTGTTATTGTGTGAGTATATCCGGTCTGTGAGGAAGCTTATGGTAATTGCCCCTGGCCAGTTCCAAAAGAATAGAGAACCACTGTTGCCTGGACCAGAAGGGAGTCATCACAATCATACTGAGGGACTCCCAAGTACCCTGGATATCAGAGGAAATGGTAGAAGAATATACAGAAACATTCCTGCCCAAGGAAAGGAAAAAGGCATCTGTCTTCAAGGCCTTCTTGCATGGAATTGTTTTAGCAGAAATTTGCCAGCTGATTGTTCAAAGATGAGGTAGAAAGGTCCACTTGAACTCCCCACGATGGATCAAATCTTACATGACCCCCTGACCTATTTCCATTTGGGAGGGTCTGCCTTTGCCCTGATCAGCTTCTTTGTAACATAATTTTGCTCTGACAGAATGTAAGAAGGCTGTAGAGTGAGACTTTGCTGACATAATACATGGTCTGCATACTGGGTAAGATCTGATTCCCCTTGCTTGTTTATGTACCACATCACTGTGATGTTGTCCATAACAACTAAAGGTGATTCAGAGAGCTGAGTGCCTTGATAAGGGCAGGCATCTATTTGATGTTTATGTGCTTGTGTCAGTCTTTGCTGTCACAGATACATTGCACTTTTATCCCCAAACAAATTCTGAGGTATTTATAATGATTGACTGTTTTGGCGCAGAAGGAGTGAAGGAGAGACCTGGATTCAGGGATATGACGTCTCCACCAAGTGATTACTCTTCTGACAAACCACAGAACTGGAATCTGAAAAGATAATGGCTGTTGGTGCTGGTACAAAACAGACTTTAGATACCATTGTATCTTTCTCATGTGGAGTCTGGCCACAGGTATCATGAGAATCAAAGAATAACAAGCTCTTTGACTAGCAGATACCCCAATAACATAACCCTGTGTGATGGAGTCAAAAAGGCTTTCGAATGTTCTCCTGGAATCCCAGTCTGCTTAGGCGATCTCACGCCCAAGTGAGAGATTTCTGACACTTTGGAATGGACTCTGCAAAGATAAGCAAATCATCTCAATATGGAGAAATGTGGATACCCTGAAGCCTGCAATGGACTATAGCCAGCTTTAGGCACCAGCAAGACCTGGCAGGGGCCCGAACCACAGCACGTTCTCTTAAACTGATATTTTATAACATGTCTGTCAAACCAACAAAAGCTAATAAAACAATCCTATATACTTACTAAACCAAGTGTGTAATAATAACTTATTTACATTTCCTTTAAACTTCAAATATATTCTGTTTATAGTAACAGTAGTTTATGAAGTAACAAGCTTCACAATTCCACTAAGTATTTACTACTGACACAGTGCCCCTAGCTTAGTTAAAGAGTGCTGGTAGACATTATCTCCACTAAAATTAATAACACGCCCAGCTTTAGGTACCTGTAATACTCATATCTGCATGGTCACCCTTAGTCTTTCGGCTTTTCCCAGTTAGGGGTTGCCACAGTGGAACTCAGGTCCGCTAATGATTGGCAGTGCATTTTTACGGTGCAGAGTTGCCAGCCCGACACCCTACCTTCAAAGTAGGCACATCCATTCATGCACGCACCTACCTGCATGTCTTTAAATGTCATTTGACAGCGGGGAGGACATGCAGACTCCACACAGAAATCATCGTTAACTCTGTGGGCACCCCACAAAAGCAGCTGCTGGTTGTATAAACATTAGGAGGAAAACTGTACTAATTTCCTGATTATGCTCTTTTACCTTAACAGGGCTGTGATATGACCCTTTTAGGATAGGATAATTTACATGAGCAAGGTAAGTACTAGAGAGATCAACAGCCCAGAGTGACAAATCTCACTACAAACCTTGGATTTTAAAAAGAGCTGATGCTTCTGATATTCAAGGATAGTTTTCTCTTTCAGGGAGTTTTATCAATACCAGCAGAACAGCAGATACTATAGCGTTCAAGACGTTTGCTGAAGAATTCTGTGCAATGCTAAAATAGTGGAATAGAGGCTCAAAATCAACAACACATTTTAAGTATTACTCTAGTTTACTTAAAAAGTTAATAGAATAACACCTTTTGCATCAACGTGCATTTTTGGACAATAAGAAGTATAAAACGTTGATGTCTGAATTTATTGACTGTCAACACTGAATGATTTACCAGAAAAATTGGGTCTATATTAGATCACCGAACGCTTAAAAAAGCGAACTGTGATTAATCGACCCTATGTAAGTGAAAGCTTACAATGTCAAAGCGTCAGAACAGCGATTTTTTTCCAAGGCGAAAAAAAAATCGCTGTTCCAACAAAAAAATAAATAAATAAAAAACAGTTTCAAACATTACATTAAGTGGGGGGCTTCGCTCCCCACACCCCCCCTACGTAAATATACCAACTCCGAGACCGCACTACAGTGCCGAAAATGGCAAAGTACCAAAGCGGCCAAGCAAATTATTTCCCAGGGAAAGAATTCACTTAACAGCCGCTTCGATATTTTGCGTTTTCAGCCTTTTATGTTCGACCAAGACGCATTCGGTCTTGTAATATAGATCCGTAAAATCAATCTTTTTATGAAAGACAGAGCAAAATTATGAGGCAAAATCAGGGAAGGTCCCTGAAATCAGGTACAATTACAGGTATACATTATTCCTCAATGAAGTAAATAGAAGTGACTTATCCCTGCTGCGGTTTGACGACTGCTAAACAGCAGTGACTGATCTAGTGTGGCAGTGTCAGTGTTGTACATTGTATTGGTATTTGCTGAAATAAGTACAAAGCTAGCACTGCTATGGCTAATGTGTGTGTGTGCGTGTGTGTGTGTGTAAAAAACATCACTGATTTTTATCTGTGCACATACCCAATAATACCAGGGCACATACATTACTTTTATTTATTTTTTATTTTACATTTGTTTACCAAGATAGTCTGACCGGACACAGGTCCATTTACAGCAGAGGCCCAGGGAGAAAAGCTCCACAGTAAGTAAACATAGTTTAACACATGATACCAGGTATAACATATATACAACAATAAAGAACATCAATACAGAATCAGAAAATCCTGGTTAAACATAGAGAAATCGTAAAATTGAAATCAGCAGTAGAGCTTCTTGAAACTGTAGCAGATTAACAGTAGGTATAGTAGTACAGGTAGAAGTTTGTAGTGAAAGAAACAGAGGGTTATGTGATGCATGGACAGCCAGGAATTCATCAGGTGTGCTTTAAGTGAGTTTCTGAACTGCGTAGTTGTAGAGGCAGAGGTCAGAGTAGGGGGAAGTTATTCCAGTTTCTAGCTATGTTATGAGAGAATAATGCTTTCCCTGCAGAGTTGTTAACCTTAGAGATACAGAGGAGTGATCTGTCAGAAGAGTGGAGAAGACAATTTGATACATACTGAGTAAGAAGTTGGCTTAGTGATGGGGTTTTATTAGGATATTTCACAATATTGTATGGTAGAATCAATAAATAACTTGCACTGAGGGTTAGGAAAAGGAGTAAAAGTTACCCTATAGAAACATTAGTTAGCATCCTTTTGCATCACTTTAAAATATTATGAATTCATTTTTCGGTATAGGAAAGCATGATATAGTGGAAGTGGAATAAGTGATTTTGGCACTATAGCTGCCATTACAGGTAAGAGAACTAGGCAGCTGCATAGGGCATTTCTGTTGTTATTTTGCTAGAGGAGCTTTTTGGGTTTGTATTTATGTATGCGGTGGTGGTGCTGCGGTAGCGTTGTCGCCTCACAGTAAGACGTTGTCCTGTTCTATTCTCAGCTAGAGCGTCTTCTGTGTGGAGACATGCGTGAATGGGCGTACCTTCGCTGAAGGTTGTGCGTCAGGGCCGGCAACTCGGCACATAAAAATCTACTGCCAATCATTAGCGGACCGGAGTTCCGCTGTGGCGACCCCTAATCGGGAAAAGCCGAAAGACACAACAACATTTATGTATGCATTTCCTTTAAGTAAAGAAATGCAATGTTTCTTTACTGTAAACAAATAAATAAATAATTGGTATGCAGCTCCCCTATTCCAAGATATAGCAGCTGCTGCACACTAGGGAGGAAGTATTGTAGACTTGGTCATTCAGTTTATTGGTGGTCTGTTCCATTTTATCTATGATTTACCCAGACAATGAATCAAACAGATTATTGGTGGGATAGAGGAAAAAAGTCATCACATTTTAAACTGTAGGCAATGTCTGCTACTCAACCAGAAAGTTATATTAATGGCAATAACATCATGCAATGTTTTGCTTGTTTATTGTTACTAGCAGCAGTCAGATATGTTGGATGGATGGCTAACATTCGTCTGGGTATCAGTAAAAATGCAGCTAACAAGTAATTACATTTCAAAAGTAAGGCATAAAACATACCGCAGAACATTCAGACACAGAGCTTCTAGAAGTCTCAATCTAACTCCAGACGGATACATGGGAATTGACTGCCTTTTTTGGTGGGGTTAGGGAGGCAGGCTGTATTCCCAAACAGGACCTAGGACAGTATCCTTACAGCAATTGTCTTGTTAGTTTATTGAAAGCTCCTATTTTGTCAGCTTTGAACATTAAGCCTTAGACACAACTTAGGTCTTCCTTGAAAGAAAAAAAAAGACTGGAATTCTTTTCTTAATCATAATTTTTGTTTAGGTCACTGTTGAATTAAAAGGTTGGGAAAATGCTGTAAAATGAACCCCAGAGAATCTCTAACCCCTATAGTTTCTGAGGGCACCAGTTTAGTTATTACTTAAATAGTTATTACTATTATGTCTTGTTCAGGAAAGGTGTGTTGAAAGGATGCAAGGGAAATTAAACCTGAACCACAGTGAATTCTTTCCTTAATCAAAATTTCTCTTCAAGCCATCGCTGGATGAAAAAGGTTGCGTAAAAAGAAAAAAAAACTTTAAAATGCACTTCACAGTATATAGAAGGTTATGGCTTCTTGAAAAAGCTAAAGAGTAAGGCAAAATCTGAGAAAAGGAAGAAAAATATAATGTGCATGGTATGGGGCACCCAAGATGAGGGGATAGCAGAGGGGAGCACTGGAGGATATATGCGTGTGTGGGGGGTGGGTGCTGAAACAGTAGGCAATGTCTAGGGTACAATTTCACCAAAGTCAGGCTCTATACTTAGACGTATTGTAATGTATCGTGGTTGCAACTAAATGCCAGTAACTGTGACTGTCTTCTGTGAGGCGGACCAACCTAGTGTGGTACACAGGCCTGTCCTAATATAAGAGCATTGTACCTACAGGTCATAGCGTGTGTACTACTGCGAAAAGCTTGCAGCATTAACTTAAAAGTTGCTTAGGAAGGGTGGCAGTGACAGGGTGATACTTAGACTGAAAGCACCTAGGGGGCCCAAACATGACACCTGCGACACCCAAAATGTTAACAAAGGCCTTGGCTATAACTGGAGCTAGACACTTTGTGAACACTTTTAGCATAGTGGATATTCCAAATGGTAAGATGAAGAACAGATGTGATTCAGGGCACATAAAACATCAAGAAACATCCTAAGTCTGAATGGATAGAAATGTGATAAGCATTTTTAAATCTAAGATGACCAAAAAAAATCTCAAATGAGGAAGGAGGGGTAACAGGCTGTGAAGTGAAAGCATTTTGAACTTGGGCACAATCTCATATTAGTTTGGAAAGAAAAGTCCAGAACTGGTCTCCAGGCATTTTCTTTCTTTGGCACCAGAAATATTCTTAAATAAAAATATCTTCCTCACTGGGAAGGAGAAACCATTTTATTACCCCCCTGTGAAAGCATGTGCTATACGACAGGGAACAGAGGGGTTTGGTCTGGTATATTTGGAATAATTCCCCTGGAAAGGAGGGCGTTCTTTCCACTGCCATCTGTAACCCTACTGAATTAGTCTAAGAACCCATTTGTCTAAAAATCTGCAGCCAGAGAGAGAAATGGAGATTCAGACTTTCTGGAAGGGTCAAGAGACTGCCAGTGTTGAGGGGGGCAGGTCCCTTATATAGTCATTTTGACATGCATGACTCTCCTTTGTTCGGGGGGGGGGGGGTCTTGCTTTCTTTTTAGAACCTTCTTGCCATTTGTTTTAAATGACTACTTACCAACATTTTGCTGAACCTGTTTATTTTGTTTCTTGCCAAAACTGTGACTAGGGAGCAGAAAATCCCTTGGAAAACATGAGGAGGGTGAAAAGTCTGAGAGACTCAATCTATCAGCTTACTCCTCTCATCACAGTTTTGATAAAATCTGTAGCAGAGGGTTAAAAACTACATTTCTATCCAAAGAACTTAAAATCTCATTTTTCACATCTTCTGGGAGATTTTGAGAATGAAGTCAGGCAAACCTCAACACATTACCAGTGGCAACAGCCCTGGAGGTACTATCTACACACAAAGTAGATTTGTCAACACTGGAAGGAACTGCAGATAAATCATTCCTCATAATTTCACAGTTAGACAGAATAAACTTTAATACATGAGCCGGACAATTAAAAATTCTAAAAATTAAAGTTGCAGAAGCAAGTATCAATTGCCTGACCATCCTTGTCAAAAGGGGAAGAATTAGAATTAACAAAATGCATCAGCTGGATTAACTAACGCTATAGCTGCTGGGTCAGGCCTGGGATGAGTGTATAAAAATTTGAAAGACTGACAAACTTTGTACATTCTATCTGCTTTCTTGGGTGCAGCAGGCTGGCCCTAATAAACATGCTGCACAACCGCAAATCAAATGGGACAAGAGTCACTCACTCCAGGGATCTCAACCTAGCCTGCGACATCAACGTAACATGCTGGACAGACATATATATGTCCCAGAGATTGCTGCTCCTCTGGAATAAACTCCTAATTCACGTGAAGCAGAGCTCCTCAATAACCCTATTCAAGTGCAACCTAGACAATTGGATGGGAGACTATAAATACACCCCGGGAGTGGCAACTATGTCTATGTCCCTCATGGACAGGGGCAGTTGGTGCTGATCATAGACTCGCTATACAAATAATGACCATCTAGCCAAGGTCAATTAGGGAACACAGGTATAACATGGTTAGGCTTGTAAAGGCCCTAGGGCCATTAGCCTAGGAATGTTTGAGCTCCCTATCACACACACATGCTTTTAAAGGGAATAATGAAATGGTGATGCTAACATTTGTTAAACTCGCCCAGCACTGAATGCTGATTCACAGAAGGTGAATCTTTATTTGGTATAACAAGCGTGTTACACCATCATTCCAAAGAACATGCTTCTGCAAAACATAATTATCTACCGTATAACAGTAATAAGGCATCCTATACCATGCAAGAACGTCATTCCAAAGGAATTTCAAAAGATTTGGCTCTCCTCATGCTTTGATCCACCCAAGTACTGCCTTTTTGTATGTTAATGCACATGTCAGGTCTTTCTGTTTAGTTATTTACAACTACAGTAGATGATAGCATCAGAAACAGGAATAGAACTCAGGAATGCACAGGGCAAACATAAGGCAAGTCTTCTGTAGTATAGAAGAAAAAAGAAAACCTGTTATTAATGAAGGATCTAAATGTTACCTTAAAGGTACAGAAACATAGAGCTAAGTCAGTGCAAGGGAATCATATCTGCTAACAGAAACTGTGCCACTCTATTTCTACAGCCCAGTTTGACAAAAATTCCCACGGCAAGGAGACCTTATAATTTCATATCAGACAGCAATTAAAACATCCCCTGAAAATGGAAATACAAGAAACAAAAGAAAACAAAGAATGTAACTGAAAACCTACACCACACTATTCAAAATGTGAAGACAATAAAAAGTTAACACATACAGTCAGTTCAAAGCAGAAGCAGAAACATTCTTCAGAAAAAGGACAAAATGAGAAACAGAAAAGCTGCAGGCAACCATAAACTGGTAAAATGTGAGGAAAACAAGTTAACGGTAGGATGATTTAAAAAGAAAACAAAAAAAGTAATTCTCTTTCTCCTTTGTTTGTGTTTAGGATCACCATGAAATGGCACAGGTAAGAAAAATAAGCTTATCTAAGTTACTTAACGATATGAGCAAGGAGAAAAATAGAACAATGTCTAAATATATGTATGTATATAAACACTAGTACAAGAGAACAGATTACAAAAAGTCAAAAACACAATGTAAAACATTCAAAAGAGTGGAGAAAAAGCCAAACGGACTACAAAAAGGATAAGTGAAAATTACACTGAATAGAAGAAACAGTTTTATATCTGAAAGAAGTACAACCAAAATTCCTATTAAATGAAAAAACATCTAAATGTTGACATAACAATATATATATATCTTTTAATAAGGTTAACTGATAGGCAGGGAATGATTGTCATCATTTCTAAGTAACAGGTCAGCAATTTATTTATTTTATTTATTTTATTTTACATTTGTTGACCGGGCTGGTCTAGCTGGATACATATCCATTTTCAGTAGAGGCCCGGGGAGAAAAGCTCCAATACAATATGCTGAGAAAGTAAAAAAACATACATAATATGCTAAGGAAATAAAAACAGGTAGAGAAAAAAAATTTTTTTTTTTTTTTAACATAGATATAAATGAGTGAAATGATAATTTCATATCAGACAGCAATTAAAACATCCCCTGAAAATGGAAATACAAGAAACAAAAGAAAACAAGTCATCATTTCAGATAATCTCTACTTAGTGCAGCAGTAAAATTCAGTTCTATTCCCAGTTTATACACAATTGCCAAAACTCATATTTCTGTAAAACAACATTTTTGGTAGAAGCAATGGCGATGTATATAAATGTGTCAGAAAAATGTTCTGCAATGAATTGCACTCTGTCTCAGCACATAGTTGTCTGCCAGACGTATAATCCTAGAACTTCCTCAAAACCAAACACTACAACCCAAAACTCCTTTTCAGTTCTTATCATATCTTGCATCACATTCAGTGCTCTAGATCACCACTGCACTTACACTATTTTGACAGACATTCATTTACAACACAACTGACTTTGCCAAATCAAAATGAAGAACAGATGGAGATGATAGCTCTAATTTTTTTGGCATTGTACAGCATGTTGTCTTGTTCCTGTTCTCAATGTTACTGAATGCCCTTCCCAGCCATCTTCTTAAAGGCAGGCATAGATACTTCAGACGAACTGGGGATAAATCTGGACAAGTTCTGAACTATACCAAGAAATACCAAGAAATCTTAAAGTTTGCTTATCTGATTTTTCTAAGCTATCTGTATTTCTCTCATCTTCTCTCACCAAAATCTGTCCAAACATACCAATATATCTAATACTAGTCACATATATCCGTCATTTGTCTTTGTGAGTTTGTTACTATTCTGTCCTAACTTTTCAAGCAACATTTTTAGTCTCTTATTACATGCAGTTTGCTTTTACCTCAAATATGTCATCAATGATGTTCACAACTCCTTCCACAGCCTTTGTAATCTGTGCAATAGCTCCTGAAGGGCATCAGGTGAAAAATTCCAAATGACATTCTCAGGAATCTGTGCCTTTCCCAGTTGTGTGCTGGATGTCCACAGCTTTGAACTGTCTAGATGAAGTTTGATTTGCCATAAGTCCTGGTTATGATCAAGAACTTAGAAATATTTAACGTTTGGAATCATATACAGAACACCTTCAACAGTCTTAAGTGAATAATATTCACTTTGTCTATTCAGAACTTGCAGATCTATCTGAATTCTAATCTTGATCATTTTAACTGTATTCATCATACTATTTCATATCATACCCTGTTCTGTTAGACCTTTTCCAGATGTGTAACTCCAGTGGTATTGTAAATACCAGATGACAAAATCTCAAAGTGTTTTGCAAAATAAGTAAAACACAATGGTGGAATAGGTATGTATCACAGGAATATAGCTTATATGTAACCGTCTTCCTCTCCAAATAAGGCAAAGTATTTCTCTTACCCTATTCAAATATAATTTGGACAAATGGTTGGTTAACTGCAAATTCAGTCCTGCCCTTTATAGATAGGGGAAACATATCTTCATTTGGTCCATTGCTGGGTTATTCATATGCAAAATGTAAGTGCTATAAACTACCATGGGAATGTAAGGATAGGCTTCTTAAGATCCTCACAGAACAACAGCCTAGTAAGCACCTATGAACCTATAGTATTCTTTCCATTAATACAACAGGAAGTCCCCTTGGTGCATGCTGTACTGATGAAATCTCTGAATATAAAGCTATATTAATAACCACACCAGACTCTTGTTCATTTGATTTTTGTCAATAAAGCTATATTAACCCAGAAAGTAACCAAGACTAGTAAACAAATCATAACTTTCACAAATATCCAACTTACCTTATGGCAATCACTGGTTTGCACAGGCCTTTGCTGTGCTTCTGTGCTTTGCATTTTTCATTACAACATTGTTAGTCTGCACAGAATTTCTTTCTGACCTTTCTTTTGAAATGTTCTTCAAGAACATACAAACCTCCACGTGACTGCTTACTGCAAGATGGGGCACTCAGACAGCTTCTGCATATAGTAAATACATTTACACATGCTCAGCTATTCACAAACAGATCTGTCAAGAATATTGGGTTACTGCAGTGGCACAAGTTGGAATAAAGGGCAGTGGAGGCTCTATTTTGCAACTGTAAAAAAAGCTTATGGCTGAGATAAGTAAATAATGTATTTTGAGGCCTTTTCGGGCCCTCCAAACTCAAACCTCTGAAAACACTTTTTCAAGACATTACACTCAGCACCAGTGTGAACAATAAAATGAATATGAATCAAAAAAACAGCTACCACCAAAAACAGGTCTCCAGGTCCAAAAAGCCAAAAGAGTCCAGAGCGACCAGGAGTAGGCTGCAAATTCCAATATAAAGATTATTTATTGTAGAACAGACCACAGAATAAAAAACATAAGCGCTTTCGTAGGTGTGTACCCCACTTCATCAGATGTAAATATGTTGCATCTTAACCTTCATTTTATACTCTGAAAGCACTAGTCACATGCTGTTAATCACATGACCCAAATATTTAAAACCATACAAAAAATATATATATATACCTTATATATAATTGTAATCACTCTCTTATAAAAAATAGCAGCAATATATTCAGAATAATTTCATACAAAAATACATATATAAAGCTTCATATAAAGAACACATATATAAAAAATACATATATAAAAAACTGACTTTTCCAATAAGAATAAATGCAAGAAATACACCCATAAAATTCATCTAAAGAGGGGTCTTTTCTTTAATAAAGGCTTCAGGGGTACGTAGTCATTCAGGCCATGTCGACTATCTGCCTTAAGCCTTACAATCCATTTGGCTTCCAGAGCCTCTGTCTTGTTGCGGACATCGCCTCCCCTGATACTTTCATACACCCTCCCTATTACAAGAAATTTAAAAATACGTTCGTCAGTCTCACTAACATGTTTAGATAGTGCACTTACTCTGTCCTTTCTATTAATGTGGTACACATGTTCCCTAATCCAATCTTTAAACACTTTGTCAGTTTTACCAACATAAAATTTCAAACATTTCAAAAAATGGACAAGATACACAACATGTTGGGTGTTGCATGAAGCAGAAACATTAAAATTATACTGTCTTTTTTCATCTGGATGCATAAATTTGGTACTAATGTCCAAGTAACTACAAAAAGCACAATGCCTACACATAGTCAAACCTCCATTTTCTAAGGCATTAGCCTTACTCCTTGGGAAACACAACTTATTTTTAAGGGAGAGGTCATTCCTGAACAAAATTGACTACATGAAAAGAGACATAGAGGAGCTCTCTGAGCATGTAGCCCAGGCTGGTATGACCCTGACCTTGAGTAGCATCTTACCCATACCAAGAATGATTCCACAATATGAAGACAAGATGATCAATTTCAACAATTGGCTTAAGTATTGGTGTCATTCAAAGGGGATCCAATGCCTGTCAGCCTGGGATGACATGCTCGACAAGCCACGATGCTTCGCTAGGGACAGCTTGCACCTGTCACCCCTGGGCTTTCGGATATTGGCAAAGGCTCTTGCTTCCCCCATAGTGCCTTTTTTAGGCAAGGCTCAAAAGACAAACCCACCTCCATAGGTATCACAAGGGATAAGAAACTAAGAGTAATGCTACTCAACGCCATAAGTCTAAACCTCAAGATGCATGCACTCGAAACTCTCCTTAGCATGGAGAACATCGATATCTGTGCAGTAACAGAAACCTGGTTCAAGGCTCCCGAGAGCACCCCAGCACTACCAGGTTATACCTCATACCATGCTTTTCGGCCCCAAACTTGGACCGAACCACAAAAGGAGGGGGAGTATCAATATTCGTCAAAGATACCCACACCTCCAGGTTGGTGGCACAGCATGAAGCATCAGAGACTATCCATGTGCAACTAACAGTGGGTAAAACTGCCTTCCAGTTTATAGCCTGCTATAGACCACCCTCCCAAACCCAGGAACCCCACTCGGCCTTCCTAAGAATACTGGAAAATATGAAGGTCTCTCCAAACACCATTATATTGGGCGACTTCAACTACCCAAACATAGACTGGGAACATTACTCTAGCTCCAACACCCTAGCCCAAAGGTTCCTAGAATTTATAAACTCAAATGCTATGGAACAACTTGTTACCACTCCCACAAGAGGGGAAAACATACTGGACCTGATCATCACCAACATGGGGACTCTATGCTCCAGACTAGAAGTGTATCCCTCACTGGTAAGATCAGACCATAAACTAATCTCACTGGATATTCATATCCCGACCCCACCCCCTGCCAAGAAAACCACAGTGAAAAACTTCTCTAAAGCAAATTTCACACTTCTCAAAACCGAGGTGGAATCCTTCAAAGCCCCCGAGCCTGTGGAAAATACGGCCCAGACCGCAGAATCCTTTATAAACGCATTCTATGAACACTTCAGGAATGCATGGATCATGCAATCCCAAATAAAACCAAGACCCAATCCTCCAAAGGCAGACGTCCTGTCTGGTGGACCCCAGCCATAAACAAACTATACAATAGAAGGAGGAAGCTACTACATGATAGAGCAAAATCCCAAAAAGGGAAGGCATCTCTGATCAGTATTAGCAAAAAACTACGGGCACTCATAAAATCGTCTAAGGCCAGCTTCGAGAGAAAAATTGCACAGGACACTAAGGATAATCACAAGGCTTTCTTTAGTTATGTTAGGAACCTGGGTGGGAATTCCCATATATGCTCAGAATTAGTCCAAAATGAAAAAAAAATACAGCGAACCCACAGACATTGCCAACATCCTAGCTGACAGGTTCAGCACAAACTCCCCCCCCTCCCCACCATAAGGGCAAATATCTATCCCAGCAGAGTGCTGCCCCCCTGACATCTCAGATGCTCAGGTAAGAGCCGCCCTCTCCAAAGCAAAAAACACAGCATCAATGGGACCAGACGGTGTCCCGAGCTGTGTCCTACATGAACTCCAAGAAGAGCTAAACCCAAACATAAAACTACTGTTCAATCTCAACCTTACTACAGGATATGTACCCAAAGAGTGGCGTACAGCAACAGTGGTCCCTCTCCACAAAGGTGGTGCCTCAACGGATCCTGGAAACTATCGCCCCATAAGCCTGACTAGCTTGGTCTGCAAAGCTATGGAAAGGATCATCATGGACTTCATAAATAAAGATATTGGGGACCTACAGACACTGGATCCTATCCAGTTTGGCTTTGTTAAGGGCAGATCCTGCCTCTTAAACCTGGTCAATTTCTTTGAAACAGTCACCAAGGCCATTGACAAGGGGAAGGTGGTCCACACAGCCTATCTGGACCTCGCAAAAGCCTTCGATACAATACCCCACTCGGGCATTATAGATAAGCTCACCAGCTTAAATATAAACCCCTATGTCACTAGATGGGTTGCAAACTGGCTCAAGGACAGAACCCACATGGTTAGAATTGCTGGAGCCATGTCAGACTCCAAACCAGTTACAAGTGGCATCCCACAAGGCTCAGTCCTGGGACCTCTCTTATTCGGTATATATTTCTCAGAGGTACAGGCCAACATGGAAGGACTGTGGCTGACCAAGTTCACAGATGACTGCAAACTGGGCGCCATAATCGACTCTCCAGCAGACACAAGCATCCTCCAAAAGGGCCTCATAGAAACAAACAACTGGTGCCAGAGCCATGGACTCAAGCTAAACGCCAAAAAGTGTATAGTCATCCCCTTTGGCAAAAACAAAGTGCCCACAAATTACCACATAGGTGGTAATCCATTAAGTACAGAAGAAGTAATTAGGGACCTGGGGACCCAAGTTGATAGCAATCTCTCATTTGACAAATACGTGGCCAAAATGGTTAGAAAAACATTTTATATAGCCCACCTAATCATGAAGGGATTCACATCTAGATCAGGGGAGGTCATCGTGTCTCTTTACTCATCCCTCATCAGGCCTATAATTGAGTACAATGCACCTTTTGGGATGTACCTTACCAGACACCTGCAGCAACTGGAAAGACCCCAAACGTACCTCGCCAAGAGGATCAAAGGGCTCAAACAGATACCATATGCTGCCCGGTTAAAGAAACTCCAGCTCTACTCAGTGGCATATGGCATACCGCCTGCTCAGAGGCGATCTGTGCCTCACGTATAAAGCCATGTCCAACCCGGAATTAATGGACATGCTGCATCTCAGAAAATTCAAATCCCATCGAGCTACGCGCTCGAGAGACTTGAACCTCAGCACTGAAATAAATAGGACATGCTGGAGGGACAGATTCATAACCCAGTGGTTCCCTTCACTCTGGAATAAAATCCCAGTCCAGGTTAGGCAGAGTCCCTCATTGACTCTCTTTAAGAGGAATCTTGATGAGTGGATGGGAGATCGTAAGTTTACCCCAGGCATCACTTCTGTGTCACTGTTAAACAGAGGCACAGTATACTAACCTCGAAAAAGGGCATAGCAAAATTAATTTAAAATGGGTGGCGAAAGCCAAACACACTCTGGCTAGGCTTATAAATGCCCTAGGGCAGATAGCCTAGTATGAACCTATGAAAAATCGAGGTGGTTGTTCTGTAATGGTACTGACACCCTTGTCAGGCGTCAGAATTCCCCAATTTTTTCTAACTATGCCCATGGAGGTCTCTACATCAGACGAATAATATAAGGGCATCCTGAGTATCCCTTTGTTACTAGTGTTACTAGCTTTCCTAGTGACCGGCCTCTTAGAGAAATATGGTTGTGCCACTGAATCTTGAGTCTGGTTACCTCCTCTATATTATTCTTCACCATCTGGCCATCATAGCCGCTCTCCATCAGTTCCTTGCTAATACCTTCAGTACATCTCAAGAAGTCAGACTCCCTCCCATTGAGTCTAGAGGCTCTAAAAGCCTGGTTCCTTACCACACTCCTAAAAATATATGGGGGTGCATACTGTCATATGATAGTACACTACTGACATGACATGGTTTCCTGTATTGTTTCGTGTACAGTCTATTATTCTCATCTGCCAAAACTGCCACATCCAAAAAATGTATGACCTTGTCACAGTATGTAAATGTGAACCTTAAAAATGCAGTGCTTTCATTAACATACTTGATAAATTCAGTTAACTATTGCGTAGTTCCACTCAACACAATAAAAAGGTCATCTACAAACCTTCTGAAAAAAGAGATGTATTTACTGAAAGGACCTCTTAACATATATTCAGATTCCCAGACCACCATTACAGCATTGGCGTAGCTATTGCCACACGAATTGCCCATAGCTACGCCATTGTTCTGCCAATAAAACACATCCCCAAAGAAAAATACATTACAACGTAACACTATCTCAAGCAAATCCTTGATGAGTTTGATCTGTCTGGCTTCAAAACTACAGTATGTCCCAAGAAATCTCTCTATACTATCTATACCCAGATCATTCGGAATTACGGTGAAAAGTGATACTATGATGTCCATGGTGACCAAGATGTAACTATCCCTATCACTCAATACTTGTATGTGTTCAAATAAGTCAGTTAAAAAATGTTCAGTATCTCTTAGTACCTGTGGTACCTCATTAAGTAAGTGTCTCAGATTCTTCTCTATATATATATATGGAGATGGACTCTGAGGATCACCCTCTCCCAGAGACTATCGGTCTCATTGGTGGGCAGATTTTATCTTTGTAAATCTTAGGTAACCCCTGTATACAGGGGATAACAGGATGTTCTATAAGGAAGTAATCATATGATTCTTTAGTTATGGAGCCTTCACTCAAAAATACATCCAATTTCAATTTAATATGATGCACCATTAGTAATCTTCGTATAGAAACTAACATCACATAACATGTTAAGCATAGCATGTTCATATTTGCTAGCGTCCATGATGACAATAGGCCCGCCCCTTACCAGCAGGCCTAATCACTATATCTGTATTTTCCTGTAACTGCACTAAGGCCATCCTTTCATTTATAGTAAGATTATTTTTCCTAAAGCCATTGTTATGTTCTGTATTTCTAACATTTTGTAATCTATACACATCCTGTATACACATTGTTACGAAAGTATGTATTAATGGATTCACAGGTGGTACATAAGAGCTAGGTTTCTTGAAAACATTCATCTCCCTGTCACTGCCATTAAACATCATCTTAAGGGTTAAATCCCTGCAAAGCTTTTTAATATCAGAAATAACTTCAGTAGTGTCTGAGTACCTACTTGGTATGAAAGAAAGTCCTTTCTGCAAAATGTTCATTTCTTCATTTGAAAGTACATAACCCGATAAGTTCCAGACTAAGCCTTCTTGTGAAAGAAGGCTTTTTTGATGTTGCCTGAACCAGTCATCTGCCTTCGAATTTCCTTTTCTGCTGACTTCTGCTCCTTCCCCTGGTTCTGGAAACCAAATCCCTCACTGGTAGGGGAATGCAAAGTTTCTGTTGTACTAATGGGTGAACGCCAGCAGCATTGTACAAGACTGGTTCAGGCAACATCAAAAAATCCTTCTTTCACAAGAAGGTTTAGTCTGGAACTTATCGAGTTATGTACTTTCAAATGAAGAAATGAACATTTTGCAGAAAGGACTTTCTTTCATACCAAGTAGGTACTCAGACACTACTGAAGTTATTTCTGATATTAAAAAGCTTTGCAGGGATTTAACCCTTAAGATGATGTTTAATGGCAGTGACAGGGAGATGAATGTTTTCAAGAAACCTAGCTCTTATGTACCACCTGTGAATCCATTAATACATACTTTCGTAACAATGTGTATACAGGATGTGTATAGATTACAAAATGTAAGAAATACAGAACATAACAATGGCTTTAGGAAAAATAATCTTACTATAAATGAAAGGATGGCCTTAGTGCAGTTACAGGAAAATACAGATATACTGATTAGGCCTGCTGGTAAGGGCGGGCCTATTGTCATCATGGACGCTAGCAAATACGAACATGCTATGTTTAACATGTTATGTGATGTTAGTTTCTATACAAAGATTACTCGTACAAAGATCGATAAAATGGTGCATCAGATTAAATTGAAATTGGATGTATTATTGAGTGAGGGCTCCATAACTAAAGAATTATATGATTACTTCCTTATACAACATCCTGTTATCCCCTGTATACAGGGGTTACCGCCTAAGATTCACAAAGATAAAATCTGTCCACCAATGAGACCGATAGTCTCTGGGAAAGGGTGGTCCACGGAGTCCATCTCCATATATATATATATATATATATATATATATATATATATATATATATATATATATATATATATAGAGGGAGAGAGAGAATAATCTGAGACTCTTACTTAATGATTGATGTACCACAAGTACTAAGAGATACTGAGCATTTTTAACTGACTTATCTGAACACATGCAAGTATTGAGTGATAGGGATAGTTACATCTTGGTCACCATGGACGTAGTATCACTTTTCACAGTAATTCCAAATGATCTAGGTATAGATAGCATAAAGAGGTTTCTTGGGACATACTGTAGTTTTGAAGCCAGACAGATCAAACTCATCAAGGATTTGCTTGAAATAGTGTTACGTTGTAATGTATTTTTATTTGGGGATGTGTTTTATTGGCAGAACAATGGCGTAGCTATGGGCAATTCGTGTGGCAATAGCTACGCCAATGCTGTAATGGTGGTCTGGGAATCTGAATATATGTTAAGAGGTCCTTTCAGTAAATACATCTCTTTTTTTCAGAAGGTTTGTAGATGACCTTTTTATTGTGTGGAGTGGAACTACGCAACAGTTAACTGAATTTATCAAGTATGTTAATGAAAGCACTGCATTTTTAAGGTTCACATTTACATACTGTGACAAGGTCATACATTTTTTGGATGTGGCAGTTTTGGCAGATGAGAATAATAGACTGTACACGAAACAATACAGGAAACCATGTCATGTCAATAGTGTAATATCATATGACAGTATGCACCCCCATATATTTTTAGGAGTGTGGTAAGGAACCAGGCTTTTAGAGCCTCTAGACTCAATGGGAGGGAGTCTGACTTCTTGAGATGTAATGAAGGTATTACCAAGGAACTGATGGAGAGCGGCTATGATGGCCAGATGGTGAAGAATAATGTAGAGGAGGTAACCAGACTCACAGATTCAGTGGCACAACCATATTTCTCCAAGAGGCAGGTCACTAGGAAAACTAGTAACACTAGTAACAAAGGGATGCCCTTATATTATTCGTCTGATGTAGAGACCTCCATGGGCCTAGTTAGGAAAAATTGGGCAATTCTGACATCTGACAAGGGTGTCAGTAACATTATAGAACAACCACCTCGATTTTTGTTCAGGAATGAGCTCTCCCTTAAAAGAAAGATATGTTTCCGAAGGAGTAAGGCTAATGCCTTAGAAAATGGAGGTTTGACTATGTGTAGGCATTGTAATTTTTGTAGTTACTTGGACATTAGTACCAAGTTTATGCATTCAGATGAAAAAAAGAGTATAATTTTAATGTTTCTCCTTTATGCAACACCAAACATGTTGCGCATCTTGTCCATTTTTTGAAATGTTTGAAATTTTATGTTGGTAAAACTGACAAAGTGTTTAAAGATCAGATTAGGGAACATGTGTACCACATTAATAGAAAGGGCAGAGTAAGTGCACTATCTAAACATGTTAGTGAGACTGATGATGAACATATTTTTACATTTCTTGTAATAGGGAGGGTCTATGAAAGGATCAGGGGCTGCAATGTCCACAACAAGACAGAGGCTCTGTAAGCCAAATGGATTGTAAGGCTTAAGGCAGATAGTGGACATGGCCTGAATGACTATGTACCCCTGAAGCCTACATTAAAGAAAAGGCCCCTCTTTAGATGAATTTTATGTGTATTTCTTGCATTTATTCTTATTGGAAAAGTCAGTTTTTTATATATGTATTTTTTATATATGTGCTCTTTATATGAAGTTTTATATATGTATTTTTGTATGAAATTATTCTGTATATATTGCTGCAATTTTTTTATAAGAGAGTGATTACAATTATATATAAGGTATATATGTATGCTTGGTTTTAAATATTTGGGTCATGTGATTATCTAATAGCATGTGACTAGTGCTTTCAGAGTATAAAATTAAGGTTAAGATGCAACATATTTACATCTGATGAAGTGGGGTACACACCTACTAAAGCGCTTATGTTTTTTATTCTGTGGTCTGTTTTACAATAAATAATCTTTATAATGGAATTTACAGCCTACTCCTGGTCCTTCTTTGGTTAATAAAATGAATATATTTACCATTAATACATAATTTCACAGTTTAGTGATTCCTTTTCTGGCACCATCCCTGTGCTTCTGCCTTTTCTGAAACAGCAGCATTCACTCACTGCACATGCATCTATAACATTCATAACAGTATCTGAGTTAGTGGCAGAATCTGTTTGCATCATTTGCCTTCAAAACCTTGCTCTACTCATCTTTCATTGGTTTACACATTCCTGAGAAGAGGCTTAATTAACCACATTTTATGTATTTGTATTCACTGTGGGTTGGGGGGGGGGCTATGTTATGAAGTTTAGTTTAAAACAAGAGATTGTCTAATTCTTGCAATTGTACTACATGTGAAGCCATGTCTATTACGCAGTCTGTGTGTTCATCTTCATGACGGTGTGGCAATTGTGTTATCAGTCATTACAAATACATCTTCATAATTACTCTTTAATAAAGCAGATACATAATGGAAAATGGAAAGATTACATTTACAGATGATATGTTTTTTGGTGTGGAATATACAGCTTATCAGAACTACATTATCATATCTGTAGAACATCTATGACTTCTCTATGAATACTATAAATCAATTAAACATAGCACAGCTGAGTGAATTCTGCATGACTTTGTTGATACAAACTTGTTTATCACAGACTTCCTTACTGTATGGCAAGCATACTGCCTGCATCGATGTAAAATATAATACAGCTTTATTTCAGTCTTTTCCACATTTATATAGTTCTGAAGATATTGGGACTTGAGAGTCTCAAGTTAACTACTTGAATGTTGATCGTATAGACAACTACTGTGATGTCATACGGTCACCTTTAATTAGAAGACAATCAAGGTCTTTGCGCTAGTTGTTTATCTAGTCACCCATTACTACAGCTGATTTTTGTAATACAGGCCACTACACTGACATATAAATCAGTCATTGTCTCTGTCATAACCCTAACTTTCACAAAAGTACCAGAAGGAATTGGACACACACTGAGCTATGGCTTGGTCAAAGTCAGTACAGCTGGGCAGGCAAACAGCTTCCAAGATTCTAAGCTTTCAGCAATAGGTGTAAAGTGGACAATACTTGACATACCAGCTTTAAACACACAGTGGTCGTTTCATCTGCCAGGTGGACAATACTGATGCAGAGGCAGTTTTTGTAGAGCTAGTCCAAGACTCAAAAAGAAGGTGGATAATATCTGGACTAACATCTTACTTAAACAACCAGATTAAGATGACATACCAAGTACTTCTCTGAAGATGCAGTAACATTGGCCGAGGACTTTTCCCCTGAGATTTCTAATAGGCCAGTCTCCTTTTCCAATAGGGCATGTTTAAAGGGGTCAGCTACAGTTCCTACAACACAGACATGCTAAGTGAGCATAAGGGTATAGTATAATTCATAGTGCACTAGCCGCCAAATGGACCTGTAGGGGTATCAAGCTACAAGTTGTGGTACTAGTGCAAACACTACAACCAGTAGAGGTGCCACTGACTAACACTGCATCACTGGTAGAGGTGTGCAGACTCCTGCCATAGATTCCAGGTAACAGACTCCTGCCATAGATTCCAGGTAATGGACTCCAGCATAGAGTCTAGGTAACAGAGTCCCACCATAGATTCCAGGTAAGGGATTCCTGCCATAGATTCTAGGTAACGGACTCCCACCATAGATTCTAGGTAAGGGATTCCTGCCATAGATTCCAGGCAAGGGATTTCTGCCATAGATTCCAGGTAGCAGACTCCCGTCATAGATTCCAGGTAAGGGATTCCTGCCACAGATTCCATGTAACAGACTCCTGCCATAGATTCTAGGTAACGGAGTCCCGCCATAGATTCCAGGTAATGGATTCCCACCAAAGATTCCAGGTAATGGATTCCCACCATAGATTCCAGGTAATGGATTCCCACCATAGATTCCAGGTAACAGATTCCCGTCATAGATTCTAGCTAACAGAATATGTCAGTTGGCTATACAATGGTGGTGCTGGAAAACTGCTCAAGGCCTCAGTGACTTGTGCTACTTAACATGTAGATGGCTATGTGCAGAAATAAACAGAATTAAGCTGAACTAAATTAACTCTTTCAAAGAATTAAATAACAGTGCCACTTTTCAACACAAAATTGGTAAATCAATCACATAGAAAGAGCCACCTAGAAAATGGCAGAAAAGCCATATTGGTCATTTGGTTAGGATGGAAAACAAATTTTTTTGACAGTAGTACAGCTCGCCAACTGTCCAAGTTCCTGCCAATATATATACTATTATCTGTATCTTCCCCACCATATTTTGTCACAGTACGATTATGAAGCACTGGTATCTTCTGTGGGGGCTTGTGTTTCTTTTGTCAGCCTTGTCTCTGCACAAATATGTTTTAGGGCCTCCTGCAGTATCAAGTCCCAGAATAGCTCCTACATGGTAAATAATGAATATTTAAGTTTTGTTCTTGTATATCATGAGGCTGGATAGGGTGAAAGCAAAAGTGGGGAAATAGTAAATCACAATGGTAGTCATCCAGATTAGATGTACAGTTCTTAAATGTAATGAGTTCTTACTTTTCTTGGCTTGTATAAGGTACAAATAAGAAACAAGTTTTAATAGGATATTACACAATACAGAGTCTAATTCATGTTGCCAATTCTGTACAGCAGAGTCATAACTATGTACTGCAACTGTCAAACACAGACGGGGAAAATACAACTGAATTAATTTGTGGCCCAGCATTAAACAATCCATATGAACAGCTAACAGCCAGTCAGACTGATGAAACACACAAACAAAAAAAATCCCATTTCATAATGGCTGTCTTAGCTGTAACTAATATCATGTGGAGAAAAATCAGTGTATAACACTTGCTACTGAATTTTAAAATAAATGACTTACAAACATGTTTTTCACATTACAAAACTGACAAGCATCTATTAGAAGTTTACATAACAAATATATAATTAATATCTGGTTTCACAGGACATGTATGTAAGTTACCCAGGTATAAGCCATGGGAAAAGGAACAAACAGCTAGCATCTGACTTATCATTTCTGAGGGAAGAGACTACTTTGCTGCAATAGTAACTACTAGCAACGCCTAGAAAATCTGCAGGTTCATGACTGCTGAAAGTGCATGGCTGATTTCACCAATATTTAGCATGTGAAAAATTATACAACCTAGCTAATGCAGGACTTTCCTATCTATGCCTGCCCAGTCTGAATGGGGAAATTAAGAAAAGCAAACAATAAAAAAAAGACTTCAAGACTGCAATGCAATGGTAATCATGTTCTGCTACCAGGGGTGCAAGAAGCTGCTTAAGGCCGAGGGGCAGAAGACAAAAGGGGCACTCAGTGATCTAAAAGGGCAGTTTTTTTAGCTTTCTTCTGCCATAAAAGAAGCATATCACAAGATGTATATAGTGTTCATATGAGTACATTTGGAATAACTGCACAGAAATTTCATAGACACGTACAAATTAAGCTAATGTTACACCTGCATGGTACGTGATTGAGAAATATATTAAAAGGTTAAAGAAGAATGGGCAGTAGTGCTGCAACACACTTACTCACCCCTGCACACATGGTGTAACCACCACAGAAGTTTGTGGGAAGCTGTTAAACACATCATTCACACTGTTAAGCACTTTATTCCGAATTTAGAAAAAAGACCATATGAAGTATTTAAGAGCTTCCCACTGCTCCTTTCTAGTGACTACTTGCTGATTGCTGTTAATGCTCTAGTGTGTAACTAGAGCTTAACAGTAATACGAGGTACATAATAAAAGCTTGTTAATCATCTTTCTCATGTCAGAATGGTGCTTAACAAAAATGCCTTTTCCCCAAATTCAGAGCATATGATCCACACATTCAAAGTCAATATGGTGCTTAACAAAAAATGCCTTTTCCCCAAATTCAGAGCATATGATCCACACACTGAAAGTCAGTATAAAACAAACAATCTCCCAACTGGAACGTACACCAATAAAATAATAAAACGACCAGTTAGCAATCGAAAACTGTTAAATGAAAGTCCACGTTAAAAACCACACATGGTTAAGTGCTTTTGTCAGTAAGACATCTTCAGAACCATGAGTAAAACTGAAAAGACAAGCTTTAAAAATGGTGGTGAAATACCCCCCCCCCCAATAACAGAACCAATCAGTTTGACGAAATAAACACCAATGAGATGTGAAAAAAAGAACCAACCACAAGTCTTTCTCAGTATGAATGCCAAAATACTACTTTCATCCAACTGGCAATACTCAGAGGTGTGCACAGAAGGTTGCTATTGATTGTGTTTGTGGGTGGTGGGGGCTGGGAACAGTGAGATTATTATTTCTTAAATTCTCCTCACAGTCCAACCTCAGAGGTGTGCACAGAAGGTCAGTATAAATTGTTTGGGACTGGGAAAAGTATGATCATTACTTCTCTAATTTTCCTCACAATTAAACCTCAGGGGTTTGTGGTGCAGCGGTAGCATTGTTGCCTCACAGCAAGAGGTTCTCCTGTTCGATTCTCGGCTGGAGTGCCTTCTGTGTGGAGTCTGCATGTCCTCCCCGCGGACGAGTGGCGTTCAAAAGACATGCGTAAATGGACGTGCCTTCGTTGAAGGTTGGGCATTGGGCTGGCAACTCGGCATCATAAAAAAATCTACTGCCAATCATTAGCGGACTGGAGTTCCGCTGTGGCGACCCCTACCCGGGAAAAGCCGAAAAGACAAAGAAGAAAGGTTTGCACAGAAGGTCACTATGGCTTTTGTGGTGTTGTGACAGTGTGGTGTTTGCCCACAATGTACGTTTATTTTGCAAAAAGACAAAATCAGAATTAATCAATAAACCATTTAAACCCCTTTTCATTGCAACGGCAACTCAATTGGGATTACATATATTGCCCTTTGTCAAAAGTGCGGAAGTGTTTATGTAGGGAAAACCCAGCGGAGGTTCAGAGACAGTATATAAAAATCACTGTCGCGACAATAAAAAGAAAGTGGACAACGCCCTGTGTAAACATCTCAGTATTAATCCCGAGCATTATTTTGCATTTTTGGTATAGACAACATGGTTAGAAATCCTAGGGGCGGAGCATGGGCAGATTTGACTGAACAAAGGGAATTGTTTTGGCAGTTCAGACTGAACGCTATAAAAAATTCCTAGACTTAATGAATATGTATCTACGTTATTTTCTTACTATGTGTGAAGTTTTAAACTTATTGCAGGGGTTATTGCAAACAATAGATGATTGGTTTGTCACTTTTTTTAGGTAACCAGTTACAATGTATCAAATAATTTTGCCTTATTGGTCAATTTGATTATGTGATTGGATGGAGGGTTTTTTAAAGCTTGTAATAATATTTTATTTTTGATTCTGAGGAAGTCGTATTTACTAATAAAAGTGCTCAATTCTCTTTAACTGTATTTTTCGGTTAAAAGAAGTTTTGAAGTAGTTTGGTCATCGCGTTTACTGGCTGGTTTTGTCCTTGTCTGAGTTACTCATTTATTCATTTACATTAATCCGAATCTAACATCAGAAGGATACACAGAAGGTGACTCTCGCTCTTTTATTTATGACAGGGACACAGCCACTATTCTAAGACATGATTCATATACCTTTGCAAGTGTTTATCTTCTCAGCCTATTGGGAACTATTTTTGTCAACACTGATCATTAAACCTTGGGTACAATTTATTTCTTCTTGAAAACAAAAAATAAGACTGAATTTTTTAATCAATCATGATTTTCTGACATATTTGTAACAAAAGGCTGGTTAAAAGGTCCAGATTCCTCACAGCATCTACAATCCCATGGCTTCTGAGGTCCAAGCAGCATCCAGATTACCAGCTTAATTCTGTTCTTCCTCAAAACCAGGCTAAACTATATCCCTAAATGTGAACAAGCATCTTTTCATTCCTTATACCTCCTTACTCTTCCTTCTTCAGTTACTTCCTTACTGCTAACTCTCTTCCCCGACTTTCTCTCTAAATATATCATATAAGCCTGTTTTTCCCTCACTTTATATTGCGATTCCTATTTGTATTAGACTAACTTACTTTTAATTTCTCTATAGTCTAAAATTTCTCTAAATATTAAATGATTGTCATATACATTGTATTGATTCTTAATCACTGTTTTTATATTATGCCTAATTTGTTATAATTATTTAAACTGCAGATCCATCCATCCTCAACCACTTTTTCCCCATTTTAAACGTGTTTTTGTTTTATTTTTGAAGATTATAAAATTATTGCTCTTAAAATGTTTTGTAATAATTTGGAGCTTTTCTCCCCAGGCCACCGCTGAAAATGGGCTCCCCAGTCAGACTTTTCCGGTAATCAAATGACAATAAATAAATAAATATTATTATTTCCTCTGCAGTCTTGGCTATTTAGGGAGTGTTGAAAGGATGCAGGAAGAAAATGAAGAGGGAAAACAAATTTATTTCTTTAGCCGCAATTTTTGTTAAGGCCTTCTTTGTCTCAAAAGGTCTGAAAAAAGCAACTCAGAACATCTAGAACCCAAAAATTTCTAGGGGGAGGAGGATGAGACCTCTGGCTTAATTTGATTATTTCATCCTCATTTATTATGGTGTGATCTTGGCCATTTAGGATATATTGAAACAATGCAGAAAAAAATTCTGAAGACTTCAACAAAGTATGAGAAAAGAAGAAAGTAATCTGAATGGGGTCACAAGGGCAGGATGGGGTGGGGGAATAGAAAAACAACACTGGGGGTATGCAGGAAGAACAGTGGCAGTGGAGGTCCCACAGAGTCCCTTTCTTAGCATATCTTTTCACTAAAGCCCATAGTCAAAATATTGGCTATGGTACAGTATTCAATACTACCAGGGACTGCCCCATTTAAGTACATCACACAGCCAGTCAACAAGGTTTGTTACTCTTCATAAATCATTTTAAAACACTAGTTTTTGTGTAAGAAAAAACATGCGACATGTTTGGTTTTGTGAGCTTTCTGGTATACAACAATCCTTTTCATGGTATCTTTATTTACTACAACATATGATATACTTGGTTGCATAGAAGTGTTACATATGCCCTTGCAGACACACTACTCGAGTAGTTTAACTTATGTTTAGATTTGTCCCTGATGAGTGGCACACTGCATTGGTGATGCCCTTCCATGAGGACGGGCCTTAATTCTAATCTGAGTAGTTAAAGTTGATGTAATCATTCCTTTACACTCAACAATGATCAGGATGGAATACAATATCCCATTTAGGGTGTATCTCATAAATCATATCAAACAATTAGCAGGTACATCCTGTCTATTTAACCTGGTAAACTTCTTAAAAATGGTAACAGAGCCTGTAGATAAAGGCCATGCAGTGCACACATGAAGGCCTTCAAAACCATTCCCCATGCTCGCATCATACAAAAGCCAGTTTCTTTGAAAATTGACCCATTTGTGGTAAGATGAGAAGGAAACTGGCTAAAACACAGAACCCACAGAATCCACATGAATGGATGTCATGTAGTCCTTTTATTTTACTCATCTAACTGCCAAATGAATACCATCATGGTTCTAATGATGTAATCATTCCTTTACTGGCTATCCTGTAATAACAATCTCCCAACCATTCAACTTAATCTCCATGGGTTCACTCAACTCATCCAATCCCCTACCCGAATCAACAAAAACCCTAACAATCATACCTTACTTCACTGGATCCTAGTCAACAAAGCCCCTCATTCTTACCTAGCAAGCTGCTTACCTGAAAGTCTTAGTGACCACTCCCCCACTTTCCTAATTCGGCACCACACAAGCAGTCTCAAAGCCCATTATCCAAAGGCAAATATGGAACAAGTTCAACTTCAATCCCAACTCCTTCATCTCCTCCCTGCAAAAAATTAACTAGTCACCACTAAAATACCTCAACCTAGATGAGGCTGTCCACTTCTTCAACAGTACCTTCCTCTCCATCCTAAACACCCATGCTCCTGTAAGAAATGCCAAAGTCAGATCCAGGCGTGCCCCATGGTTACAAAAGACCACCAGAACCTTAATGAAATCCAGAGATAAAGCCTGGGAGCACTGGAGACTGACTAAAAATAACTCAGATAGGCAATCATTCCTTGAACTGCGCAGTAAAGCCAAAAAGCATATAAAATTAGACAAATCCCTCTACTATAAATCCACACAAAACTCTACCAACCACAACCCTAAGCAATTCTGGTCCACTATTAACATTATCCACCAACCAGGGAAGGTTGATACCCCCAGCCGTCTATTCCCCCCTCCTCCAGCAGTATTGCTGAATCCTTCAACAAACACTTCACTGAAACTATAACATCTCTAAACAAAAACTTCCGTACAACAGTCCCCCCAACTCCTAACCCTAAACCCCCACTCCTCTTTTCTTCTTCACCTCAGTACCTACCTCCAACATAAAAAGAGTATTGTCAAAACTTAAACCCACCAAACTCGCAGCTGACAACCTCCCCACTGAATACTTGAAAATTGCAGCTGATACACTTGCCTACCCAATTTCAATTCTAATCAACCATTCCATAACAGAAGGCTATGTTCCCCTGATATGGAAAATATCCCACATCATTCCCCACCACAAAGGCACCCCTTCCACCAACCTCTCCAATTACCGCCCCATTGCAATCCTCTCCCCTCTCTCCAAGATACTTGAAAAATGTATCAACACCCAGGTCTCCAACTACCTCCTAGCTAATAATCTCCTCTCCAAAATCCAACATGGTTTCAGGCCATATCACAGCACTACCTCCGCTCTGCTCTCCTTCACCAACACTATACTTCATCACAAAAACAACGGACTGTTCTCTACTGCCATATTTCTAGAAGTCTCAAAGGCCTTTGACATGGTATCTCATGAGCTACTACGCTCTACTCTCTCTCACCTCTCCTTCTCACAATTAGCCCGCAACTGGTTCCACAGCTATCTACACGGACGCCAGCAATCAGTAATCTGGGATGATAACCTATCACATCGCCTCCCAGTTACTCTCGGAGTTCCCCAGGGGTCTATTCTCACTTCTTACTAACAACCTACATACTGCCGCCACACAAGCATCGCTTATACAGTATGCAGAAGGCTCTACTCTCATCTGCTCTGCCCCCACTCTACCAGAAGTACAACAAATCACACAGGGATCATTCTCTTCTGTAGAAAGCTGGCTATCGAATGCTCAGCTCCTACTCAACCCAAGTAAGACAAAACTTCTCCTGTTCCAACCTTCCAAAGCCACCCAAAACACCCCCCACTTCAACATTCTCGCCAAAGACAATACTATCATGTCTCCATCAAAACACACAAAATTACTTGGTGTGTAAATAGACAACAAACTTAGATTTGACACCAACATATCTCTCACAATAAAAAAAAATTTGCAAGAAACTTAGTGCATTATATCGAAGCTGCCAATTCCTAACCAAGGCAGCTAGAATCTCCATAGCCAATTCCCAGCTAATCTCCACCCTACTCTATGCATCCCCCATACTTACCAACCTTAGACAGACAGACCTACACAAGCTGGATGCCTGTTACAACAAAATTGCTAAATTTGCCACTGGAACCTCCTACCGCAGCCATCATTGTATCTCCCTTAAAGAACTAAACTGACTAGAACTCCCACAACTCTCTCACTTTAATCAACTCACCCTCGCTCATAAACTTATTAACCACCCCCTTAACATCCCTTCCCTTCAAACCCTTCTCTAACCCTATCACTCCACTAGGCCCCTAAGATCAAGCAACAAAAATCAACTCACTGTTATCAAACCCAAAAACTCAGCAGGAGAAGCCATATTTTCATGTACCATAGCTAAACTTTGGAACAATCTTCCACCCTCTATAACTACTCTACCTTCCAGTAGCCTTTTCAAGACTGCGCTCAAATTCCACTTAAATTTACACTGGCTTTGTCCTTGTTCTAATCCAGACTAATACCCCCACACCCTTACCCCCCCCTACACTCTTAACCCAACTATACTACTGCCACTACTAACCACAGTCAGAATTAGCGAGTTGTCTTTACATACTTTACAATCTCGTCTGACAACTTTGTTACTAATATTATAAACAAGAAACTATCTTAACTTGCAACATTTTCTGTATATACTGTTGATAATCAATATCTTGTTATTGTATTAAAGCCACCAACCTGTAATGTTGTTTACTATTGCTGCAGCTTTGTATCTCTATTTATCATGTACATGATGTGGATCTCCCCAGGCATCCACTGAAAAAGGACCTGCGTCCAGTCGGAATTTCCCAGTAAACAAATGTAAATAAATAAATTTATTCTCAGCAATGGTAAGGACAATGATGGAGTACAACATCCCCTTTGGGGTGTATCTCATTAATTATATTAAACAATTAGCAAGACCCCAAAGTTTCCTAACCAAAAAGATTACAGGCCTAAAGTCCCTGAGCTATGAAGATATGCTGGAAGTTCTATCCCTTTATTTAATGTCTTACACACTTGAGTGGAGAGATGTGTATTGCTTACTGCACCATTATAGACCCAGCTGTCCTGGACCACCTGTTTCTCCACAAGTCCAATATCACCACCCATACTAGAATCAGGAACCTAAATCTCCACCAACAGATAAATACTGCACAGTGGTGAGGCATGTTTATAAGGCAGCACTTCCCAAACCTTTGTAATAAGTGACTAATTAAATACATCAAAATGATTGCTACACTGGACGAAAATCTAGCATCAGTGAAATGTACCCGTATGGCAAATTCTGCCTAAAATAGGCTATTACACAGTAGAGTGTAAGAATGTCCTGGTTCTCAGTGTGTGAAAGGCAATAAACATGCAGGTCTATGCCAGTTTATGGAAATTAAACTTTACTTGTAGAACATACCTCTCAACTGTACGAAGTATGTGCATGAATGTACTGTCTCATTGTACTTGTGTAAATTGTTTTCTTTACTGCTATTCATCCTGGTTTGTGGCTGAAAAGGGTCAACAGACCAGCCCACTTATCTGGTAAAGAAACAGCAATCAGTCGATAAATAAACTGTCCAGAATTTTGCAGAACACCCATGATTTTGCCTCATATTTTTTGCCCTGTCCCTCATAAAATGTTTGATTTTCAGGTAAATCTCTCAGAATCATACCTCTCAACTCCGCAGAATGTGCAGATTATTGATTCATATGTTTGGTCCGTTCTTCATGAAATGTGTGGTTTTTCTGACCAACCATTGAGGATTGTGCTCACTAAATAATGAGACAGACTGAGACTTCACATCTTTCAGAAAATGCATGCTAATGCAAAACCTGTTATTCTAGCAGCTTTCTAAGTGTAGAAGAGCAGTATTTAAAATCTGTCCCTGATTTTGCCCCTTTATCATCCCATTATTTTTAGCTTTGTCCAGAATTCTTAAGCAAAAGTTGAAAGATATGCAGAGGATTACAGTCAGTCACTAATGCCAGATATTAAATTTCATACTTGTAGTGTTCAGGAAATGCATGTTGATGCAAAACCTTTTCTATTAAAATTTTAAATGAATAAGTAAGGTTTAAAAATTGTCCCTTGTTATTGTTCACCTTGTCCAAAATTCTTGACAAAAGAAGCTGATCGGTATATCTCAGAAACACTTTCATAGGAATTTTCCATTGTAACTGTGAGTTCAGGTACCTGAAAAAGACAAGTTATCACTCAAATCGTCTTTTTCTGGCTATCTTACCTGTTACTTCAGAAATGCTAATACAAATGTTTCCATGTAGCTGCTACACTGACGGCAGTTTCAAGGCATATTAGTCAGGTGTTGAAGGGGGGCTGTCACCCCTCACTTGCCCTAGTTATGTTAGAGGAATGAATGAGCACAGGCAATGTATGGGAAGATAATTCAACTGACAGCATCAGGGAAGCAAAGTACCTACAAAATCAAAAAGTAAAGTAAAATTTGACTAATTAAACAAAAAGTGCATATTCAAATCTCTAGCTAGCTCACTATCCCCACCCCCAACCCCATATTTATTGTCCTCCTGGCTCCAGCTCCTCATTCATGGACCTGCCAACCTTTTATACTTCCACATTCCTCCTATCTGTAGCACCATCAACATAAACATGGACACTCATGGAACTTTCTTAATCTGATTCAGTGGCTAGGACACACAGTGGCCATAGTAAGTGATCAAATCATTATTATTATTTGTATTTGTTAATGAGGTCACAACACTGATCTGTACAATTTATTTGACTCAGCCTGGGAGCACTGTTGGGTTAAGGGGCTTCCTCAGATTCACATGGTAGGCAAACAGATCCAAACGGAATCTAATCCTGCATCACAATAAGCAGTTTAACAGCTCTGCAAGACTACTTTACAGACACTCCGCTATCACATGCATGCTTCAGAGTGGCTTTAGCATGGGCACATTACTGCATGTTAGACATACAGTGAGGTTGTCTTGTCCTATCACTGGCCTCTTAGGTTTTAAACACTGGCCTCCAATAATAGCCAGCACTGTAGTCAACAACGACATGCCTTCACTGAAGTATGTGGCTAGCAGTCATGTACATGCACATCACACAGTTCACTACCCCCGATCCCTCTGACACTGGACACACTTGTTCTAATTGTCTCACCAGCCTCATATCAGGTTCATTATTCTCAGACAAACAGACGTGACCACATGACCTTTCTTAAATATACTGCTTTAACTTTATTTAAAGTTATTATTTTCATATTACAATAGCTTATTCTTTTCACCTGTCCTTTTGGTCTTCATAGTTTTTTTGTCATATGTGTGTGTGTGTGTATATTTTATTCAGTTTATTACTCATTTGGATTACCAAATATCAAATTATCTAACAGGAGTCTCCTTGCATATAATAGCAATCCAGGTAAGGAACACAGGCGTACCAGAATGAAATGAAGAAACTGACAAAAAGATAAGCAAATTTCTCTTCCTGCTCTGACAACCAAACGCTTGCCACAGAATGGTTTTCTTCTCACTGAAGGAGGACGTAGGTTCATAAACCTCATTCTAGAAACCTCTGATTTCCTTTCTCTAATGTCATTCATCCCACACTGATGACCACAGGCACGTGCTCAGTGTTGCTAATAATCCTAATCTGGTTTCCTAATCATCCTCTACCAAATAAAACAAGCATCTATCACAAGCAAAGAACAACGCCCGAGTATTTCTGTTAAGAGTTATTAAACTGCCTATGGAATGAAGCTTTTTACAACAGTAAGATCACTCCCAAACATACAGCAGCAAAGTTTTGTCTAGCCCAAGATCATTAGACAAAATGCAGTTTTCTATAAGAGCATTTTAAAAAGAAAACTGACATTACTTAGCTGTCATGTGATTTTACTGTATGAAGTACGCAGAAAAAGAATTATTTTGTTGAATGATTTTTCCACATCATTTCCAAATTGAATAAATGGATTTTGATAAATCTATAGTACATTCACAGCCATTTACTAGAATTGAGAGGATAACAATTTATATAAGCGTATGATCAGTACTGTTCAAGCATCTGATTTAACACACATAAATTATCGATTTAACATACATAAATTATCTTTGTAACCAGAAAACTATTTGCAGAATCAAAAATCAAGCTTTCTTATTCTCCTGTCTTATGGTTGACAAGAAGGAAAACAACTAATATATATATAAAAACTGCTGAGAAAGAAGTGTGTGTAATCAAATGGCTTCAACGCATGTGATACTTTGTGTGCCCTTAAGCAAGGACCAGTAACTTTATTATGGTATTTTGAGCGCTGTGTCCAGTTCTAGAGACTGCACTAAAAAAGTGATGCAAGTGCAGTAGACAGTGCACAGAATCAGTTACAAAAATGGAGAAAGGGTAATTTATGTGTTATGAAATGATGGGAGATAGGATGGGGTCTTGCATTCTGTGATGAAGAGGAGAGGAAGGATATGATCGGAATCTTCCAGGTTTTAGCTGAGTGGCGATTAAATAAATAAAATGATAATAAATGTTTTATTTTATATTTATTTATTTAACATTTGTTAACTGGGAAAGTCCAACTTGGAACGAAGCCAATTTTCAGCGGAGGCCCAGGGAGAAACATTCCAGATGCATGTCTTTGTAACATGGGAGGAAACTGGAATACCCGGAGAAAACCCACACCAATGCAGGGAGGACATGCAGACTCCACACAGAAGGCACACCAGCTAAGAATAGAACCGAAGTACTTCTTGCTGTGAGGCAACAATGCAACCTCTGCACCACTGCGCCGTCCCCACTTGATCATATACTTCTGTTTACCAAGTTAATGCTCGGATCTCATTGGACAATTTGTAGCCCTAGTTGCTAAACTCCCCAAACTACAACCTAAGGAATCAGGCACGTTCAGGTCCTGTATTATATATTCCCAGGCCTAACCTTCACTGTACTGACCACAGCTCATCTACTGTAGGACCATAACTAAGGGAATCACTCCCTGCAAACCTTAAGCAGCTAGTCTCCTGCTCCAAATCTAGGTCTCAGCTGAAAGCCCATATACTTAAAAAAAAACTGTAACTGCATTATCTCTGGTCATATTACCTAATATACTTACACCCAAGGCACCATTCCAGTTAAACCAGCACTTCTACTTCTCTTTAACATACTTTGACTGAGTCTCACTTTTTTCCCTTTTTATTGCTGTATACATTTTATTTATTTACTTACCCTTTGTTGACCAGTTTAGTACCATAAGGCTAGTGGCCTGTTTTCAGTGGAGACCCAAGTTGGTATTTATACTACTTGGGGAAATTTAGCCAGGGCATCGGGGAACTTCCCCTACTTTCTTCAACAGGTGCCAGGGGATCTGTTACATTCAGCTGAACTACCATCAACTCAGGCAGATGGGGCCAGTTTAACACTTCATGTGAAAGACAGCAAACTTAGGAGTGCAGCACCTCACTTGTGTTGCACTGCAGTGTCAGTATTGGAAAAATTAATCCAACTAACTGGTGGGAGAGGAGAACCCACAGCCTTCTGCACCTAAGACAAGTGTGCTAGCTGTTGAGCTACTAAGACTGCTATGTAATGTATTTGGTATACCTGTGATTATTGTATGTAACTTGGAAATCATTTTTATATAACGCTACTTGTCTCTTTTTACATTGCACCAAGTTTGAGCCTGCAAATAGTCCATGTGTATAACCCTCTGTACCTTGGTAAAAAATAATAAAATAAATTCATACAATCAGGAAGGCCAGAGGAAGAAGGGAATAATATTAGTATTCAGTAGTGGGGCCGGACCACATGCAAAGAAAGAGTACCTCATGGGAAAATGGATCGCGTTTATATCACGTTATCGAAAGATGAAAATAGCAAACGCTATTTCATCGAACCTAAAATATCTAAACCACACATTGAACATTCAGAACAGCGAATTTTTTCCTTGGGAAAAAATTCGCTATTCTGAAACACATACACACAGCATAAGCACACATAAAAAACATCAATACACACACATACACTTATAATCCTACAACTAACCCTACACTAAACTATACAGACACTACTATCTATCCACTTACCGTAACCCAAACCCTAACCCTATGGTTCGTCACTATCGCACACTCACCTAACCCGCACCCTAACCCTAACTCACTTAACCCACCCCTAACCTGCGCCGTAACCCTAACTCACTTAACATGCCCCTAACTCACCTAACCCGTGCTCTAATCCTAACAACCACACAATCGCACACTTACCTAAACCCGACCCGTAAATTTCCATCACAGAGCTGAAAATAGCGAAGCCACAGAACCGGCCGACCAAATTCTTTCCCTAGGAAAGAATTCGGTGTTCTACAACTTTGCTATTTTTAGCGTTCACTCAAAACGGGTCAATATTAGAACATTCAAAATTTTAAAACTTAGATGTTCTGATATAGACCCAGTGGATCCAAGGCACTGTCCAGTGAAATGGTTGCTAGAATGTCAAACTCAAACTACATGTGGTTCTAGAAAGTGCAGTAAGACTCAGCACTAAACAAACTGGCTACATACCTTAGGTAGACATGCAAACCTCTAGAATCATCTTCAAAAAAGTCTTCTATAAGCCTCATTTATAAGTAGTATGCATAAAAAAAGTTTAAGCCCTCTAATGCCTGTTTAGATTTAATAGTTCCAACAGTCATAATGGTTACTAGAATGTGTACGTTGTCTTTACAACTTATTCTTCCTTTTTGGCTCCTGTGCAGCAGGCTATGCTAAGGCACTGGTGCCTCGATTTGATCTCAGACGCCAGGAGTCACCTCTGATGCCCTAGACCTGATCTATTTCTACTTGCATGACAGGAGAATATGGCATCTCAGTCCACAGTCATACCCGCAGTCATCGGGATTTTTTATTTTTTGACATGTCCACTCCATACCAAATGTGCAATGAAATAAACCCATTAAGGCCCATGTCTCTGTAAGCATGGGCTCCACAGTTTGTAAATTTAGGATGCCTACTCTACCAGTATATCGCCACTGGTGCTATCATCCTGTGTTTAACTCATTCCCTCCAATGAAGCTCTGGAAGTTTGCATTGTAACTTCCAATGGGCAGAGCCTAAGCTTTTTGAATCAGATTATGTCCTCACATTTCAAACAAATGTTCATATGTCTGGAACCATAGGGGTTGCCTAACAAGTGTAAATGGCAAACTCCTAGGGATGCCACATTTTCAAATGCCCAAAGTGGGACATTTTTGGTACAAACATCAGATTTTGCAGGGAGAAACATACCGATGGCCAGTACAAAGGACAGAACTTTACTTTTTCCCCTAAATAAAAGCTTATTCTTGTACTATTTTAGTTGCTTATTCTGTTTCTTATAACATTTAGGTGTTTCATATACAGAATAACTATTTTATGCAACTATTACATAAAATACAGGAAATAATTTTGTCCTAAAATCTCAGGACATTTGCAATTTTTACAATTTTTTTTGCAGGACATAACTGCCCAAAGAGGGACTGTCCCTCGCAAAGTGGGACAGGTGGTAACACTACAAACTCCTCAGCACAAACTATTTTTATAGTGGTAGAATTCTTTAGGTTCTAGGTCTGAAACTGGATTTTATAAATCACAGTAAACATAGTAGCTATTAAGTCTGCAATAGTTTGTAAACTTACAATATCTTAGCAACCATTCAAGTTACACACGTATTATCAGCAGCATTTTGCTCATCCAGCTGAGAGTTTTCATATGAGGCTAAACAGTTCTGTCTGTGATACTTGGCTGTCGAGATATTTAGAAAAAGATGGAATTTATAACTATAAATATTCTATGAACAACAATTAATACCTCTTTACCTGCACTAGACAGAGGTCAAATATCAATACAGTTGTGTTTGTCATTGTGTAAGTTTTAAGATGAAATCTTTTAATACTCTGTATGTAGTATGGTTTTGGAATTATTATGTAGGAAACTGGAACATGGTTAGATTATCGGTTGAGATGATCCTCTTGTATGTTAGAGGCAGGAAGAAAAAAAAAAATTCAATACTTGCACGGTCTGTGTACCTAGATAAAGTGATAACCTTTTTGTAGCCTGTTCAAGATATTCTCTTAAGGAGCAGTATTTGATTCAGTTTGTCTATATTACTACAAAAAGATCATTATTTAGTACCTAGAATAAACCCAATATCACATTTCTACTACAGGAATGGCCAAATAACTTTTATAAGTATCATTTTATTCTCTTTTTACACCCACAATCTGCTGATAATCATCCTACAGGGGCAAGGGTCGAATGGGAAGGGCCATCTTTCAGACAGCCATCGGGGCAGTTTTGTAAATAAGTTCTCTCTACTAATTTATTCACTGCCAAGTTAATTTATACTGTAATTACATAAAATATTTTAAACCAGTTTCTTTGAGTTACTGTAATATTGCTTCATGGAGCCCCACATCATTGCTGAAAAGAGCTTTGTGGCCAGTCTCCCCACACAATTAACAAATAATGCATTAAATAAAATAAACAATCAACATTTCAAACCTTTGGTAATACATTACATTGCAGATTTAGCTTGTTTTTTATTATTATTAATTTGTTAATCAGATAAGACCACTAAGTGCAGCCATCTCCTCTCACAGGAAATTTGCAACTCCGGGGAGCATTGCCTAGTGAAATGCCTTGCTCAGAGTCACACCATACTGAAGTGAACAATGGGGAATCAAACCCACATGAAGGCCTTCAACAGCTCAGAGGTCTAACCCCTCTACTAGACAGCCAAATCTAACTGTCTAATTAACTGTAACATACTTGTGTCTTTATTTATTTAGTTAATTATATAATAAGTAGTAAGCAAGCTGATCATAAAATCTTTTTTTCAGCCATGATCCAAACCAGAATACATTTATAACAAACACAAGCAGCGTAAGATGGGAGACAAATCATACCACAAACAGAAATATTTACAATAATGCAAACAATATGCTGTGCAGCACACTTATTTTTATCACATACTGTTATGAGATGCAAACATTTTTTTACACTTTTTTTTTTTTTTTTTACACAACGGAAGTAGAAAACTATATTATACTATGCAACACATAAATTGATCACAATTTTAGAAGTTACAACTTGGATACAGTTACATGAAAATCATCCCCTGCCCTTTTAGCAGTCTGCTTGGCACTCTTTCACATTTGAATCGAACCTAAATAGTTTTTCTAATTCATAGCACATACTTGTAATGTACTACAGACGGCATATACATATTTTTTTCTGCTTATATTGTTCAGGAAGGTTAACTGTCTTTTAGGACCTTGGATCAGTGCACTTATGGGAAGTAAATAGTGTGGGAAGAAATAGCCAGGGAATTGTTATGGCTAGGCTTATATAGGCCCTAGGGCTGATAGCCTAGTACCAACCTATGAACCTATCCGATGACTAAATGTCAAATAAATAAACATCACAGGCTGCTTTTCTACAGGCAATCTCAGCCAGGTTAAGTGACCATCATCTCAGGGCAACAGCACCTTATCCTTTTGATCTGAAAGGTAGGTATGAGTTACAATTACCTGCACAGTGGCCGGTCCTGACAGGCTCTAAATGTATCAATTTAATAGTGACAGTATTTAATAGTAAGTTGACATTGGCTATTACATGTATACAGCTGCTCTTCCGCATGATTAACAGCAATGCTGTGTAGTGACTGCATGTGATATGGACTGGCAAAGTGTAGCAAGTGAGTATTGCATGGGCGCTTAATGTTAGTACTTACAGCAAACCTTCCTGTCTGATAATGTGTACATTTCCTCCAACTGTTCTGCTTGTTTCTAGTGTCAGATAGCTTGCAAGTTTGTAACACACCTTTAACTGATTTACTATCTTAGCGATTACAATGATATTACTATTATATGATAGTTAAAAAAAAAGTTTAAACAAAGAGGTCTGATTAAATTTCCCAAACAGAGGTTAGCATAATGGTTAAGGTTAATGGTTAAGATTAGCACTCTTCAAGAAAAATCTTGATGATTGGATGGGAAATAGGAAATTCACCCCGGGGATCACCTCTGTGACTCTGCTCGACAGTGGCACAGGAAAATAATTTTCTTGGGTGGCAAAAGCCAGGGTACCATTTTGGCTGGGCTTGTATAAGCCCCAGGGCCGATACCCTAGTACCTACCTATGAACCTATAAGGTTACAGACAGAAGGTGCAGGGTTTGATTCTCTCGTGGGATAATTGGCTAGACTTCAAATGGCTCCCAGGGGCAGTTAGCCAAGTACTAACCTAAGAACAAAAAAAGTCTCTGTGATTTTGGGGGGGGCATAATTTCAGAGGAGGCCTCTGCCATTGTGCTGTATTCAGTCTGATTAATGACTAAAAGAAAGAATGAGCACTTGTGCTTTGGTCCCATCCAAATATCACTTCACTATCATATCAATCCTCGGCACAGACAGAACTGCCAAATTCCCTCACAGGTGGTTTTGCTTGGAATGGACTACAAGGACCTCCTAATCAGTACAGTACAGTACAGAAATGCAACATAATTAATAGATGAGCCATAGAGATAACAGTCATGCCAATGGGATTAGCAAAATCAAATGCAAAAGACCTTTGACTTATGAATACTTTTTTAGTTTATACTAGCATTTCAATTTACTAATAACAAAAAGCAGTCAGAAAGCAAAATAGTTTTGTCTGCAAGAAATGAATGGACACCATATGAAAAGCACAGACATCAATTGTTCTTGCAGATAATATGTTAAAGAAAGCATTTCAAAATGAAGCTAATCCTTGGTGTAGTATGCACTGTGTGGTTTATGCTCATTCCTATACATACCTCTCAACCGTACAGATTTTTGCAGAATGTCCGGATTTTTGCCTCATAATTTTGATCTGTTTCTCATAAAATTGTGGTTTACTGGCAATAATTGAACAATGAAGTCCGACAATAATGACAGGCATTTGAGTTTCAGACTTCATTCCCCTCAGAAAATTCATGCTAATACAAAACCTGTTAATCTATCTACTTTCTAAGTTTGTAAGAGCAACGTTTAAAAGTGTCCCTATTTTTGGGACTTTGTCCCTCCCAATTATTTATGGCACTGTCCAGATTTCTTCCTCCAAGAGGTTGAGAGGTATGTTCCCATATATTAAAGACTCTGCAGACCCATGCCAAGGACAAGAAATATGAGAGAGCATACTCTCAGCTGTTACTGATTTTGCCTCATATTTTTGCACTGCTCCTCAAAGTTTTTTTTTCTTGGTCAATCACTGAGGAATAAAATCAGTCAATAATGCCAAACAGAGTTGCTCACTTTTTATTGTTCAGAAAATGCATGTAGTGCAATGCCTGTTTTTCTATTAACTTTTGCAAATAAATTATTAGAGTAATATTTTAATACCAGTCCTTGATTTTTGCTGTATTCACCCCTATAACGTGGCTTTGTGTCTGAATTGTGAGCAAAGAGGATGAGAGTTATGCATCTGCGATTCAGCTATAATACCACAAGATTTCACAGGATCGAAACTAAAGGATGTTGCAATGACTAAAAGGAACATAGCTGTACATTACACTGAATAAATGTAAATGCATTGCAAAACCCAGGAAATGTACTTTGATTTTATGATGGTGAAGTAATAAATAGTTTATGTTGAAAATGCAGACCACAATACTGAAAAATATCAGATGTTTTAGTCTGAAAGTTTGAGAAACCTGTCACATAACTGACTTAAGCAACACATTCGCTAGCCTGACTACATGGGATATGTAGCTGCCTATATCAGCAGCTAAAATGGTCTTTGCAACCATGCTGTCACAGAGGCATTCATCTTCAATGCTTTTGGTGCTGATTGAGAAGTAACCTTGAGTCACCAGAAAGGTTAACTGGGATGCTACACACCAAGCATAGTACAGGCTGCAGAGGTCCCCTTACATGTGTGGTCGTGGGGAGGCAGAATATCTCTCATAAGCAGGTGAACCCTTGCAGATCTGATCAAAGTTGTGCATTCAGATCTTTTAGCTATCTGCTATATCATCATCATCATCAACATCCCCTTTTTCCCATTTACATGGGGTCGGGGTATCGTATTAACTGTCGCCAACTCTCTCGATTCAGTGCCACTCTCCTGCCTTCTTCAACACTCATGCCTGACTGTTGCAGATCTTCTTTCACACAATCCATCCACCTCTTTGCTGGATGACCTCGCTTCCTCTTACCTTCTTCCTGTATGTCCCAAATCTCCCTCACCAGATTGTTTTCTGCTTTTCTACACGTGCTCATACCATCGTAATCTGTTTTCTTTGATCTTTTCTGCAATTGGAGCTACTTTGGCTTCTGCTCTTATGTCCTCATTTCATAGGTTCATAGGTTTATACTAGGCTATCTGCCCTAAGGCATTTATAAGCCTAGCCCAAAGTTTTGTGGCTTACGCCACCCCTTATGTTAAAAAATATTGTGCCCATTAGTTTGTTGTGCCTCTGTCCAGCAGTGACACAGAGATGATTGCCGGGGTAAACCTACGATCTCCCATCCACCGGTCAAGATTTCTCTTGAACAGAGCCAGCGAGGTGCTCTGCCTCACATGGACCGGGGTTTTATTCCACAGCATAGGGAGTCTCTGAGTGACAAATTTATCCCTCCAGCATGTCTTATTTATATCCGTGCTAAGGTTTAAGTCGCTTGCTCTAGTGGATCTGGTAGATTTGGATTTTTTGAGGTGGAGCATGTCCATTAATTCCGGGTTGGACATGGCCTTGTATGTCAGGCACAGGTCACCTCTGAGCAGACGGTATGCGACTGAATACAGCTGAAGTTTCTACAGTCTGGCAGCATATGACAGATTTTGGAATCCCTTTATCCTTTTGGTGAGGAACTTTTGGGGTCTCTCCAACTGCTGCAGGTGTCGGGTGAGATACATCCCGAATGGGGCATTGTACTCGATCATTGGTCTGATAAGTGAAGAGTACAGGGGAACAATGACCTCACTTGATCTGGATGTGAATCCCTTCATGATCAGGTGGGCAATGTAGAAGGTCTTTCTAACCACTTTAGCAATGTGAGTGTCAAAAGAAAGGCCACTGTCAACCTGGGTCCCCAGGTCCCTGATAACCTCTTCTGTGCTTAGTGGATTGCCACCTATATGGTAGCTTGGGGTTACCTTGTTTTTCCCGAAGGGTATGACTATACATTTATTTGCATTTAACTTCAGGCCATGGCTCTGGCACCAGCTATCAGTTTCCGTGAGACCCCTCTGAAGGATATCTGTGTCCGATGTACTTTCCACTATGGCGCCCAGTTTGCAGTCATCTGCAAACTTTGTCAGCCATAGTCCTCCTATGTTTGCCTGTACTTCTGAGAAGTAGATGCCGAACAACAGGGGGCCAAGGACTGAGCTCTGTGGGACACCACTTGTGACCGGCTTGGAGTCTGACATGGTGCCAGCAACCCTGACCCTGTGGGTTCTGTCCTTTAGCCAGTTTGCAACCCATCTTGTGACATATGGGTTTACATTTAAGCTGGTAAGTTTCTCTATAATACCTGAGTGGGGTATTGTGTCGAAAGCTTTTGCAATGTCAAGGTAGGCTTTATGGACTGCCTTTCCCTCATCAATAGCCTTGGTGACTGTTTCGAAGAAGTCGACTAAGTTCAAAAGGCATGATCTGCCCTTGACAAAGCCAAACTGGGTCGGGTCCAATGTCTGCAAGTCCCCTATGTCTTTGTTTATGAGTTCCATTATGATCCTCTCCATAGCTTTGCAGACCAGGCTTGTTAAGCTTATGGGGCGGTAATTACCAGGGTCCGTAGAGGCACCGCCTTTGTGGAGTGGGACCACAGTTGCTGTACGCCACTCCTTGGGCACGTATCCTGTGGTAAGGCTAAGATTAAACAGCTGCCTTATGTGCGGGTTTAGTTCCTCATTGAGTTTGTGTAGCACACAGCCGGGGACACCATCCGGTCCCATTGATTCTGTGTTTTTAGCTTTAGAGAGAGCAGCTTTTACCTGTGCATTTGAGATGTCTGGGAGGCTACACTCCGCTGGGATAGTTATCTCTCCTTTTAGGGGGGAGAGGGGGGTGAAGTTTGCACTGAACCTGTCCGCCAGTATGTTGGCAATGTCTGTGGGTTCAGTGATTTTTGTATCATTTTGGACTAATTCTGAGCATATCTGGGAGATTCCACCCAGGTTTCTAACATAGCTGAAGAAGGCCTTATGATTGTCTTTTGAATCTATGGCAATTTTTCTCTCAAAGTTGGCCTTGGATGATTTTATGAGTGCTCGTATTTTTTTACTAATAATGATCAAGGGTGTTTTCTCTTTTATGGATTTTGCTCTATCATGTAACAGCTTTCTCCTCTTATTGTAAAGTTTGTTTATGGCTGGGGTCCACCAGACTGGACGTTTGCCCTTGGTAGAGAGAGTCTTGGTTTTATTAGGGATTGCCTGATCCATGCAGTCCTGGAGGTGTTCGTAGAAGGCATTTGTAAGGGCTTCTGCAGCTTGGGTTGTGGTTTCCACTGGCTCGGGGGCCTTGAAGGATACCACACCAGTCTTGAGTAGTGTGAAGTTTGCTTTAGAGAAGTTCTTCACTGTGGTCTTTTTTGTTTGGGGTGGGGGCAGGATGTGAATTTCCAGTGAGATTAGTTTATGATCTGATCTCACCAATGAGGGATATACTTCCGGTGTGGAGCATTTTGTCCCCATGTTTGTGATGATGAGATCTAGTATATTTTCTCCTCTTGTGGGAACGGTGACTAGATGTTCCATGGCATTTGAATTTATGAACTCCAGGAACCTTTGGGCTAAAAAGTTGGGGCTTGAGTAATGTTCCCAGTCTATATTCAGGTAGTTGAAGTCACCCAATATAATGGTGTTTGGAGATACATTTATACCCTCCAGTGTCTTCAGGAAGGCTGTGTGGGGTTCCTGAGTTTGAGAGGGTGGCCTGTAGCATGCTACAAATTGTAGAGCAGTTTTTCATCCTACCACCTTTCTCAGGCATTTCATTTCCATCATCTCTAGCTTCTTCAACTATTCTGCCTTTACTGCACAGGTTTCTGTACCATACAGTAGTACTGGTCGCACCACTGTCTTGTACACCTTACATTTCAGCTTCTTTGGCATTCTTCTGTCATATACTACACCTGATACTTTATGCCAGTTGGCTGCAGCCCCTCTGATTCTAGCTTTGACCTCTTCATTCAGACTACCCTTCTCCTCAACCACCCCTCCCAGATACTTGAAGCTGTTTACCTGTTCCACTATCTTCCCATCTATCTCTATTCTCAGCTTCTTCTGATTTCCCCAATCTGCTGCCATTACCACTGTCTTATCTGTGCTTAGTTTCATCCCATGTGCCTTCAGATTTGCATTCCATTCTCCTATCCTTTGCTGAAGTTCTAGATCAGAGTCTGCCTGTACTGCCACATCATCTGCATACAGCAGCTTTGCTGCTCTGACCCCTCCAACCTGTTTGCTGATGTAGTCCATTACCAGTATGAACAGCAGTGGGCTCAGAGCTGAACCCTGGTGTACACCCACTCCCACTGGGAACCCCTCAGTGAGGCCAAACACTGTTCGTACTTGAGTCACTGGGTCCTTGTACATAGCCTGTACTAATTCTACCAATGTTTCTGGGACTTCAAACCACCGCAGTACTGCCCAGATCAGCTTTCTTGGGACCTTGTCATATGCTTTCTCCAAGTCTAGGAAAGCCCAGTCGGACTCTCTCCTCTTCTCTAGTTTCTTCTCAAGTATCTGTCTCAATGCAAACATCGGGTCAATTGTGCTGCATCCTGATCTGAATCCGAACTGTTCATCTCCCATCCTACTATTCTGCGTATCCGTTTATCAATCACCCTCTCCAGAACTTTCATGCAATGTGATAGGAGTTTAATGCCTCTGTACTGTCCACAGTTGTGGATGTCCCCTTTGTTCTTGTACACTGGCACGAGTATGCTTATTCTCCAGTCATCTGGAATACACCTTTCTCTCCACACTGTAATTAGTACCCTCAGGAGCAATTTCTCACCTAGCTCACCCAGCATCTTTATCATATCTGCTGTGACCTCATCTGAGCCTGCTGGTTTCCCTGACTTCATTTTCCTTAGTGCTGCTCTTACTTCTTCTAAGCTGGGCTCCTCTTCTACTCTCATTGTAGGCTGTTTCTGGGGCAGTACCGCTTCTGTGGGGTTTTCTTCATTCAGAAGCTGCTGGAAATACTCCTTCCATCTGCCTTTGATGTCCTGTGGGCTGGTAAGCAGGTTGTTGCTGGAATCCCCTTAATAAGGGTGTCTGACTATCTTCTTTATCTTTCTGTCTTTGCCTTGCAACCTGGTATAGTTTCTTTGTGCCACTTACTGAGTCACTTTCCAGAAGCTGATAGAGTGCCTCTGATGCCCTATTCTTTGCTATTGCAACTTCTTTCTTAGTTTCTTTGTTAGCCAACCAGTAGTCCTTCCTAGCTTGGTCAGTCTTTTCAATCTCCCACTTCTTCCTGCACTCCTTCTTTCTTTTGATTACTTCCTGGACTTCTGCATTCCACCACCAGCTTTCCTTATGTACCTTATTTCCATACCTGGCTCGGCCACATATCTTTTCTGTAGTCCTAACACATGCTGTTTGTAGGCGCTGCCACTCTTCTTCAACTCCACCTATTTCCTCCTCTTCTTGGGGTGCTAGAGCCCTGAGTAATTCCTTGAACTGCTGTACTTCCTCTCCAGTCAACTTCCAGGTCTTCAGCCTGGTCTCTGTTGACCTTAGAGCCTTCTCTGACCACTGCTTGCAGCTGATTGTGGCAACTAATGGTTTATGCTGTGAACAGACTGTTTCACTGGGGATGACTTTGCAATCATGGATTCTACCCCAGTGCCTATTCCTTACTAGGAGGAAGTCTACCCGAGTTGCATATTGGCTACTCTTGTATGTGATCATGTGACTCTCTCTCTTTCTGAACCATGTGTTGGCTACTATCAAGCCATTTGCCAGACAGAAGTCTAGAATGGCTTCTCCTTCTTTATTCCTATTGCTCCACCCATGTGGACCCAGGCAGTCCTCATATCCTGTTCTGTCTGTCTGTCCCGATATGTGCATTTATATCACCCATTATCAACACCAGTTCATGTTGTCCTGCTTTATCTAGTAGGTCCTGCAACTGCTGTCTGAATGCACTCTTTTCCTCACTATCACAACCCTGCTGTGGGGCATAGGCTGAGATTATGAATACTGTCCTATCATTACATTGGAGTCTGATTGCCATGAGTCTGTCATTAATTCTGATGATATCCCTCACTGACTTCTGAAGCCTCTGTCTCACTACAATTCCTACACCATTTCTAGCCTGTCCACCACCTGAGTAGTAGAGTCTGGATCCCAAGCCAAGTGGCTGTGTTGCACTGCCCTTCCATCTCGTCTCTTGGATACATAGGATGTCCAGCCTCCTCCGTATCATCATGTCATCCACTTCTAAGCTGCGTCCTGTCAGTGAACCTACATTAAGCGTAGCAATTCTCAGTTCATGTTTGGCAGGTTGGTTGGTTTTATGTCCAGCTTTCACTCAACAGAGCTATCCCAGGTAACCCAGGCTGGGCAACTAGACACCGGCCAGCCAGTAGCTTATTGACCCAGGGCTGCTGGGCTTTTATGTCGGGCACACACTGGCCAATAAGAGCACATATACCACTCCCACCGTCAGCATGGGTCCCTGGCGTGGGTCAGAGAGTAGGCTGGGTCCTCAACCCACTTATCACTGGTAACTACCCATGCCCATTTTTTGGCGACAGTCAACATGACCGAATCACCTAGAGTCATATTTGACACCGTCGAGTGGCTAGCCCTGCCACGGCGCGCAGTTTGTGATCCGTGTTCTCCTATCTTGAGGATAATGCACACCACAATAGATGCCTAAAGCGGTTGGTCGTTTTACAACTCTTCCCCCCCATTGGGCACCATGTAGAGTCTGTGCTGCTGCCCACAGCTCCATTCATTGGTGAGTTTGAGATGGAAACACTCAGCATGTTTTTCGAACATGGGAGAAACCCCACGGAGACACAGAGAGAATATGCAAACTCCAAACTGGCATTAGTCGGAGGTCAGGATTGAACCTTGTACCTTGTGCATTGGAGGGGAAGACCTTAATCACTAAGCCATCTGGTCTGTCTGCTATACTCCCCCTCAAACCATTGTCCAAGGGATCTCACAGCATGACAGCTGCCTCCTTGTTACAATGCTGTACAGTTCATTTATGTTTTCCATTTCTGTGCTGGTTTTACTCTACAATTATCGACGAATTTCAGACTTCTTCTCATGCTGTAGTCACTGATCCTCTGCTGCTAACTCTACTGTACACCTGCCTTTCTCTTGCAATCATGCCAGTGGCCTTGTACTGTGCAATAGCGTTCCGTTATTCAGGTCAAGGCCAGTCTACGATGGCCCCACTTAATATGCTCCGCATTTATTCCAGAGTACTGTAACCCAGATCTTCACAACAGAAAGTCCTTCTAGCTCTACACTCAACTGATCATCAATTATTTTTAGGCGCCCCATAAGTAAGTTTTATGGTAGCATGCCTATTAGACCAGGTATAATTAATTAATAACAAAATGATCACCTGCAGATATGAACTCTACCACCTTAAGGTTCATTTTATGATTATATCAGATGTTTAAGGCCTGACATATCATTGACTTCCACAGTCTCAGATAACTACTGAGCTTTCTGGCTTTGATCAGAAGTTGCAGATCAGGCAAAAAGGACGACAGCAGCTTTTTTTTTTACTTTTACCTAAGCAGTACTAGAATCCAATCCTCTTGCAGACTTCCCATAACTTTGAAACAAAATACCTCTGGTTCACATTGGTATGCCTTAATAACCAGCTACTAAAAGCTTCAGCTCTCATGTATTTACAGGCTACCCTCTCTCCTCCACCATCTAGTAAAGTACTAATCATTCTAAAATGCTGCAGCTATAACCACTTTCAGAAGTGACATGCTGCCTTTTTCAGGTCAGTCAAGATAAAGAAGACTGAGTTACTGTTAGAATTTAACCCCAAAGCAGCCCATCTGGTTCTGACTCCCTTCATTCCGGGTTATCAAAATGTGTAGGAGCACATCTTTTCTCTTGCATCCTACCTTCAGCATTTCTTACAACTCTGCCAGCAATATGAAAACAAGTCTCAGTTAAACCCATCCCCCAAAAAAACAAAGCCATCCCCCTGAAAATGACCTCATACCTACTGTATATCCAGCCACTCTACCATAGGAAAACATTGAGAAAAGGATAGACCATCTGTATCTATGTACCTACACCCAAAAAATATGTCATATTATCAAGGCATCAAAGTGTTTTGTGGTCAGACAGCAGTATGACAGTTCTGTGGACTCTTAACTAACATCATTGTCTTAAAAATGGATAAAGGAAATTTAACAGGCTCCATATTTGTAGACCTCACCAAAGCCTTAGACCTTCATGCCCTCCCCTTTAATGCACTACTAATAGTTGGAGTAAGTTAAAATACTTCAGTATGGTTTAAGAACTACATCCCTAACAGATATTTTCCAGCCAAAATAGGCACCCCTAGCCAGCTTCATTAACACTGAGGGATAAATCCCTTGACTACAGCCCCAGTGACTAGAGTTTGAATACCAACTCAGATATAACAGAGCTGGCATGATGAGATGGATATACTCATCTTGTGCAAGAGGGCAGAGAAGGATGCACACAGCCACAACACATTGAAAAGTGAAGGCACTGAGGTGCACATCCTGGGGACGGACTTGTGACTTATCAATACATTACCATGGTAGCCTTTGTTAGCAAGTGCACACCAGTCTGCACTCAGAGGGGAGGTTGTACTGGACCCCTATGGTTAAGCCATATGAATGCTCTCAGTATAAGGATACCAACAAGGTTGCAAGCAACTTTTATGCATGCCTGTATGTTGACCCCCTCTGGGATGTTCCTGCCCTACACTGTACTGAGTTAATTTGCTAGTACGGGGAAACAAATGGGCAGAAGCTGAAACCTCCCCGATGTGGCAAAAAAAATCACCTAGAAAAAAACAGGCACCCCAACTTCCAGCTACTCCCACTATCTAAAAGAATCCCCAGGGCTCAGTCTTATCACAATTATTTTCTCCCTCTATTAACGACCTACTAACTGACCTTCCAACACTCCCAGTTGTACTATATGGAGATATGGTCATCTATACTCCAGTCCCTCACATGTCACTTAAAAAATGAAAAAGATCCAAAATTACTTGTTGGCTGAATTTTAAACACCAATAAAGCTAAGGCAATGATCTTCGGATTTAGTAACTGATAAAAATTTTACCAACCACCTAGTAAAGGCTCCAGACACAGCTTGTATTTTTAGCGCTTTCATTCTTTAATAGTAAAAAGAATTTCATTGGTTCATAGGTGTGTACTAGGCTAATGGCCCTGGAGCCTTTACAAGTCTAGCCCATAGGATTACACGGGCATCATGCCACCCGACCTTAGTTCCTAGTGTCGAGTAGAGCCACTGGAGTGATCCCGGGATGAATTTTCTATTTCCCATCCACTCATCAAGATTTCTCTTGAAGAGGGCCAGTGAGGTGCTCTGCTTGACATGTATGGGAAGTCTATTCCATAGCATGGGCAGTCTCTGGGTTATGAACCTGTCCCTCCAGCATGTTCTGTTGATTGTGGTAATGAGGATGAGGTCTCTGGAGCGTGTCATGTGGAAGGATTGGAATTTCTTTAGATGTAGCATTTCTAACAGAGCTGGGTCAGACATGGCTTTGTAAGTCAAGCAGAGATCGCATCTAAGTAGGTGATATGAGACCGAGATTAGTTGGAGTTTGGGTCTGTCCATATAGGACAAGGGTTTAAGGCCTAGAATCCTCTTTGTGAGGTACTTTTGTGGCCTCTCCAGTTGTTGCATGTGTCTAGTGAGGTACATGCCAAATGGGGCATTGTATTCGATGAATGGCCTAATGACGGAAGCGTAGAGGGAGACAATGACCTCTTTCTTCCTGGATTCAAAACCCTTAATAATGAGATGTGCCACATAGTAGGACTTTCTGACCACAGTGGCAATGTGGTGGTCAAAAGAGAGGTTGCTGTCAACCTGTGTTCCCAGATCTCTGATAACGCCCTCTGTGTTCAGCGGACTACCATCAATGTGGTAATTCAAGGGAACCAGGTTTTTCCTCAAGGGGGATGACAACACATTTTTTTGGCATTGAGATTAAGGCCATGGTTCTGACACTAGTTTCTGGTCTCATTAAGGCCTTTCTGTAGGATGTCAACATCACTTGGGGACTTAATAATAGCTCCCAACTTGCAATAGTCTGCAAACTTTGTCACTAAACAGGAGAGGACCCAGGACTACACTTGTGACTCGTTGGCAGTCTGACTTGGAGTCAGCTATTTTCACACTGTGGGTTCTAACTGTGAGCCAGTTTGCTACCCACCTAGTGATATAGGGGTTGATGTCTAGCTCAGTGAGTTTTTCTATGATTCCTGAGTGAGGAATGGTATCAAAGTCCTTGGCCAGATCAAGGTAGGCTGTATGAACCACCATGCCTTCATCCACAGCTCTGGTGACTGACTCAAAGAAGTCAACCAAGTTGAGCAGGCATGATCTACCCTTCACAAAACCAAACTGTGTAGGATGCAGAGTTTGGAGATTCCCTATATCCTTGTTTATTAGGTCCATGATGATGCATTCCATAGCTTTGCATATCAGACTCGTCAGGCTAATGGGGTGATAATTCCCAGGGTCTGTAGTCACTCCTCCTTTGTGGAGAGGGATGAACTGCAGCAGTGTGCCATTCAGTAGGGACAAAGCCTGAGGTGAGGCGCCAGTTCACTCTGTAGTTCATGTAGTACACAGCCAGGGATATTGTCAGGTCCCACAGAAGCTTTATTCTTGGCCTTGGACAGTGCTGTTTTAACCTGTGCAGCAGTAATACTGGGTGCCTGACAATTTACTGGTATTGTGATTGGTCCTTCGGGGGGGGGGGGGGGAGTTAGCACTGAATCTGTCGGCCAGTATATTGCCAATATCTGTTCGCTCGGTATAGGAGGTACCATTGTGCAGTAGCTCACAGCAAATTTGGGTATTGCAGTGGAGATTTTTTACATAACTATAGAATGCCTTGTGGTTGTCTTTACTATCTGCTGCAATTCTGTTTTCACAGCTTGCTTTAGAGGATTTGATGAGGGATCTCAACCTTTTGAGGGAGTTTTTCCAGTCTTGGGAAATCACCTTATTCTGCATCAGTTTCCTCCTTATGTTGTAGAGTTTGTTTATGACAGGGGACCACCAGACTGGCTTCCTTTTTTTGAGGAGAGCGTCTTGGTTCTATTAGGTATGGTGAGATCCATGCATTTGTGTATGTGTTCATACAGTGAATTGGTGTATGATTCGGCGGTCATGCAACTATTCTCCATTTGCATGGGTGCCGTGAAGTTAGCCACCTCTGTTTTTAGGAGCCCAAAGTTAGCTCTGGAGAAGTTTTTCATGGTGGTTAACTTTGAGGGGGGGGGGGGTGGATTTCCAAGGTGATTAGTTTGTGGTCAGATCTAATCAGGGAGGAGTTGACTATTGGTATAGAGCAACGGTTGCCCATGTTAGTAATGACCAGGTCAAGGATGTTGCTACCTCTAGTGGGGGATAAGAACGACCTGGTCCAGAGCATTGGAATTAATGAATTCCAGAAAGCATTGGGCAAGTGTATTGGTACATGAGTAGTTTTCTCAGTTAATGGAGAGGTAGCTGAAGTTGCCCAGTATAAGAGTGTTAGGTTGGAACCTAATATTCTCCAGGGTGCTTAGGAACGTGGAGTGTGAGTCTTGGGACATGGTTGGGGGCCTATAGCAGGCTACGATGCGTTCTTACCCAATGTAAGCCGCACCTGAAGTATTTCAAATGCGTTATGTTGGGCTACCAGTCTGGAGGTGTGCACATCCTTTATGAATATGGAAAAACCACCACCTTTGGAGCTTCGGTCCAAGTTCTGGGGCCAAAAGGTGTGGAATGAGTTACAGCCTGGTAGTGCAGGGATGCTTTCTGCTGCCTTGAACCAGGTCTCTGTTACAGCACAAATGTCGATGTTCTCCATTTTAAGGAGTGCTTCGAGCGAGTGCATTTTGAGATTTAGACTTCTAGTGTTGAGCAGTATGACTCTCAGACTGCATTTGTTTGTTGCTGTTACGGTGGTAATTTGGTCTTTGGAACACCGCCTAAAATAGGCACTATAGCAGTGGCAAGAGCCTTGGCCAATATCCAGAAGACCAGGGGTGACAGATGCAGGCCATCTCTGGCAAAGCATTGAAGTCTGTCAATCATATCATCCCAGGCAGACAGATACTGGATCCCCTTAGAATGACACCAGAAACTTAGTCAATTGTTGAAATCAATCATTTTCTGCTTGTACTGTGGTATCATTCTGGGTGATGGTAGGATGCTGCTCAGGGCTAGGGTCATGCCCTCCTGGGCTGCATAATCCGAGAGCTCCTCCATGTCTCTTTTCATGTAGTCCAGGGAGGTACGTCTCCGGTCATTCACACCCACATGTACAATAACAGAGTTACATCTGTACTTGTTGTTCAGGGACATGAGTGTGTGCTTTATGTGGCAGATCCTGGCACCTGACAGGCAGCCGACTGTTACTTTCTCCTTATTCAACCTAGTGAGTGGGACATCAGTGTGCCTCACTATCGAGTCACCTATGACTAGTGTGTTGGACATGCTGTTTTGCCTTAGGGGCTTTGGTTGAGTGGCACACTGTTTAAGTTATGTGTCTCGTGATTAGTGTTGTGGTGGTCAAGTGCATTTCAGTCTTGGAGGTCTCTGCTGTTTGGGTAGTTTTTATTGAGAACCTCCACGAACGTGGGTGTGTCTTTTGTGTGTTTATGTGAAGGCAGTGCTGGTGTGTGTTCTGGAAGGCTGTGTGCTCCATGTGGTGTGGTGCAAGTGTTGACCTTCTCCTCTTGACCAGCTATTCCAGTCTTGGCTGGAGAGTGAGTGGCTTCTAATATAGATATATAAGTGCATCTCCCACAAGTCTGGGTGTTGGGAGGTAAGAGGAGAGGGCTGTCTGTGTACATCAGGAAATTGGTACATTACCTCAGGATGCCCAAGTTCACCAGGTTAATAGGAAAAAGCACAGGGAACTGACCTTTAGACATGCTTGGAGGGCCGGGCATTAATAAGCACTGGAGCTGTTTCCTTGTAGAACGTTTAGTGCTGGTAGCACTTTTGTGTGCTACAATAATTGCTACAAGAAGTCTGGTAAAGTGCTAACCTAATAAGCTAGTAAAGGTGCAGGAGAGGAGAGAACTATCAGATCTAATGGAAAATAGAAGACCTGACTTTGGCACCACTCAGAAGCTTACAAACAGTCCTGGATACAGCAAATCTGTATCTAGACTAGATTAGTTACAGGAAAGGTGGGAAACAAGCACAGATGTGGACTTTTAAACCAGAAAGTTGAAAGAGATGGAAAAAAACTGCTCAAACGGCCAATAAGCTACAATTTCTGGGCCAGAAACCTCTCCTCTTATGGTAGATAGGCTACCTAGTGCTTACCACTCCCACTGATAATCTAGAAGGCTTCCCTCCAACACAGAAAGGCTTGGGGGGGGGGGTCAGAAGCTTACAAACAGTTCTGGATGCAGCAAATCTGTACCTTGACTAGACTAGTTACAGGAAAGGCAGGCACAAGCACAAATGCAGGCTTTTAAACCAGAAAGTTTAAAGAAATGAAAAACCTGCACAAACGGCCAATAAACTACAATTTCTGAGCCAAAAAGCACTCCTCTTGAAAATACAAGTCAAATAAGAAAAGCAGTTTAAAAAGACAGCCAAAAAAAAGTCACATGACTAAACACTACCAATCATTCAGCACTGGGTGTTGCCACAAAAAGAAGTACTAGAACTAAAATTTAAAGTGCAAGTGAAGAATAATAAATAAACTAATGTCACATAATTTAAACTATAACATATATAAAAAATAAAAAACTGTCAGTGAACAACACTTTATATTTATGTGTATATTAAGTCCAGGATCATGATCAGCTCTAAGCTGAATTTGCCAAGCTGATTCACGGCATGGCATTCAAGCAAACTGTTATTATCACCAAAAAATTCTCTGTGTGCACAAAAGTTAAAATGAAAAAAGTGAATTTCTTAAAGTCACTACATAAAAGAGCATGTTTAGCAAGCGCAGTATTTGGATCTTTCTTGGGAATGGCCAAGGTGTTTTAGTAGATCCTCCTTCACAAACATCATATACTCTTGCCAATGTGAAAGCTTTCACAGGACTCATAGGATGTCAAGTTAACTAAGTACTTAGAATTACAGTCAAATCTTTTGTTTGCTCAAATGTAAATACCCAAATGGTTTGAAATACACTGAGGACGAATGAGTGATGTACCTACATTGCTTACACTTGTCACAATGAAAGGTGCCTTACATGTGTTGGGTGTGTAAGCTGTAGGGGGCTGCATGTTCAAAGATGGATTTCAAATCGAATGGATTTTTGTAGGTAAAAAAAAGTTTGTCTCCAATAACATTGGCAAGATCAGTGTTGCCCAATATAATTTTACAGTTATTAGTGACAATATCTCTAATAATGGGCATGTCAGTAGAAATAGGGATGGGCAAAGCTTGCTGAAAGCAAACATGATTGGTAGATGTTGACACACCTTTGACATCATGGACCAAAGAGACTGCTGAAGAAACACTACCCAGGATAGGTCAAGCTTTGGGGTCCCTAAGCAATAAAACTTTGTTTTCAGTGCCAACTGATCAGTTATGATCCTAACCTCAATCGATGAAGAAATTCCTGAGTTTGGAAGTCTCATCTAGAAAAACATCATTGTTAGTGGTCAATCTACTAAGCCTGATTAGTTGCCCCTTTACAACACCCCTCTTCATATGTGATGGATGTAAACTGTCCCTGTGCAAATAATGGTTAACACATTTCCTTCCTGTAAATTTTACTTGCAAAGGACATTCAAGAGGCATCAAAGCTCAAAGAAATTTTTCAAGTAATCGATGCTTTTATTGTACCTACTGATCTTAAACCTGAGGAAGTCCTTACTGGTGTTAAGATATTCTACGAACAGTAGAAAATCATCATAAGTACCTTTCCAAAGCAGGAAGAAATCATCAATGTATCTGTGATTAAAACAAAATGTTTTCCAAAGATGATGAAACTTTTCTGCTCCCACGAGGCCATGGCTAAATTCGCAAATACTGGAGCCACACAAGTACCCACAGCAACTCAAGATATCTGCTTGTAGCACTTGCCCAAGAAACAGAAAAAAATTGTTATCTAACACTACCTCAAGCAGTGAGCAAACAGTGTTGATCTTGCTATTGCTAAAAGTGCTTAATACACTCACTAGCTCAGTGCCACTTACTTGTTCGATACAGGTGTCAACTAACACTACCATCAAGAGAAGCAAAACAAAAGTCATCACTAGTGTCAGAAAAAACATTTAACTCCAACAAGTGCCAGGAGTCATGTAGATAAAATTCAGATTCTTGGAGAATAGGGTTAAGCAAATGGTCTAAGAAAATAGATAAAGGTTCAGTCTTAGAAAAACTTGCAGCAACTAAAAAGCCTAAACAACTTGCAGCCTAAAGGGCATTTTTTGTCTGTCTGTGCACTTTAGGTACACCAAACAGCTTAGCCATCTTAGGATGTTGCACTAAAAGAAAAGAATCAATGCACTGGTTGAAACTTCCTAGAGTGAACATGTCAAACAGAGCAATGATGATGGCTGCAAAATGTTTGTTGACAATGTCAGCTGCAACTTTAGTGTAACATCTTGAATCCGATAGTAACTGTAGGACGGCTTGGTTGTAGTCCTTTACTCTCATAATAACCATCATCCTACCTTTGTCTGCAACCATAACCCTAAGGTTGTTGTAAGTAGATAAATCCTTTAAGACAGACCTCTCTGCTGTAGTGAGGTTGTAAAACTTGGGCTTAGACTTCAACTTGTTTCTGATGTCATTGTTGTTGTACAAATCATAAAAAAAAATGCAGTGTGCTGTTTAAAGTGGGATAGAAAGTACTTCTGTTAAAAGTGTTTCATTTTCACTTCATAAACCAGCAGGTTTCCAAATCATTCACAATGAGAGAGCCCACAAAAAAGGAGGTGGAGTAGCAATAATCTACCCCACCTCCCATACCATAACTCCCTACTCCAATAAAATACCAACCTTTGCCAATGTTGAAATTATAGTAGGCTTACTAAAAATAAACAACCACAAGTCCATATGTATCGCTGTCCTCTATATTCCCTCTGGTGATAATATCAAAACTCTTGAAAACATCCTGTCCTGGTTCTCCTCCAATATAAAAAATGAAACCTATATACTCGGTGATACCAGCATCAACTGGAATACTATTAACTCTGAAGCCCCATCCCACACAATCAACATGTACAACTTCTCCCAGCTAATACAATCTCCAATGACACCAAATAAAGATGGTACCTCTGGTACCATCATTGACTGGATCCTAACAACTCACTCATCACCAAAGCCAGAACTTTATCTGATCCTCTCAGCGATCACCTACCAGCCTTTGCCAACCATCTCCCGTCTGCACTGCATAAAAAACATCACTACATCCAAACCCCCAATCTCTCCTCTTTCAACCCTCTAACTTTCTCTGAATGCTTAAAGCATACTGACTGGTCCTCTCTAAAAACTCTTCCTCTAGATGATGCCAGTTTCCTACTTTAGCCACTCATTCCCAACCCTTCTCAATCAGCAAGCCTCCCCTCAAACCAAACGCATCAAAATCAATCCCTGCCCATGGTTATCAAAAGATACTAAACTAGCCTTGCACCAAAGGGGCAAAAAATGGAAACAATATCAAAAACATAAAAACCCTAACACCCTCCTAGAGTCTAATAAACTATCTGCAAAAAACTAATAATTAAAGACTGCAAAGCCCACTACTCCAAACTCCAGTCCTTGCACTCAACAAATCCCAAAAAATTCTGGGACTCCATCTCATCCATGCTGCATCCTAACAACAAATAAAACCCCTGCCCAGACCCCAACCTCTCCAACCTAGAAACAGTGAGCCAGCTCAACTCATTCTTCATAGACTGCATAGCTAAACTATCAGCCTCCTTCCCACCCCCCCTCCTCCACCACCCCAATCATCAACCTTCCTCCACATCCTTCTGCCTTAAGCCATCCTTACAAGCACTATAAAAAGACTTCTCCTCAAACTCAAACCCTTTCACAATGCACCCGACAACCTTCCACCCACCTTCTTCAAACAATCTGAAGACAGCATTGCCTATCCCATCTCTATTCTTATAAATAGATCCATGCAAGAATTATACATCCCTTCTATCTGGCGCCATGCTTACATCATCCCCCTCCACAAAGGTGGCAAAAATACTGATACCACCAATTTCAGGCCTGTTGCCATCCTTTATCCTGTTTCTAAAATACTAGAGAAAACAATACAAGCACAACTCATGGCACACCTAACACTAAACCATCTCCTCTCCCCTACCCAACACGACTTCCGCCCTGGCTACAGCACCATGACTGCCCTTCTTTCCTTTCTTGAAACCATATACCTCGAAAGCAACTCAGGCAAGTTCATATTCACACTATTCCTAGATCTGTCAAAGGCCTTTGACACCATCTCACACACCCTACTTATATCCCAAACTCTCCACCCTACACCTCTCTCCCACCAGCATCGCCTGGTTTTCCAGCTACTTGTCCAACTGCCAACAAGCTGTCCAATGAAAAACTTCAACCTCCCCCTTCCTTCCCACACCCACAGGTGTCCCACAAGGTTCTGTTCTTAGCCCTCTTCTCTTCAACCTATTCATTAACAACTTTCCCCAATCCATCCCAGACTCATCTATCATCCAATATGCAGATGACTCAACAATCATCTGCTCAGCCTTCTCCCCCTCTGAGCTCCTAGCAAAAACTCAACTAGCCTTCTCCAAAACAGAAACCTGAATGCAGTCTAACCATCTGGTACTAAATGCAAATAAAATCAAACTAATGTTTTTCCCACGCCAAAAACTCCATTGACAAATCCACAATCACCATACAGAGCCAAAACAACACCCTCCTTAAAATTGTTCCAAACACTGTTTCTTGGCATCATTATTGTTGAAGAACTAAAATTTGAAACCCACATCCACTCCAAAATCAAGAAAATCCTCCAAAAGTTAGTTCTCCTCTACAGGCATAACAGCTTCCTAAGCCCCTCTACCCATCAAACTCTTGCATCCACCTTCCTACTCTCCTCCCTTATGTATGGTGCCCATCTTTTCACCAATCTCCATCTTGACCTTCGGTCCAAACTTGAATCTTGCTATCACAAGATCTCCAAATTTCCAACCAATTCAAAAAACTCCTCCCACAACTGCCACTCCCTCCTCACCCTCAACTGGCTTGACCTACCCAACTACCTCAGTTACCTACAACTCACCATTGCCCACAAGTTCATCTTTAAACCTGCCAACTGCCCAGCTCTCACTACTTCCTTAAATCCTTACTTTCCCAACCACTCACTCAGATCCAAAAAACAAAATCTCCTTCAGGTCCACAAACCTACATGACATCCTGGCCATCTACTGCTGTCCCACTCCTTAGCTAAACAGTGGAACTCTCTCCCCACACACCTACGCAACCTACCTAACCAGACAAATTTCAAATCTCAGCTACTCTCTCATCTTTCTTCCAAATGGGAATGCCCTTGCCATGCTCCAACTTAACCCCCCCATTCCACCTTGCACTGACTCATCCAACTACTTCTACTATTACTTTCATCCCACCCAAAACAAACCCTCCTCTACTAAAAAATAATTTTCTGCCTAATATCTATTTACTATTCTCTCCAATCTCAAATATACTATTACCCTTTCCATGCATAATATTTTCCTAACCTACTAATGGCTAGTAGCTATATATTTTGAAATGTTAAAATTACAATTGAGTTTAAAACAAAAATATTCACTTTATGTAAATGTTGAAATTTCTGTATTGAATTATGTCTTTTCATTTTTGTAACATTGTGACAAGCCAATTGCAAATATCATGGAGCTTATCTGTAAATGTTTAATGAGCTGTATGAACTATGTCCTTTTGTAACACGTGAAATGAAACTTGCAATTATTGTAGAGCTTTTCTACCCGGGCCTCCACTGAAAACGGGCTTGTCTTGGCCCAGTGGACTTCCCCGGTCATCAAACTTAAACAAATAAATAAAATGAAATAAATATCTGGTATATCATTCATAATGAACTGAAGATTTAGTTTCCAAACATATAGTTTAAGGTCAATAAGCAATTTTGTGATGTTGATAGAATCGGTCGATATAAAGGAAAAACTTATTTCTGCTAACCACAGAAACAACAGAACTAAGTTTCTGTGTTAAAACCACAAAGTCCGCTGGAACAGAATGTGTGGCCAAATTGAAAAGTGCCTTGTGTGGAAGCCTCTCCAGCCATGGTAGAAACACTGAACTAAGAACACCAAAAGCGTAGTAGAACACAAACCAAACTTCGTAACTGATAAAAAATCTACTAACCCCCTAGGCAAGGCTCCAGATACAGCTTGTATTTTTTAACACTTTCGTTCTTTAATAGTAAAAACAAGAACTTCATCAGAAAATACAAGTCAAATGAGAAAAGCAGTTTAAAAAGAGAGCCAAAAAAGTTACATGACTAAACACTACCAATCATTAAATAATGGGTGTTGCCACAAAACGAAGTACTTGAACTAAAATTTAAAGTGCATCTGGGTGCTAAGACAGTGGTAGCAGATTCACCAAATGCAATAACATTGCTCCAGGGTATTATGACAGTGGTAGCACATTTACCAAATGCAATAACATTTTACCTGGGCATTAGGACAGTGGTAGCACATTCATCAAATGCAATAACATTACTTCAGAGCTATAGGACAGTGGTAGTATGATCAACAAACGCAATAACATTGCACCAGGGTGCTAGGATAGTGGTAGCACATTCACCAAATGCAGTAACTTTGCACCAGGGGGAACTAGGACAGTGGTAGCACATTAACCAACTTCAATAACATTGCACCAGAGTACTAGGATAGTGGCAGCACATTCACCAAATGCAATAACATTGCACCAGGGGGCTAGGATAATGGTAGCACATTCATCAAATGCAAAAATATTGCACCAGGGTGCTAGGACATTGCTCGCGCATTCACCAAATGCAATAACAATGTACTAGGACAGTGATAGCACATTCAGCGAATGCAATAACATTGCACCAAGGTGCTAGGACAGTGGTAGCATTTTCACCAAATGCAATAATGTTGCACCATGGTGCAAGGACAGTGGTAGCACATTCACCAAATGCAATATCATTGCAACAGATGCTAGCACAGTGGTAGCATGTTCACCAAATGCAATCAATTCTACCAGGGCACTAGGACACTGGTCGCATGTTCACCAAATGCAATAACATTCCACTAGGGCACTAGGACACTGGTAGCATGTTCACCAAATGCAATAACATTCCACCAGGGCACTAGGACAGTGGTGCCATGTTAATCAAATTCAATATCACCACACCAGGGTGTTAGGACAGTAGTGCCACATTCACCAAATGCAATGACAATGCACCAGGGTCCATCACCACACCAGGGTGCTAGGACATTAGTGCCACATTCACCAAATGCAATGACATTGCACCAGGGTCCTAGGACACTGATAGCATATTCACCAAATACACTACCATTGCAGCAGAGTACTAGTACAGTGGTGCCACATTCACTAAATGCAATAACATTGCACCAGGGTACTAGGACAGTGGTGCCACTTTCAACAAATGCAATAACATTGCACCAGTGTGCTAAGACAGTGGTAACACATTCACCAAATGCAATAACATTGCACCAGAGTACCAGGACAGATGTAGCACATTTACCAAATGCAATAACATTGCACCAGGGTGCTAGGAGAGTGGTAGCATGTTCACGGAATGCAATAACATTGCACCAGTGTGCTAAGACAGTGGTGACATGTTCACCAAATGTAATAACAATGCACCAGGGGCTAGGATAACGGCAGCACATTCATTCACTAAATGCAATAACATTGCACCAAGGTGCTGGGACAGTGGTAGCACATTCACCAAACACAACAAAATTGCACCAGGATCTTAGGACAGTGATAGCATGTTCACCAAATGCAAACACATTGCACCAGGGCACTACAACAGTGGTAGCACTCTCACAAAATGAAATGACATTGCAGCATAGGACCAGGACAGTGGTGCCATGCTCGCCAAATGCAATGATAATGTACCAGGGCACTAGCACAGTGGTAGCACATTCACCAAATGCAATAACATTGCAGCAGGGCACTAGGACAGTGGTGCCACGTTCACCAAATGCAATAACATTGCAGTAGGGTGTTAGAACAGTGGTGCCATGTTCACCAAATGCAATGACATTACAACAGCACCCGAGAACAGTGACAGCGCATTCACCAAATACAATGACATTGCACCAGAGTACTAGGACAGTGGTGCCACATTTACCAAATGCAGCAACATTGCACCAGTGTGCTACAACAGTGGTGCCACGGAAGGCAATAACATTGTAAAAGTCTGCTAGGACACTGGTAGCATGTTCACCAAATGCAATAACATTGCACCAGGATGCTATCACAATGGTAGCACATTCACCAAATGCAATATCACTGCACCAGGTGCTAGCACAGTGGCATCATGTTCACCAAATGCAATAAGATTATACAAGGGTGCTAGGACAGTGGTAGCATCTTCACCAAATGCAATAACATTACACCAAGGTGCTAGGACAGTATTGCCACATTCACTAAATGCAATGACATTGAAAGTGCATTCACCAAATCCAATGACATTGCACCAGAGTACTAGGACAGTTGTGGCACCTTCAACAAATGCAATAACATTGCACCAGGGTACTAGAACAGTGGTGCCACCTTCAACAAATGCAATAACATTGCAGCAGGGTGCTAGGACAGTGGTAGCACATTCACCATGTATCATGGGTAACCATGTACCCATGAATTACCACATAGGTGGCAGTACACTAAACGTAGAAAGTGTAATGATAGACTTAGGGACACAGGTGGACAGTGGTCTCACCTTCGATAACCACATCGCCATCATCAGGAAATCCTTCTATGTGGCACACCTCATCACTAAGGGCTTTTCATCCAGAAAAAAGGAGATCATTGTCCCACTGTACTCATCCCTCATTAGACCCATTATAGAGTATAACGCCATGTTTGGTATGTACCTCACAAGACATCTGCAACAGCTGGAAAGGCCGCAGAAATACCTCACTAAAAGAATCACAGGCCTAAAGCAGATGCCATATGCTGATCGTCTAAAAAACTCCAGCTATACTCTGTGGCATATCATCTACTCAGAGGCAATCTCTGCTTAACATACAAGGCCATGTCAAACCCTGAGCTGTTGGACATGCTCCACTTAAAGAAATCCCAATCCCTCAGAGCCACACGCTCCAGGGATCTAAACCTTGTCATCACAATGAACAAAACATGCTGGAGGGATAGGTTCCTGACCCAGAGACTCCCCATACTCTGGAATAGACTGCCCATACATGTCAAAGCAGAGTGCCTCCTTGGCCCTCTTCAAAAGGAACCTTGATGATTGGATGGGAGATAGGAAATTCACCCCGGGGATCATGTCAGTCGCCCTGCTAGACAAGGGTCCAGGGAAGTAAATATTGTGGGAAGAAATATCCAGGGAATCGTTATGGCTAGGCTTGTATAGGCCCTAGGGCCGATAGCCTAGTACCAGCCTATGAACCAAATGCAATAACACTGCACCAGAGTACTAGGACAGTGGTAGCACATTCACCAAATGCAATAACATTCTACCAGAGTACTAGGACAGTGGTAGCACATTCACCAAATGCAATAACTTTGCACCAGGGCACTGGGACAATGGTAGCACATTCAAGAAGGAACCTTGATGATTGGATGGGAGATAGGAAATTCACCCCGGGGATCATGTCAGTCGCCCTGCTAGACAAGGGTCCAGGGAAGTAAATATTGTGGGAAGAAATATCCAGGGAATCGTTATGGCTAGGCTTGTATAGGCCCTAGGGCCGATAGCCTAGTACCAGCCTATGAACCAAATGCAATAACACTGCACCAGAGTACTAGGACAGTGGTAGCACATTCACCAAATGCAATAACATTCTACCAGAGTACTAGGACAGTGGTAGCACATTCACCAAATGCAATAACTTTGCACCAGGGCACTAGGACAATGGTAGCACATTCAAGAAATGCAATAACATTGCATCAGGATACTAGAACAGTGGTGCCACCTTCAACAAATGCAATAACATTGCACCAGGGTGCGTGAACAGTGGTAACACATTCACCAAATGCAATAACATTTTACCAGGGTGCTAGAACAGTGGTAGCATATTCACCAAATGCAATATCATTGCATCAGAGTGCTAGGACAGTGGAAGCACATTCACCATATGAAATAATATTGCATCAGGGTGCAACGACAGTGGTAGCACATTCACCAAATGGGATAAGACTGCACTAGGACAGTGGTAGCACGTTCACCAAATGCAATAACATTGCACATGGGCACTAGGACAGTGGTAGCATGTTCGTTCACCAAATGCAATAACATTGCAACAGGGTGGTAGGACAGTCATAGCACATTCACCAAATACAACAACATTGCACTACTGTGTTAGGTCAGTGGCAGCACAGTCACCAAATGCAATAACATTGCACCATTGTGCAACGATAGTGGTAGCACATTGCACCAGGGCATTAGGACAGTGATACCATGTTCACAAAATGAAATAACATTGTAGCAGGGCACTAGGACAGTGGTAGCACATTCAACAAATCCAATACAACTGCACCAGGGTGCTAGGACAGTGGTAACAAGTTCACCAAATGCAACAACATTGTACCAGGGTGCTAGGACAGTGTTAGCACATTCACCAAATGTAATAACACAGCACCAGGAGACTAGGACAGTGGTAGCATGTTCACAGAATGCAATAACAATGCACTAGGGCATTGGGACAGTGGTAGCACTTTCACCAAATACAATAACATTGCACCAAACATTCGGACATTGATAGCACATTCAGCAAATGCAATAATGTTGCACCAGGGAGCTTGGACAGTGGTGCCAGATTCACCAAGTGCAATAACATTGCACCAGGGTGCTAGCAAAGTGGTGCCATGTTCACCAAATGTAATAACATTGCACCAGGGTGCAACGACAGTAGTAGCACATTCACCAAATGCAATAACCCTGCACCAGGGCATTAGGACAGTGGTAGCACATTCACCAAATGCAATAATATTGCACCAGGGTGCTATGAAACTGGTAGCACATTCACCAAATACAAAAACATTGCACCAGTAGCACATTCACCAAATGCAATAACATTGTACCAGGACGCTAAGACAGTGGTAGCATGTTCACCAAATACAATAACAATGTACTAAGCGACTAGGACACTGGTGCCACATTCACCAAATATAATAACATTGATCAGGGTGCTAGGACAGTAGTGTCATGTTCACTGAATGCAATGACATTGCACCTGGGCACTAGCACAATTGTAGCACATTCACCAAATGTAATAATACTGCACCAGGACTCTAGGACGGTGGTAGCACATTCACCAAATGCAATAACAATGTACCAGGGCACCACGACACTGGTGCCACATTCACCCATTCACCAAGTATAATATTGCACCAGGGTGCTAGGACAGTAGTGTCATGTTCACTGAATGCAATGACATTGCACCTGAGCACTAGGAAAATGGTAGCACATTCACCAAATGCAATAACACTGCACCACTGTGCTAGGTCAGTGGCAGCAAATTCACCAAATGCAATTATATTGCACCATTGTGCAACAATAGTGATAGCACATTGCCCCAGGGCATTAGGACAGTGATACCATGTTCACCAAATGCAACAACATTGTACCAGGGCACTAGGACAGTTGGAGCATATTCAGCAAATGCAATAACACTGCACCAGGGCACTAGGAGAGCGGTGCCACATTCATCAAATACAATAACATTGCACCTGGGAGCTATGACAATGGTGCCATGCTCACCAAATGCAATGACAGTGCACTAGGATGCTAGGACAGTGGTAGCACATTCACCAAATGCAATAACATTGCATCAGAGTGTTAGGGCAGTGGTGCCACATTCACCAATTGCAATAACATTGCACCAGTGAGCTAGGACAGTGGTGCCATGTTCACCAAATGCAATAACTTTGCACCAGGGTGCTAGGACATTGATGTCACATTCACCAGATACCATAACATTGCACCAGTGTGCTAGGACAGTGGTAGCACTTCACCAAATACAACAACATTGCACCATGGTACTATGAGCATTAGCATATATTGCTCTCAGAAAACAAGATAACTACACAGAAAATAGCCTGGTGCAACACATGCACATACATACATATGCACACACACACACACATATATATATATATATATATATATATATATATATATATATATATATATATATATATATACACACACACAATACATACATACATATACACACACATATATATATTGTTAGCAGTGTTTCCCTTGCACAAGCAAGTATTTTAATTTCTTGTTCTGCTCCTAAACCATTGTGTTTCCTCTTATAAATTATGTTCCCCAGCACAAACCTTGCCCTTCTTATATCTTTCATTTGCATCCTGACACTCTTGTTATTTTCCATCCCCAGTGACCACTCTAAAACAATTTCTCCACCTGTGTTGTCTGGATTCCATACCAATGACTATTTACTAGTTTCATTATTATTTGTAACAGTACCACGTTTTTGTTGTTTGGTTGTACAGACCTGTTTACTTACCCAACACCTGTTGTTCTCTCACTAATCTTTCCCTTCTACCATGCAAACATGCTTATTGTTCTGCCTCCAGAAGTTGGTTTCTTGCTTTATTATTTATTTTTCTCATGTATTAATTCATAACGTAAAACATTACCTTGCCTTTAGGTTTGTTCCTGCAGTTACACTGACGTCTGACAGACTGATAATATCAGTCACTGCATGGCTCTGCAGTTCAGTCACAATGATCTCTCATTAGTTACATTGATACCTGTAAACTTTGCAGTGATCAGGATTTATAATGGCTTTGGCAGGCTCAACTACTATGCTGTCTCACACCACTGTCTCTAATATGCAACTCAGTAAAATAAGTAACTAAGTAAGTACATAAATAAGTCAAACAAGAGCACCTAATGTTTTTGTGTTCACACAGTAACAAGACAGGCTCTCTCCACAGTTTCTCTCTCTCTCTGGCAGAGGAACAACTCAGATTTGACTGGACCATAAAATGATGGAGAGGAAGGACAAGGGCAAGTGCGGATATTTGTTACTAATAAAGCAGTACACAAGTTGCATAGTCTACTATGTGAACAGGTTCATACATGAGTGTATGAGTACATGAATGGCCCCTCTGGGCCATTCTAAGCCTAGCAAATTACCTCATGTGAGAATCAAACCTGGTATCTTGTGTTTGTAAGGTAAACACTAACAATTATGCCAACCTCTCCTAAGCTTCTTGTGAATGAAGTCAACACAACCTACAATCTGTGAATGTATCAGGCAGCTTTTCTAGGTGTGTGTGTGTCACTTACCAAGTGGGATAAGGCAAGCCAATCAGTAAAGACTAAATCCAACCATCATCCATGTAGGGGCTGGCTCACGGGATTGCACAAGTAAACACATATGCAGCTACAGGATTTTAATTAAAAAAACAGGGAATCTAGTTTTCCATTTTTTTCTGGAAAAAACTGCAGATAAAGCCCAAATTTGGTCTGTCCGAGTTTAAAAAAAACAGTATTTTCACAGAAAATGGTATTTTTAGGCAGAGTACTCATTCAACACAACCTGTATTTCTTCCCATATTTACTATATCTATAATACTGTCAAGCTTACATTTTTCTGTATTCTCTCTATACCATCTGCTTTAATTTTGCATACATATACACACTAAAAAATTATAATGAAATCACTGTAATTACATTTAAAAAATCACAGGTATTATCCAAGTGCAACTAACTCTGGACAAGACCGCAATCCAAACTGTAGCTTGCTACAGACCCCCCACCATGCCCCAGGATTCACACTCCTTATTTCTTGATACACTGGAAAGTATTAGGGTACAACCCAACACCCTAATAATGGACGATTTCAACTACCCCACCATTAACTGGGAAAACTACTCATGTACCAACTCTTTTGCTCATCGTTTTCTAAAATTCATAAATTCCAACGCATTGGATCAAATTATTCACACCCCCACCAGGGGCAGCAATATCCTAGACCTGGTCATTACCAACATGAGAAACCGGTGTTCCACACCAGAGGTCAATTCCTCGTTGGTCAGATCCGACCACAAGCTAATCAGCCTAGACATCCACATACCACCCCCACCCCCAATTAGGGAAACCATCGTAAAAAACTTCTCCAAAGCCAACTTCACACTTCTTAAGACAGAAGTGGCAAACTTCATGACACCCATGCAGACGGACAATAGAGGTATGACTGCCGAATCCTACACAAATGCACTTACACGAGTGCATGGATCATGCTATCCCTAATAGAACCAAGATGTTATCCTCCAAAAAAAAACGAAGCCAATCTGGTGGTCCTCTGCCATAAACAAACTCTACAACAGAAGAAAGAAACTGTTGCAAAAAAGAGTAAAATCCCATGACTGGAGGAACTCCCTGGTCAACCTCAGTAAGAAGCTGAAATCTCTCATAAAATCCTCCAAAGCTAGTTACGAAAACAAAATTGCCACTGACTCTAAAGACAACCACAAAGCACTCTATAGCTATGTCAAGAATCTAAATGGGAACACTCACATCTGCTCTGAGTTACAGCACAATGGCACTAAATATACAGAACAAACTGATACTGCCAACATCCAAGCAGATATTTTCAGTGCTAACTTTACCCCCCTCTCACCCCCTAGAGGGCCCATCTCTATACCGGAAGAATGCAAAGTTCCTATAATCACGGCTGCACAGGTAAAAAACACACTCTCCAAAGCCAAGAACACAGCATCCATGGGATCTGACAATATTCCAGGCTGCGTTCTACACGAACTACAGAATGAACTGGCACCCTACCTAAGTACCATGTTCAATCATAGCCTCACCTCAGGCTTTGTACTCACTGAATGGCGCACTGCGACGGTTATCCCACTCCACAAAGGGGGAGCCACGACGGACCCCGGGAACTACCGCCCCATTAGCCTGATGAGCCTGGTCTGCAAGGCCATGGAACGTATCATTGTGGAACTCATAAACAAAGACATTGGTAATCTCCAAACTCTGGACCCTACCCAGTTTGGATTTGTAAAAGGCAGATCATGTCTCCTAAACCTGGTTGACTTCTTTGAAGCAGTCACCAAAGCCATAGATGAGGGTAAAATGGTCCACACAGCTTATCTAGATCTCGCCAAGGCTTTTGACACCATCCCCCACTCTGGAATTATAGATAAGCTCACTAAACTAGGTATACATCCCTATGTCACAAGATGGGTTGCCAACTGGCTCACGGACAGAACCCACACTGTGAAAGTAGCGGATTCCAAATCCGACATCAGACCAGTGACAAGTGGAGTACCACAGGGTTCAGTCCTGGGTCCTCTCCTGTTTGGTATCTACTTCTCTGAAGTACAGGCCAACACAGTAGGTCTTTGGCTAACAAAGTTTGCAGATGACTGCAAACTAGGAGCCATAATCGAAACTCCTAATGATGTGGACAAACTACAAAAGGGCCTCACTGAGACAGATACCTGGTGTCAAAGCCATGGCCTGAAGCTCAATGCCAAAAAGTGTATTGTCATCCCCTTTGGTAAAAACTCTGTACCCATGAACTACCACATAGCTGGTAGTCTACTTAATGCCGAAAATGTGATAAGAGACCTTGGGACACAGGTGGACAGTAGTCTCTCCTTTGATAATCACATTGCCACAGTGGTCAGGAAATCCTTCTATGTGGCTCATCTCATCACAAAAGGATTCTCATCCAGAAAAAAAGAGGTCATTGTTCCCCTCTACTCATCACTCTTTAGACCCATTATACAGTACAATGCCCCTTTTGGTATGTACCTCACAAGACATCTACAACAACTGGAAAGACCACAGAAATACCTCACAAAGAGGATTACTGGCCTCAAACAGATGCCGTATGCAGACCGTCTCAAAAAACTACAGCTTTACTCCATTGCATACCGCCTACTCAGGGGTGATCTCTGCCCAACATACAAAGCTATGTCAAACCTAGAGCTGTTGGACATGCTCCACTTAAAGAAATCCCAATCCCTCCGAGCTACACGCTCTAGGGACCTAAACCTTGTCATCACAATAAACAGAACATGCTGGAGGGATAGATTCCTGTCCCAGAGACTTCCCATACTCTGGAACAGACTACCTATCTATGTCAAACAGAGCTCCTCATTAGCACTCTTCAAGAAAAATCTTGATGATTGGATGAGAAATGGGAAATTCACCCCGGGGATCACTTCTGTGGCTCTGCTCGACAGGGGCACAGGAAAATAATTTTCCTGGGTGGCGAAAGCCAGGGTACATTTTTTGGCTAGGCTTGTATGGGCCCTAGGGCCGATAGCCTAGTACCTACCTATGAACCTATAATTCCCAGAATTCATCTCATGAAAATGGGATTTCATTTTTTTGAGAACTATAAATAAGCCTTTCTTCAAAAGTTATGAAAGCTTGAAATACAAGTAATCTAGACAGAGAATGAATAACCAGTTGTGTACATCACCCTTAAAATATGACATCCTGAAAATACTGAGACATGTGAAAGCTATACCAAGCAGCCCACCACCCCCACCCCCAATATAGGGCTGTTAACCATCAAATGCTGTCTCTCTTGCTGGAACTTAAACAGTTAAGTGAACTCAAATCGCCAGAATTACAAACAGTACGACTAGAAAAGCTTTTCCCAAATACTCATTTGTTCTTTTCCTGCGGTATAAATATCAAACCTACATTTCAGCTGCTCAATGCCCATTTTTAATGACTTTGTTTGCATAATATCGTTTATGGTTAATTCAAAGTCTGCAGTTAACTTCCCTTTACTTGTTATGAGTACTTAATAGTGGAAAAAGCATACATTTCTAGATGTTTGTTAATGACTCCAGTCTAACAATAGCTAGAAAAGAGCTGTGTCATTATGTGCTGTGTATTGCATCAAGCCAGAGAGGAGCAATTTTTATACTAGTTCTTAGATTCTCAGAACCATTCCTATCAAATGCACACAAACAATGCAAACTGCAGTGTTTTTGATGAGAAAACAATAAGCAGCTAACAATAAATTATGGCAAAAATATAAATCTGACTTGGAAGCTGGCATTGCTTCAAACTTTACAATGACTGAATATGATATAAGAAGGGTAATAAATACTTCACATACCTTACTTTAGGGATTGTAAGTCAGTTTTGATAACTGCACATACATTTGTATCTAGTCAACTGTTTACACGCTAGTGCTTCGTAGCAAAATGATTGAAATAGGTGTTTTCAGGTTGCAACAACAAATCCATTTTGTCTCTCACAGTGTGGTCAGTGTTACTATCTCACAGCAGTTACTTCTGTAGTTTGGTTCTTGTCTGGGGTGCCTTCTATGTGACATCTACATGCTCTCCATGTCCATGGGGGGTGGGTGATTCACTGGGTGTTGCTGTTTCTTCCCACCTGTGTGAACTACAAGTCTCCAAACTGCCCACAAGTGTGTGTGCCTCCTCCAATGATTTGACACCCCATTCAGGATTAGTTGCCTGCTTTGGCCTGAGTTGCTGGATGCTCTTTATCTCCTCTGTGGCCCTAAAAATGGATTAAGCAAGTTATTGGAGAATGAAGGAATATTTCAAAATAAGTTATCAAATTACTTCTAGTTCATCAGTTTAGTTCAGATGATGTATATGTTTGTTTACTTGTTTCTGTCAGCACATAATAGCCATTTTCTTAGAGTTGCTGACTCAGTGGAACGCATATCTCTAAACTGCCCAGATTTTCGCAGAATGTCCAGATTTTTGACTCATATTTTCACTCTAATTATCATAAAATTGTATTTTTATAACAAATCACTGGGAAATCATTGAGGAGTGAAGTCAGAAAATAATGGCAGACATTTAATTTTCAGATTTCATATCCTTCAGAAAATTCATGCTAATGCAATGCATGTTATTCTATCAACTTTCTAAGTTTGTAAGACCAATATTTAAAAAATGTCACAATTTTTAGGCCTTTGTCCCCCCTTATTTGTAGCTTTGTCCAGATTTCTTGCTCTAATAGGTTGAGAGGTATGCTATAGCATATACACACAATTATTCTACAAAATATTACTTATACGTAGCACAGATGCCAGTTAACTAACTATACAGCAGAAAATTACTATGGACAAGTACAGATCCTACAAGAGCAACAACAAGATGTTTAGGCAAACATAATAAATATGCACAATATAAACAATTACTAGTTAACATTAACATGTGTAGCATAATACAGACAACAGCAACCAAGCATACTGCCAAATAAACAAGCCAAACAGAACATGTACATCTAACACACACATTAATCTTCATCTATGCAGAGACAGAGATGTAGGGTTCCCATCACAGTATTTATTGTTGCTGTGATGGTATAGTCCCTTGAATGTGTAGTATTTTTCAAGGTGTCATTTTGTACATTTCCTAAAACTCACAGATAGCAAATTATGCAAAATGCTAAACAGCAGAAGCCACAAAACTATCCTTTCCACAGTGTCTGTTATAGCAATACTCACTTCTATTGTTTTACAGTAAGCCTTTAATTCATTAGTATAGTACACCCTAGTGACAAACTATACCGGTTTACTTTGTCATTTTATTTATCTACATTTTGGTTACCAGGATAGATCACAGCAAGATCAACTCAGTCGGGGTTGCATTCAAAACAGTGGTCAAAAATATAACAATCAACACAACAAAAGAGATACTTTGTATGTACAATCTTTACACCATGTTAAGGAGAAAAAGTTGAAATGTGGGATCTGAGACATAGCAAGAAAGCAGAGAGCAGCAAGTTTACCCTGCAAATTGTAGGCGGTAACACAAGGTGTTTAGTGGGCAAAGCAAGAGACAGGTAATGGTCCGAGGAACTGAGAAAAGTAAAAGTTGTGAGATGCCAGTGAGCAAGGAGAAAAAGAAGCTACGTTCATATTTACAGGAAGCAGAACATAGTAGTAACCAAGAGAAAAGTTCTGTAAATAAGGTGATGTCAGAGGAAATAAATACAGTGCAGAGTAGTGTTGATTAAGTGATATGTCCTGCATTTTATCACTTGCATTTATATTGCTGCGGTAGCGTTGTCACCTCACAGTAAGACGCTGTCCGGTTCGATTCTCAGCTAGAGCGTCTTCTGCGTGGAGACATACGTGAATGGGCGTACCTTCGTTGGAGGTTGTGTGTCAGGGCTGGTAACTCGGCACGTAAAAATCAACTACCAATCATTAGTGGACCAGAGTTCCGCTGTGGCGACCCCTAACTGGGAAAAGCCGAAAGAAACAACAACATTGCTCAAAAAGAATATGTTTGAGTTGGGGCCTGAACTTAGCATAGTTAGCATGCACAGTGAGACAGGGGAAAAGAATTGCCACAGTTTTGGAGTATGTACCTAAAAACGAGAGTTTGAGCTGTGCAGTTTAGTTGATGGGGTTTTGGAGAACAGGGTCTAGTTGTATCCTGGCTTCTGAGGTTGTGGACTGGGGCGATAGTGATTATTATTATTATTATTATTACAACTGTAGAAGGGGCATCTTGGAGGAGAAGTCTGAGAAGTTGGGAGCCTAAGATTAGGTTGGATCTGCCTTGTACTGGGAACCAATTTGACTTAGATAAAGTAAGGCACTGGTGTTCAAGACAAGGAGAATTATTGATGAACTGGCATATTTTATTAGATGAGGTCAGTACTGAGAGGAGGTGGCGAACAAGGATAAGCCATACTAAAGTTGCCTGAGCAGAACACCTTTCCCAATGGTTGCTCTAAATGGTGATTAGAGGAACTGAGATATTTTCTGTGACCAGAAAAGGAGGTAGTTGATTTTAAATTTATATTTTTGAATATGGTCCTGAAAGTTAAGAGGTTGGTCAAGCCAGATGCCCAGGTATCTGAATGATGTTTTGCTGCTAATAAGGTTGTTGTGGTAGCCCAAAAGCCTGAGGGAGCTAGGAGCTTTGGAAAGTAATTTCTTAGCCCCAAACAGCACACCCTTTTTTTCTGGGGGGTAGTTAAGGAGAACTTTTTGGATGTTAGCCATTCGTTTGGGTCTACAAGGTCAGTTCATAGGTTTGGTTTGGATTGCCTGCAGTACTCAGCTGGATATATTGATAACCATGTCAACAGCATAAAAGATGAGCTGTAAGTGGGGCAGACTCCGGCGTAAATTTATAAAAACAAAAAAAGAGAGCTGGGGCCAGTAATGACCACCTGTGTTCCAACTGAATGAGTGCAGACAACAGGTGTAAGAGGGGAGTTAATCTTCATGGTAACATAGCTCTTATTTAAAAAACACTTGGTGGTTTCAGTGCTAATGTTAATATCCAGGAGGCTGGCTAAAAATATTGAGAGGCCCACCACGTCAAAGGCTTGAGCAAGGTAAACGAAAATAGCATCATAAAGCTTTCCTTTATCCATGTTAGGGAGAATGTTGTTTGTTAAAGTTTAGAGTGCAGTCAATGTATTCCTTCCTGCCCAAAAGCCATGTTTGTTGGACAGTAAATGGTATGTTTCCAGATATGAGGCAAGTTGGTTGCAAATTATTTTTTCAAGGACAGAAAGTATGGAGATGGGTCAATAGTGCCCAAAGGAGGAAGGTTTTGGATCTTTAGGAACAGCTCTGACAATGGCTAACTATTTTATACGTAAATAAACCAAAACATGGATAAAACTTGTATGTGTTTCATTTATTGCAGGTAATAAACACAAACAAACAGCAGCAAGATCTTTTGTATAACAAAATAAACCGTGCAGAAACTTTGCAGTGTGGAGGGTGTGAAGTTCACTCGTTGACTGCAAAGTTTCTGCTTGGTTTGTTTTTGGCCCAGTACAGAGTGCGTACTGGGTTTTCTAAGACTTTGAGGGATACCACAAATTTTTCTTTTTGTATAACAAAATGCTTCTTCTAACTAATTTAGCTGTCTAAAGTGCTATACAAAAGCCTGTATGTCTGTTTGTTCATATTTATTTCACGCAATAAAGGCAACAAACGTGCATTTATCCATAGCTTCATTCATTCATTTTATCTGTTCATACTATAGTATCAATTCCTGTATTCACAGTACTGATGATTACTTTTTTTCTCTATTCAGCCATTTATATAGTAGGTAAACAGGTTAATTGACTGACTCATTTCAGTCGCAGCTTGGGCCATAAGGCATTCTTTTAACTTGTATTCATTATTTAACCAGGGTAAAGCGCTGGCCCAAATGGATGATTTTTCACTCTCCATGCAGGAGAAAACAACAGACAGAAGATAACAAAACTGACATTTTTAAATGGATGCCTGCGTAGTGATGAACACAGAATAAGGTTTTACAAGCAGTTGAGATGGCAGAGAGTATAGTGAACATACATGTACACGTGCATTTATTTGAACACATCTACACCTTAATATATAATAGTTAGGCCCCCAAATACTTAAAATAGTGCTTCTGTGCAAGACATCTGCAAGTACATTACAACAGCCACATATTTTCTATACTGGCAGTTATAATGCAAATTGCATGAACACACACACATGATAGATGTGTGTGTGTGTGTGTGTGTGTGTGTGTGCGTGTGTGCGTGTCTGTGTAAGGGCACAGTATATTTGCATATAAAGCAAAATCAGTTGTTTTGTAATACGCATGAAGTCTCATTCTCTGTATACTATTGTAAGGTAATTATTGATGAACTGGCATATTTTAAAGACTGATTATTTGGTGTAAAGGAAGAGTTTATTAATACAGAGTGCAGTAGCTTCAGAGTAAGGATCATTTTACTTTTGAGATTATCTGAAGAATCTGCATATGGATTTCTACAATGAATAAAAATATATTATTTTGTATTTTACTTATGTTTATATGCTAGATTATTAGCTCAGCTGACTGATGAAAGTAGACCTTTATTTTCAGAAAAGTGGCAAAAAGAAACATAGATATGACATATAGTACAGATCCAAGAAACAGAATAACAGGAGTTTGTGTTGTACAGAGTACAGTTACACTAGCATGTTCATAAAAGTGCTAGCAATTTCATTCAACACTTACATGAGCTTAATCACTGTATCATAGTTTTAAGTTTTAAAGATGGGTTCATTCCTAAATTCAAGATAAAAGAGATTCCATGCAGTCAGGCTCGCTGACCTAAGAGCTCTTTCTTCTGGCAGGAGATTAATTTGAGATTTTACTAATATGGTAGCCCCATTAATTTGAAGTTTTAATAATACTACCCTGCAAAGCCCTTTAGGATTATTGGAAGTAAACGAAGTTAAGTTTTCTGGCTGCAATGGGTAGGTCTGGGAACTAAGGTTTACCTAATGAAGACGTTAGTGAAAGGGTGATTCCTTTTCTTTAAGGCTTGATGTGTTACTGTTCATGTGAAATGTGAAGTTATCAAAAAATGTTTTTAAACTTTCCTCTTTTTACCATTGCCTTCTGTAATGGATTGTTCTCAATCACTGCAAATGTAATCAGCAGTTTTGAAAGCATGTTTACTACAAGTCAACACGCTGATCTTATCCAGCAATTGGAAAATGGCACCAGCGAGTCACAATAAGGACATGCTGTGATGTGCTTTGCTTCCCCTGCAGATTCACCACAGGCTACAGCAGACAGGCAGGGTTTTCCCATACAAATAAGGCCTTCCACTTACAGTTTAAATTTAATGTCAAAGCCCATCCCCTGCCTGAGAAGTTTCTACCTGACTCCACCATGTCTGGATGATACTGCATAACAATACAGAGTCTTCTAACAGTCCCTATAGCCTGCATTTTACAAAATCTAGCAGCTCTTTTCTTCTGAGGCCATGCTAATTACTGTAAGTGGGATTTACAAATCAGTGTAGGAATTATCACTGCCTTTTGGATAGCCTTTAGTTGATATATTCAAATACAGGTTAGTTCAAAGACTATTGACTACGCTTAGTTCATTTATTCCTTTGTTTACATATAACAAATGTAATCCATGTGATCCATGTTTTGCAAAATCAGAAAAAACATAAGCCTGGCTATGCCTTCTACCATACCTCTCAACCTCTTAGAGCCAAAACCTCGACAAAGACATCAATAAAAGTGGGACAATTTTTAAATACTGATCTTATAAACTTAGAAAGCTGATAGAATAACAGTTTTTGCATTAGCATGAATTTTCTGAAGGGTATGAAGCCTGCAACTCCAATGTATGTTGTTATTTTCTAACTTAAATCTTAAATGATTTGTCACTAGTTTTTCAGAAAACCACAATTTTATGAAAAATGGATCAAAAATATGAGGCAAAAATCAGGACAGTCTGCGAAAGTCTGTACAGTTGAGAGGTATGCCCCTTACTAATACGAACAGGCATAGATAAATGCCAGTAGGGTGCTCTTTTTTCTGCACTGGCAGCTGCATTTATTACTGAATTTAATTTATTCATTTGATTTTGTTAATGGGTTAAGACCTGATACCATTTTACAGGAATACTCTAGAAGAACTGCCTTAATAAAGTAACTTGCTCAGAGTCAGAAAACACTACAGAATAGGGTGGGGGACTTCAACCCAGAGCTACAGGATGAAACTTTACAAGAAGCTTATAATACTGGCACTCAAAAATAAACTCTACCCAGGCTCCCACAGTTTCTGATAGTTCATAAAGACAGACTCCCACACAAAAGTGTTGTGCCTTCCCTTCCTCTGCAATATGCCCATGTCGTTTCTTATTTCAGTGCATTCATTGTTCATAACTCTAACCCTCACATTACGTTCCTGTACACCATACATCATTTGTCCTACTATAGTGACTTTTAAATTATTTACTTAATTACTAGTTGGCTGGGTTTGCATAGGAGAACTTTTATAATCACATTCTGTTGTTTTCTACAAACTTACACATACAATACATTGCTGAAATGTAACATTGTGTATTCATTCAGCAATGAATACATATTTACACACTATGTTGTTCACTGCTGCATCTGTAACACATTATTACTCAAGACATATTAAAAACCCACCCTGACTGCTGCTACAAATCTAGCTTGCCTTGCAATGTATGTGCAGTTACCTAGATTTCCCTGCACTTTCACTTAACGGGTCAACAGAAACTGTTGAGCTTTTACCAACTCTAAACTTAGCTGTTTCTCCACCATTGTGCACTGTTTTAGTTGCTGGGAAAGATAACCACACATACCAGGTACAGATAGTAGACAGCGTCTAAGGATCTTCTTCTTTCAGCTTTTCCCGGTTAGGGGTCGCCACAGTGGATCATCCCTCCAAAAATAATTCCATCAGTATAGAATTCCTCCTGCTTATTTCCAAATATCTCTGGCACTTAAAGTACTTAGGTAATATATCGTTAATATACAATTTCCTTTTCCTTTATTGTTCATTGTTAGTATAATGTAAAATGCATCTCTAATCTAATACTATTATCGATATGTGATCTATGTGAATTGTTATAAGTATAATTTAAGACGTAGGTGCATCAGAAATACTGCTGCTATATACCATTAATTCATAGTAACTTTTCAAAACACTTCTTTTTTTATTTATTGACATTTGTTTACCAGGAAAGCCCATGTGAGTAATAAATACTCATTTTCAGTGGAGACCCAGGGAGAAAAGCTCCAGAGAGTTGGATAACATCAAATAAAACAGTATTTTAGGTGTTCATAGGTTGGTACTAGGCTATCTGCCCTAGGGCCTATACAAGTCTATCCATAACAATTCCCTGGCTATTTCTTCCCACAATATTTACTTCCCTGAACTGTAATTTAAAAAAAAAAAGCATATGCACATACTTGACAGTGGAATACATAGGATACAATAAAACATGAGATAACACCAGTGATATAATAATATAAAAATTACAATTAGTATACACAGAAGTATTAGAAGTATAATCTATTATGCTAGGAAATAAAAAAAGTAATTCCAAGAAAGTGTTTTTTTACCACATCTGCTCTATTAATGGTCTCTGAGCTGAAAGATAGGGAAAGTGCAATAAATACATAATTGCTAGTCATGTTATTTTTAGGGCTAGTTTAAAAATATCTAATTTCCAAAGATGCAATTTGTTAAGTGCTTCAAAATAAATGGCATACCTTGACCTATCACCTCCAATTCAGAAACATCTCCCATTTACCATATCACAATTTGTCACCTGAGCAACAAGAAGTTACGTATTCCTTTCACAGATGGAACACAGTTGCACCTTTAAAAAACTTACAGCTTTACAAATCTCAGGCAACAGCATACATAGATTGATTACTTTTAACCCCCAAAGCTAACCACCATAGAAGAAGAAGTTAATGGTTATCTATATTACACAGAGTTAAACTAGTACTATACTCACTAATCTTTAAACTAGTAAATCTGGTAAGTTACTTTTCTGTGATGTGACCAGACAGTTGTGAGTTCCCTGGCATACGTTGTGATAAATGGCATACCTTGACCTACCACCTCCAATTCAGAAACATCTCCCATTTACCTTATCACAATTTGTCACCTGAAAGAATTTCTAATTTCCCTAAAAAAAAAAAAAAATCTAATCAGTGAAAACCTTAGTTGTAAATTAATGAAAAAAACTGCACCTTCATTTTTGTTATATTTTTTTCCTCTCTTCTTCCTTTTCACACCTCTTTTCGTTCCCTTTTCCCGTTATTCGACATTTAAAAATTGAATATAGTATTCAAGTGTCAATACCTTAATGTTAAGTAAAATCCTGTTCAGTTTTATAAACACTGCTAGTATACTTAGCTAGTTGACCCACCTGTAACCTGTCATAATCCTGTGTGTTGACAAAGCTTGAAGCATTTTACTGTACTACTTCTGGAGGTAAACTTGAGAAACAGTCCCAGAGGAATCAGCACTGTACACTGGTTAACAAACTGAGATAAATGCATAACACAACACCAATAGCACACTTATATTGTTCTGCATTTCATATATGCAAATATTTAATCAATCTCTGTTCTCCAGGGGAACCACATCATAGTCAGGAGAGAGAAGCAGATCAGCAGAGGGATGCTTATTTTCCAAAAAAAGGGCAGTGAAGAAGTACAGGGATGTTTTTTTCACAATTCTGATAGCCGAATAGGCATATAAGAATTAGATACCCATTTTCAGAAGAAAAGACGAGCAATAAGTAAGTTAAACTGCTTGTAGAGGACTACAAAGTATACAGATGATACACTGCATCTTAAGAGGACATCTGCCTGTATGTATCACCCTAAGTGAGGATTCAGCTGCACGAGTGTGTGTGTGTGTGTGTGTGTGTGCGTGGAGACACTGTCATGTGCATGTGGAGAGATGTTTTGAAAGTGTGTGTGTATGGGCGTGCGGATACTATGTTTGAGTGGGTGGATTGAGGCAGGCTTCTGTTTCTCAGTGTTTCCCATATAAAGAATGAAATCACATAAAGGTACCGAACTTCAACCCAGGGAAAAAGTGCAGTAATGCACTTCAAAGCGAACTACTTGATTACGTCTTACAATCGACAATAATATCTAATGCTGAACTATTTAAAGCTTTTATAATGGAAATATATATTTTTGCAGATAGGCAATTCACCTGATTTGTGAAGCTTACATTTCACCTTCCGTACTTAATTATTCTTTTTCTAGGATCATCCCACCTCACGGAAAGCACATACTATTACTAGTAACAACAACAACAACACAATCACAATAATAATATTGCTCTTTCTCTGAGGTGGCACAGACTTGAAATAAGAATAAATAAGTGGGCACAAGTTCTCATGCCCATACAAAAATTAGTTTGATGCAATCTAATTAAAGATTCAGCTTTAACTTTAGATGTTGGTGTTCAATTTGCATAAACAGCATCTTGTTTTATTTCCATATTCTTTATACTGCATATTCACTTATGGTTCTTTTTACAATTATCTAACAAAGATTTATTTTCTGCAGTTTGCATATGACTTATTTCTAAAACTGTAACAAAGCTTTTAAAAAAAACTTAGGTTAAGTAGATTTTATTGTATATTTTTCTAAGTTATCAGAACCTATATTTATGCATTAGTATTTATATGCTGTCAGGTCTCCAATCAAAGAGGTTTAGCTCTCTACAAATTCAAAATTAAAAAAGGTCTGGTTATGGTTACTCAAGTTTAGTAATGAAGAAAAACAGTTCTTTTAGCATATTTTTAACAGTTAAGTCTACACATTTCCCTATTTTGAAGGTACCCATGTTTTCAGACGTGATTTACCCCTGCACATGAAATACCTATTTTTTGGTGGTATGCCTCTGTTTTCAGGCTTCATGTACCCCATTCAGACAACTTTCTGAATTCCTGTCATCACAAAAGATTTTTGAAGCTAATGCACGTGCGCAAACACACACACAAACAAAAATACTACATTCCCAACATGCTAGTGTCACCAATAATTTCAAGAAAGACAACTCTCCTCTTAGATCTCTCTTTCTTAAAAGCAAAAATAAATGAACTTGCATGGTAGAACTTTGCACACAGTTCATTAAAGTTGATAATTTTTTATTACTTTTCAAGGGCCTTTTGTACCTATTTTCACTGTGTGCCAGATGAGAGATATACACAACCCAGATGTAGTGTTCACACAGGAATGCCATTTGCTTGTAATAAGTTACTTTACAGATGAGTTATCAGACAGAGCGTAAGCTATAAGGCTAAATATCTTGTGGACCAAATCCGTATCGTTTTTACCCAAGGAAACTTTACTAATCCTATGGCCCATCCAGTAACCAATAATACCTCTTCTTTATGAACTTTTTTTTTTTTTTAACTGGCCCCATTTTTGGGATTTTCTCATGTCATCTCCTTTCCTTCTGTCTTCATCCAACCATAGCCCATTGTCCTCAGTTTTCTTCCCTTAGAGCTGGATACACCCTTTTTGTTTCAGTTCCTGTAACCTATTCCTCTCGTTTCCTGATCTCTGGGTAGAAGGTTCATTTTCATGATGTCATTTCCACTCCCCCAATGCCATATATATGCCAATAAACTATCTGCAGCCCAGTACATTTACAATGCTTACTAACTTTGACATCCACCTAAAAAACGTTTCAGTCTTATACCACAAAGATAATACTTTATGTATTTTTTGCTTCTGCCATCTTTATGGTGCTTTTTTCAGAGTAATTATTGCAATGCAATTCATTCATTATTACATCTGTAAAAGTACAGTTGTATAAGTAAACTTACCACAACAATCATAGCTAGCTTTAGGCACCAGCGAACCCTGAGGTTGCTGGGGGCAGCCAACCACAGCAAGTTATCTCATCCTTATATTTTGTAACATGTTTGTCAAACCAACAAAGACCAGTACAGCAATCTTGTATATTTAATAAACCGGGTGGGTAAAATTCAAAGGTATTTCTGGTCATAATAACAATGCTTTATCAAGCAATAGGCATCAGAATTCCAATAAATATTCTACAACTGACATAGTTCCCCTGGCTTAGTCAAACCTTGCTGTTGGACATTTTTTCCACTAAATCTAACTACAAACCCAGATTTAGGTTCCTGCAATACCCATAGTTGCAGGGGGCATTATCTTTGACTAAGTGGAATCCCAACAAAAGCTGCTACTTGTTGAGGAAAAAACGAGGCAGAAAAAAATGTATTAATTTCCTGGATATGCTGTTTAATCTGAACAGGACTGTGATATGACCCAGTTAGGATAAAAATAATGAACATGAGTAATGTAAGCTCTAGAGAGATCAGCAGCCCAGAGTGATTTATCTCAGTTCAAATTTTGGATTTTAAAAAGAGCTGATGCTTCCGATCATCAGGGATGGTTTATTTATTTGACATTTGTTAACCAGGTTAGTCCAACTGGGCAGCAGCCCTTTTTCAGCGGAGGCCAGAGGAGAAAAGCTCTAAGTGATACATGTAACAAAAGTAATCAAATGACAGAGTAAAGAAAAACATTTAGCGTTAACAAATATGACAAAATAGTCAGAGGAAAAACATGCAAGAACATGGTTCTCTCTCTTTCAGGGAGATTTATAAATACTGGCAGAGCACCTGATACTATAACTCTCAACTTCTTTGCTCAAGAATCAGTATAATGCCAAACATAACAGAAAATGGCTCAAAATCAAGCACACATTTTAATATTACTCTAATTCACTTAAAAGTTAATAGAATAATACTTTTTGTATTAACATGTATTTTTGGACAATAAGTATAAATCTCAGATGTTTGGATTTATTGACCATTTGTAATCCTGAAATATTTTACCAGCAATTTTACAAAGGATAAAGCAAAAGTGTGAGCAAAATCAAAGAAGGTCTGTGAAACCAGATACAGTGAGAGGTATACATTACTCCTCAATGAAGTAAATACAAGGTCTGTGAAACCAGGTACAGTGACAGGTATACATTACTCCTCAATTAAGTAAATAGAAGGTCTGTGAAACCAGGTACAGTGACAGGTATACATTACTCCTCAATGAAGTAAATAGAAGGTCTGTGAAACCAGGTACAGTGACAGGTATACATTACTCCTCAATGAAGTAAATAGAAGGTCTGTGAAACCAGGTACAGTGACAGGTATAAATTACTCCTCAATGAAGTAAAAAGAAGGTCTGTAAAATCAGGTACAGTGACAGGTATAAAGTACTCCTCAATGAAGTAAACAGAAGCTCTGTGAAACCAGGTACAGTGACAGGTATACATTACTCCTCAATAAAGTAAATAGAAGGTCTGCGAAACCAGGTACAGTGACAGGCATACATTACTCCTCAATGAAGTAAATAGAAAGTCTGTGAAACCAGGTACAGTGACAGGTATACATTACTCCTCAATGAAGTAAATAGAAGGTCTGAGAAACCAGTGACAGGTATACATTACTCCTCAATGAAGTAAACAGAAGGTTTGTGAAACCAGGTACAGTGACAGGTATACATTACTCCTCAATGAAGTAAAAACAAGGTCTGTGAAACCAGGTACAGTGACAGGTATACATTACTCCTCAATGAAGTAAATACAAGGTCTGTGAAACCAGGTACAGTGGCAGGTATACATTACTCCTCAATGAAGTAAATAGAAGGTCTGTGAAATCAGGTACAGTGACAGGTATACATTACTCCTCAATGAAGTAAATAGAAGGTCTGAGAAACCAGTGACAGGTATACATTACTCCTCAATGAAGTAAACAGAAGGTTTGTGAAACCAGGTACAGTGACAGGTATACATTACTCCTCAATGAAGTAAAAACAAGGTCTGTGAAACCAGGTACAGTGACAGGTATACATTACTCCTCAATGAAGTAAAACAAGGTCTGTGAAACCAGGTACAGTGGCAGGTATACATTACTCCTCAATGAAGTAAATACAATGTCTGTGAAACCAGGTACAGTGACAGGTATACATTACTCCTCAATGAAGTAAATAGAAGGTCTGTGAAACCAGGTACAGTGACAGGTATACATTACTCCTCAATGAAGTAAATAGAAGGTCTGTGAAACCAAGTACAGTGACAGGTATACATTACTCCTCAATGAAGTAAATAGAAGGTCTGTGAAACCAAGTACAGTGACAGGTATACATTACTCCTCAATGAAGTAAATAGAAGGTCTGTGAAATCAGGTACAGTGACAGGTATACATTACTTCTCAATGAAGTAAATAGTAGGTCTTTGTAACCAGGTACAGTGACAGGTATACATTACTCCTCAATGAAGTAAATAATAGGTCTGTGAAACAAGGTACAGTGACAGGTATACATTACTCCTCAATGAAGTAAATAGAAGGTCTATAAAACCAGGTGCAGAGACAGGTATACATTACTCCTCAATGAAGTAAATAGAAGGTCTGTGAAACCAGGTACAGTGACAGGTATACACTACTCCTCAATGAAGTAAATTGAAGGTCTGTAAAACCAGGTACAGAGACAGGTATACATTACTCCTCAATGAAGTAAACAGAAGGTCTGTGAAACCAGTGACAGGTATACATTACTCCTCAATGAAGTAAATACAAGGTCTGTGAAACCAGGTACAGTGACAGGTATGCATTACTCCTCAATGAAGTAAATAGAAGGTCTGTGAAACAAGGTACAGTGACAGGTATACATTAGTCCTCAATGAAGTAAATAGAAGGTCTGTGAATCCAGGTACAGTGACAGGTATACATTACTCCTCAATGAAGTAAATACAAGGTCTGTGAAACCAGGTACAGTGACAGGTATGCATTACTCCTCAATGAAGTAAATAGAAGGTCTGTGAAACAAGGTACAGTGACAGGTATACATTAGTCCTCAATGAAGTAAATAGAAGGTCTGTGAATCCAGGTACAGTGACAGGTATACATTACTCCTCAATGAAGTAAATAGAAGGTCTGTGAAACCAGGTACAGTGACAGGTATACATTACTCCTCAATTAAGTAAATAGAAGGTCTGTGAAACAAGGTACAGTGACAGGTATACATTACTCGTCAATTAAGTAAATACAAGGTCTGTGAAACCAGGTACAGTGACAGGTATACATTACTCCTCAATGAAGTAAAGAGAAGGTCTGTGAAATAAGGTACAGTGACAGGTATAAAGTACTCCTCAATGAAGTAAACAGAAGCTCTGTGAAACCAGGTACAGTGACAGGTATACATTACTCCTCAATGAAGTAAAGAGAAGGTCTGTGAAATCAGGTACAGTGACAGGTATACATTACTCCTCAATGAAGTAAATAGAAGGTCTGTGAAACCAGGTACAGTGACAGGTATACATTACTCCTCAATGAAGTAAACAGAAGGTCTGTGAAACCAGGTACAGTGACAGGTATACATTACTCCTCAATGACGTAAATAGAAGGTCTGTGAAACCGGGTACAGTGACAGGTATACATTACTCCTCAATGAAGCAAATAGAAGGTCTGTGAAACCAGGTACAGTGACAGGTATACATTACTCCTCAATGAAGTAAACAGAAGGTTTGTGAAATCAGGTACAGTGACAGGTATACATTACTCCTCAATGAAGTAAAAATAAGGTCTGTGAAACCAGGTACAGTGACAGGTATAACATTACTCCTCAATGAAGTAAACAGAAGGTTTGTGAAATCAGGTACAGTGACAGGTATACATTACTCCTCAATGAAGTAAAAATAAGGTCTGTGAAACCAGGTACAGTGACAGGTATACATTACTCCTCAATGAAGTAAATAGAAGGTCCCCTCCCCCAAAGTTGTTGCTGGTTGGGGAAAAATGAGGAGAAAAAAATGAATGCATTTTCTGACTACACTCTTTAACCTGAACAGAGCTTTTATATGGCCCTTTTAAGATTTTCAACTACACCCATTCCAAAACCAGCCCCGCTTAGGTATGTGTGTATAGAAAGCTGCTATAGGTTATGGGGAGTTGGGAAATGTGTGGTTATTACTTTTTTAATTTTCTTCCCAGTCAAACCTTAAAGGTGTGCACAGAAGTTCATTATAACTTGTATTTGAACTGAGGACAGTGTGGTCAGTGTTTCTTTTACTTTTCTCTCAGACCTCAGAGGTGTACAAAGAAGGTTACTATAGCCTGTAATGGGGTAGTGTTCTGTCCAGGGGCAACAAACTAGAATCATTACTTTTTTTTTTTTTTTTTTTACTTTCCTCAAAGTCACACAATAGGCACACACACAGGTAGCTGCCTTTGAGGGTTGGGGGTGAAGAGGTATGCCATGTATATCAGCAGTCACTTGAAATACATGACTACGGTAATTTGAACCTCTGCTTTTATCCCAAACACCAGAGGGATGAACAGGCAGTGACCGTCTTTTGTAGGGGGGTTAGGGAGGCACTGAGCATTAAGTCTTGGGCACAGCTTATGTCCTCCTTGAAAGAAAAAAAAAAGGACTGAAATTCTTTTATTTCCCATGATGTTTGCTTAGGCAACCATTGGATTAAAAGGCTGAAAATGCTCTAAAATGCATTCCAGACCATCTGAAAATCTATGGATTCTTGTGCCCGGTTTATTTGAGTTATTTCTTAAACAGTTATTACTGTGCTGTCTTAGTCAGTAAGGTGTGCTGAAAAGATACAAGGAAAACTAAATTATTATTGACCATTTGTAATCCTGAAATATTTTACCAGCAATTTTACAAAGGATAAAGCAAAAGTGTGAGCAAAATCAAAGAAGGTCTGTGAAACCAGATACAGTGAGAGGTATACATTACTCCTCAATGAAGTAAATACAAGGTCTGTGAAACCAGGTACAGTGACAGGTATACATTACTCCTCAATTAAGTAAATAGAAGGTCTGTGAAACCAGGTACAGTGACAGGTATACATTACTCCTCAATGAAGTAAATAGAAGGTCTGTGAAACCAGGTACAGTGACAGGTATACATTACTCCTCAATGAAGTAAATAGAAGGTCTGTGAAACCAGGTACAGTGACAGGTATAAATTACTCCTCAATGAAGTAAAAGAAGGTCTGTAAAATCAGGTACAGTGACAGGTATAAAGTACTCCTCAATGAAGTAAACAGAAGCTCTGTGAAACCAGGTACAGTGACAGGTATACATTACTCCTCAATAAAGTAAATAGAAGGTCTGCGAAACCAGGTACAGTGACAGGCATACATTACTCCTCAATGAAGTAAATAGAAAGTCTTGAAACCAGGTACAGTGACAGGTATACATTACTCCTCAATGAAGTAAATAGAAGGTCTGAGAAACCAGTGACAGGTATACATTACTCCTCAATGAAGTAAACAGAAGGTTTGTGAAACCAGGTACAGTGACAGGTATACATTACTCCTCAATGAAGTAAAAACAAGGTCTGTGAAACCAGGTACAGTGACAGGTATACATTACTCCTCAATGAAGTAAAAACAAGGTCTGTGAAACCAGGTACAGTGGCAGGTATACATTACTCCTCAATGAAGTAAATACAAGGTCTGTGAAACCAGGTACAGTGACAGGTATACATTACTCCTCAATGAAGTAAATAGAAGGTCTGTGAAATCAGGTACAGTGACAGGTATACATTACTCCTCAATGAAGTAAATAGAAGGTCTGAGAAACCAGTGACAGGTATACATTACTCCTCAATGAAGTAAACAGAAGGTTTGTGAAACCAGGTACAGTGACAGGTATACATTACTCCTCAATGAAGTAAAAACAAGGTCTGTGAAACCAGGTACAGTGACAGGTATACATTACTCCTCAATGAAGTAAAAACAAGGTCTGTGAAACCAGGTACAGTGGCAGGTATACATTACTCCTCAATGAAGTAAATACAATGTCTGTGAAACCAGGTACAGTGACAGGTATACATTACTCCTCAATGAAGTAAATAGAAGGTCTGTGAAACCAGGTACAGTGACAGGTATACATTACTCCTCAATGAAGTAAATAGAAGGTCTGTGAAACCAAGTACAGTGACAGGTATACATTACTCCTCAATGAAGTAAATAGAAGGTCTGTGAAACCAAGTACAGTGACAGGTATACATTACTCCTCAATGAAGTAAATAGAAGGTCTGTGAAATCAGGTACAGTGACAGGTATACATTACTTCTCAATGAAGTAAATAGTAGGTCTTTGTAACCAGGTACAGTGACAGGTATACATTACTCCTCAATGAAGTAAATAATAGGTCTGAGAAACAAGGTACAGTGACAGGTATACATTACTCCTCAATGAAGTAAATAGAAGGTCTATAAAACCAGGTACAGAGACAGGTATACATTACTCCTCAATGAAGTAAATAGAAGGTCTATGAAACCAGGTACAGTGACAGGTATACACTACTCCTCAATGAAGTAAATTGAAGGTCTGTAAAACCAGGTACAGAGACAGGTATACATTACTCCTCAATGAAGTAAACAGAAGGTCTGTGAAACCAGTGACAGGTATACATTACTCCTCAATGAAGTAAATACAAGGTCTGTGAAACCAGGTACAGTGACAGGTATGCATTACTCCTCAATGAAGTAAAAAGAAGGTCTGTGAAACAAGGTACAGTGACAGGTATACATTAGTCCTCAATGAAGTAAATAGAAGGTCTGTGAATCCAGGTACAGTGACAGGTATACATTACTCCTCAATGAAGTAAATACAAGGTCTGTGAAACCAGGTACAGTGACAGGTATGCATTACTCCTCAATGAAGTAAATAGAAGGTCTGTGAAACAAGGTACAGTGACAGGTATACATTAGTCCTCAATGAAGTAAATAGAAGGTCTGTGAATCCAGGTACAGTGACAGGTATACATTACTCCTCAATGAAGTAAATAGAAGGTCTGTGAAACCAGGTACAGTGACAGGTATACATTACTCCTCAATTAAGTAAATAGAAGGTCTGTGAAACAAGGTACAGTGACAGGTATACATTACTCGTCAATTAAGTAAATACAAGGTCTGTGAAACCAGGTACAGTGACAGGTATACATTACTCCTCAATGAAGTAAAGAGAAGGTCTGTGAAATAAGGTACAGTGACAGGTATAAAGTACTCCTCAATGAAGTAAACAGAAGCTCTGTGAAACCAGGTACAGTGACAGGTATACATTACTCCTCAATGAAGTAAAGAGAAGGTCTGTGAAATCAGGTACAGTGACAGGTATACATTACTCCTCAATGAAGTAAATAGAAGGTCTGTGAAACCAGGTACAGTGACAGGTATACATTACTCCTCAATGAAGTAAACAGAAGGTCTGTGAAACCAGGTACAGTGACAGGTATACATTACTCCTCAATGACGTAAATAGAAGGTCTGTGAAACCGGGTACAGTGACAGGTATACATTACTCCTCAATGAAGCAAATAGAAGGTCTGTGAAACCAGGTACAGTGACAGGTATACATTACTCCTCAATGAAGTAAACAGAAGGTTTGTGAAATCAGGTACAGTGACAGGTATACATTACTCCTCAATGAAGTAAAAATAAGGTCTGTGAAACCAGGTACAGTGACAGGTATACATTACTCCTCAATGAAGTAAACAGAAGGTTTGTGAAATCAGGTACAGTGACAGGTATACATTACTCCTCAATGAAGTAAATAGAAGGTCTGTGAAACCAAGTACAGTGACAGGTATACATTACTCCTCAATGAAGTAAATACAAGGTCTGTGAAACCAGGTACAGTGACAGGTATACATTACTCCTCAATGAAGTAAATAGTAGGTCTGCGAAACCAGGTACAGTGACAGGTATACATTACTCCTCAATGAAGTAAATAGAAGGTCTGTGAAACCAGGTACAGTGACAGGTATACATTACTCCTCAATGAAGTAAATAGAAGGTCTGTGAAACCAGGTACAGTGACAGGTATACATTACTCCTCAATGAAGTAAATAGTAGGTCTGCGAAACCAGGTACAGTGACAGGTATACATTACTCCTCAATGAAGTAAATAGAAGGTCTGCGAAACCAGGTACAGTGACAGGTATACATTACTCCTCAATGAAGTAAATAGAAGGTCTGTGAAACCAGTGACAGGTATACATTACTCCTCAATGAAGTAAATACAAGGTCTGTGAAACCAGGTACAGTGACAGGTATGCATCACTCCTCAATGAAGTAAATAGAAGTTCTGTGAAACAAGGTACAGTGACAGGTATACATTAGTCCTCAATGAAGTAAATAGAAGGTCTGTGAATCCAGGTACAGTGACAGGTATACATTACTCCTCAATGAAGTAAATAGAAGGTCTGTGAAACCAGGTACAGTGACAGGTATACATTACTCCTCAATGAAGTAAATAGAAGGTCTGCGAAACCAGGTACAGTGACAGGTATACATTACTCCTCAATGAAGTAAACAGAAGGTCTGTGAAACCAGGTACAGTGACAGGTATACATTACTCCTCAATGAAGTAAATAGAAGGTCTGTGAAACCAGGTACAGTGACAGGTATACATTACTCCTCAATGAAGTAAATACAAGGTCTGTGAAACCAGGTAAAGTGACAGGTATACATTACTCCTCAATGAAGTAAATAGAAGGTCTGTGAAACCAAGTACAGTGACAGGTATACATTACTCCTCAATGAAGTAAATATAAGGTCTGTGAAACCAGGTACAGTGACAGGTATACATTACTCCTCAATTAAGTAAATAGAAGGTCTGTGAAACCAGGTACAGTGACAGGTATACATTACTCCTCAATGAAGTAAATAGAAGGTCTGTGAAACCAGGTACAGTGACAGGTATACATTACTCCTCAACGAAGTAAATAGAAGGTCTGTGAAACCAGGTATTGTGACAGGTATACATTACTCCTCAATGAAGTAAATACAAGGTCTGTGAAACCAGGTACAGTGACAGGTATACATTACTCCTCAATGAAGTAAATAGAAGGTCTGTGAAACCAGGTACAGTGACAGGTATACATTACTCCTCAATGAAGTAAATAGAAGGTCTGTGAAACCAGGTACAGTGACAGGTATACATTACTCCTCAATGAAGTAAATACAAGGTCTGTGAAACCAGGTACAGTGACAGATATACATTACTCCTCAATGAAGTAAATAGAAGTTCTGTGAAACAAGGTACAGTGACAGGTATACATTAGTCCTCAATGAAGTAAATAGAAGGTCTGTGAATCCAGGTACAGTGACAGGTATACATTACTCCTCAATGAAGTAAATAGAAGGTCTGTGAAACCAGGTACAGTGACAGGTATAAATTACTCCTCAATGAAATAAAAATAAGGTCTGTGAAACCAGGCACAGTGACAGGTATACATTACTCCTCAATGAAGTAAAAATAAGGTCTGTGAAACCAGGTACAGTGACAGGTATACATTACTCCTCAATGAAGTAAATACAAGCGACTTATCCCTGCTGCTGTTTGACGACTGCAAACAGCAGTCACTAATCTAGTGTGGCAGTACCAGTGTTGTACAATGCATTGGTATTTGCTGAAATAAGTACAAAGCTAGTATTGCCATGGATTATTCTTGTGTGTGCGCATTATGTAAAAATATCAGATTTTTACTTGTGCACATACCCAATAATACCAGGACACATACATTATCTTTCTTTGGATCAATACAAAATGTATCTAACAAGTAATTATATTTCAAAAGTAAGGCATAAAATATATCACAAAGCATTCATACACTTAGATCTTTTCAGAGTCTTGCAGTCCGCAGACTGTATAAATGGATACAGGGGGCTCCATTAATCATCCTTGACTGTGTGCCCCCTCCCCCAAAGTTGTTGCTGGTTGGGGAAAAATGAGGAGAAAAAAATGAATGCATTTTCTGACTACACTCTTTAACCTGAACAGAGCTTTTATATGGCCCTTTTAAGATTTTCAACTACACCCATTCCAAAACCAGCCCCGCTTAGGTATGTGTGTATAGAAAGCTGCTATAGGTTATGGGGAGTTGGGAAATGTGTGGTTATTACTTTTTTAATTTTCTTCCCAGTCAAACCTTAAAGGTGTGCACAGAAGTTCATTATAACTTGTATTTGAACTGAGGACAGTGTGGTCAGTGTTTCTTTTACTTTTCTCTCAGACCTCAGAGGTGTACAAAGAAGGTTACTATAGCCTGTAATGGGGTAGTGTTCTGTCCAGGGGCAACAAACTAGAATCATTACTTTTTTTTTTTTTTTTTTTACTTTCCTCAAAGTCACACAATAGGCACACACACAGGTAGCTGCCTTTGAGGGTTGGGGGTGAAGAGGTATGCCATGTATATCAGCAGTCACTTGAAATACATGACTACGGTAATTTGAACCTCTGCTTTTATCCCAAACACCAGAGGGATGAACAGGCAGTGACCGTCTTTTGTAGGGGGGTTAGGGAGGCACTGAGCATTAAGTCTTGGGCACAGCTTATGTCCTCCTTGAAAGAAAAAAAAAAGGACTGAAATTCTTTTATTTCCCATGATATTTGCTTAGGCAACCATTGGATTAAAAGGCTGAAAATGCTCTAAAATGCATTCCAGACCATCTGAAAATCTATGGATTCTTGTGCCCGGTTTATTTGAGTTATTTCTTAAACAGTTATTACTGTGCTGTCTTAGTCAGTAAGGTGTGCTGAAAAGATACAAGGAAAACTAAAGCTGAACAGCAACACACTGAATATCTTTCCTTAATCAGAATTTCTGTTCACCCCATCACTGGATGAAAAGGTGTAAAAAGAAAAAAACTTTAAAATGCAGTTAAGAGCATATAGAAAGTTATGGCTTCTTAAAAAGCTGAAGAGTAAGGCAAAATTTTAGAAAAGGAAGAAGGTAATGTGCATGGTATGGGGAGCCCAAGGGGGGGGCATCTGGGGAGGACTGAACGGTATGTGGGGGGGGGGGGGGGCGATGAAACAATAGGCCTAGGGCATCATTTCACCTAAGTCCAGACCTGGACATTTAGTTGTTGTAATGTATCATTGTTGTAACTAAATGCCAGTAACTGTAAGTGTCCCTTTGTGAGACAGGCCAACATAGTGAGGTACGTAGGCCTGCTGTAATGTAAGAGCATTGTAGCTACAATACATACAGCCACATTGTAGCTCTGTGTGTACTGGCACCTTAAAGTTTGCAGCATGAACTAAAAGGTTGCTTAGGGGGGTGGCAGTGACTGGGTGATGCGTAAACTGTAAGTTTCTACTGGGTCCCCAACTTGACATTTGCTAGGGGTCCCCAAAATGCAAACACCATCCCTGACAACAGTAGATGCTCAAATGATCACTGCTGCAGTAGCTTTAGTTATAGGAGTTACATCCTGCCAAGGATATAACAGCCAGACAGCCTCCAAAGTTTCAGGGCACGTTCCTTGAGCTCAAACCTAAAAACACACGTTTGAGCGTCAAGCCCTTCAGAGCTTTCATGCCAAATGACAGAGGGAATCTGAGCCCTGAGAGGACATAGCAGTAAAATTCTTTATACATATATACACACTCTAAAATAAACCTAATCACAAAAAGGGTGATGGAGAAAGGGAGCAACTACTGCAGCAATGACCATTCGAACATTTACTGTTATGGTAAGTTTACTTACTTAACTGTATTATGTTCATCATATCGATCACTGTTGCAGCAGCCTTAGCTATATTGGTAGATTACCTTAGCTCACTACATTTGGGAAGTGGAAGTAAAAGAGTCCATGAGTCCCTGTAGAATGGTGCTAGCAAAGACTGATTTAGACCTAGAGAAGGAAGCTTGAAATGCTTTGTAATAGTATGTACAGAGGATGAAGTTGCTGCCTGTAGAACACTTCTAGAACCAAACGCTTCCAAAAGCTAGAAATGAAGCCAAAGCCCTGGTACAGAGGGCCTTGACCCTACCTGGAATAGTTTTGTTATGCTAAGAATAACAGAAGGCCTGAGACAAACATTTGGAAATAGTCTGTTTTGAAACAGCTTGTCCTTTTTCTTAGCTTCACAAGAAATCCAAAGATTGGAAAGATTTTGTTTTATCAAGACAGTAACTGAGTTGTCTGTGGAAATCCAAAGTATTGGGTATCCTTTCTCCCTCATTTTTGGTTCAGGAAAGAAAACATAAAGATAGATAGTTGAGTTTACAGGAAACCACTTCAGGAGTAAAAGGATTAGTTCTCAAAGAAACTACATCTAAGCAGAAAATGAGGTAGAGTTGACTTACCATAAGAGCTTGCAACTCAGATATTCTTACAGAGGTCAAAACAATCAGTAAAACAGTTTTCCATGTTATGACCCTCAAGTCGGCCAAAAGTGCTGGTGCAAGTGTTAGCTTCACTAACACAAAATTAAGATCACAAGGAGGAGTCACTGGTTTTCTTGGAGGTCTCTTATGCAAAACGTCTTTCAAAATAATTTTGACAAGAGAATGCATTGAAAGAAGAGAATCCAAGGGCAAGCAAGCCAATAAATGAATCTTGATGGAGGAGTAAGAACCGTAGCATAGCTAGTGCAGGGCCAGGGGGACAATTGCCCCATGTGCAAAGTGTTGGGGGGGGGGGTGCGACCAGCCAATCCTGATCTTTCATTAATGAAGTACAGGCTTTTAAAAGACAGTACTGCATTTCCAGTCAAATCTGAGCACAATAGCAATCCATGTATGGTCTTAACTGTAGCAAGCAGTTTGCTACAGTTTAAAAGTAAAAAATAAATCTTTTTTGTTTTAACTAAAACCTAAGCACTTCAGCAGTCCTTGCTGGCAGAGTATAAATTGTAGCAGCTGTTTGCTACATTTGTAACAAGCAGTCTGCTCCAGTTTAAAAGAAATTTTTTTTGACTAAAATATGAGCTCCATATCATTCTGTGCAGGCAGGGTATAAACTATTTTATTTACTTTTTTATTTGACATTTGTACCTCTGTTTGCCATGATAGTTCAGCTGGGTCAAGAAGAACCCGTTTTCAGTGGAGGTCTGGGCAGAAAAGCTCCAATTACAGAAATAATATAAAACTAATATGTTACAGCTTCATAGTATGTTGTTCCTTTGGCTTTTCCCGGTTAGGGGTCGCCACAGCAGAACTCCAGTCCGCTAATGACTGGCAGTAGATTTTCAAGGTGCCGAGGGGTCAGCTCAACGCCCAACCTTCAACGAAGGCATGCCCATTTGCGCATGTCTTTAGAACGCCACTCGACCGCGGGGAGGACATGCAGACTCCACACAGAAGGCGCTCCAGCCGAGAATTGAATGGGAGAACCTCTTGCTGTGAGGCGACAATGCTACCGCTGCACCACCACAGCTTCATAGCATAATACAGAGAAAAAGGTGTCACATTTTCATGTGAAAAAACAAAACAACAGCATTTTTTAACAACTGTAGTTCTAAAAAAAGAAGAAAAAAATATATATATATGTGTGTGTATATATATATATATATATATATATATATATATATATATATATATTTATTTATTTATTTATTTTGTTTAGAGAAGTGGTAAATAATGAGCATGCTTTCATATTATTATAGAACAGAGAAAAACATTATTAGAAGAGTAAGGGAGAGTATAGGAAGTGGGGATTGGAGAGAGAGATTTATTATTAGTATTGCTTAGGATGAGGTCATAAAGTCGACTTGTAGAATATCAGACAGCGTAGTGAAAAGCTGAAAGGAAAAAGTCAAAGGTGAAATTAGCCAGGAGCACAGCATGTGCACAGCCATGAATTATTTAGATGTTGCTTTAAGGAAGTTTTGAAGGCTACTAGGCTGGGCATTGTTCAAGTAGACGGGGGGGAGTGAGGTCCAAACTTCTGCAACAGAGTAAGAGTACAGGCTCTGTCCTGGAAATTTAGAGGGCTAAGCAGAGTTTTGTCATCAAACCTTAGGGTTCTTTTGGGTTTCTAAGATTTGACTATGCTACTCAGAGTTGGACAGGCTAAGGGCTTGTAGATTAAGCTGCATACAATTAACAGTTGTACATAATAGAGAGGGTTGGGGAGTTCTAGACAATTAAGATTATGTAATGGTGTACAATATGTGTAGGTTTTTGAGCTAGTGGCAAACTCTGCCACTTTGTTGTAGCACTGCTCCATTTTGGATCTAATAGAGGTCTGTAAATTAGCAAGAACAGTGGCACCATATAGTAGTGAGGGGAGCAGAAAAGTTTTAGCCAGAGTGATCTTAGTTGAAGTGTTTAGGAAATGTTTGTTTCTATATAAGATCCCTAGTTTCTGGTGAGTTTTCTTAATATTTTGCTGGACATGGAGATCAAATTTCAGTTGGTTGTCAATAATGACACCTAGCAGTTTAGTGTGATGGACTAGTTTAATAATTGTACTCTCTGCCGAAACAATCTTGAAATGCTCTATGTCAGTAGGACAAATCTTTGGCTGGAAGAGTAGGTTTGTTTTTTTAGGAATAAGGAATAGTTGTGAGTTGGTAAACCATATTTCAACGTCAGTAAGAGTTTTTTGTGTGATGGAGAGTAGCTGGGGAAGTGTGGGAGAGTTGCAGACTATAGTGCACATAATAGAAGATTTTTTTTATTTTTACTAAAACATGAGAGCCATAACATTTTGTGCAGGTAGGGTATAACCTATGCATCTGTAGTAAGCAGTTTACTAGAGTTTAAAAAGGAGAAATGCTTTTTTGTTTGTTTGTTTTTTAAAGTAGAAGTACACTGTAGTGTTCCATGCAAGCAGTGCTGAGGGAGGAAGGGTTTGGGGTAAGGCACAGAAATGGGACTTGAATGGCTGAGGCAGGAGGGGAAGCTTGTTGTGCATCTAGCTACCTGGTTGGCATCACACAACCACTTAGAAAAATGAACACCAAGGCAGAAAAAGAGGTCATACTAGTATGAAAAAATCTGTATTTATTGAAAAAACTTTTTGAAAACAACAGATTAAGCACTTTTGTCAGATTATATCTGTGACTTCTTCAGACTCTAACAATGCAAAGTAGCGACAATGTTTAAATGCCCCACCAAAAAAAATGTGATTAAATTGACCAATCAAAAATACATTATTGAATACATTGTCCTGCATTCTTAAAAACAGTAACCAAATGAACAATACCACCTACAACCACAAAAATGCATTCAAATCTAAAAATCTTTCTTTAGTAAAAGTATATATACATTAAACAGCAAAAATTCCAAGAAGAACATACATTATACATTTGCACTTTTGCCTTCAGCCCATATACATGGTTATATATAAAAATAATGGAATTTTATACGCCTGGTTTAAACATATTATATTATATTTTATTGTATTTCGATGTTTTAAATTTTATATTCATTATAAGGTTGATAGAACATTATTCAAAGGCATTTTTAAAATATTTATTTTAATATAGGTAATCTTTGATTGGGTTTCACTGCACATTTATGTAATGCTGGAATTATGAAATGTTACAGCAAAGTAACTTGTTTTGAAAAAGTACGAAGAATATATCTTTAAATTTAATAACAAGTTGGCGCCAAAAAGGCTATAAAATCAATCATTCAATTAGTATATTTGATTCTGAGGAAGTCAACGATACAGTGGATGAAAGCGCTTAATCCTCCTTTTGGATGTGTTTTTATTTGTGTGGTTTGCATTGTTTCTCATTGCTGAGTCGGAAAATCAAGAGGTGTATTATAGCTTCGCTGTTTTTTTGGATCGTTCTTCTTGGAATTTTTGCTGTTTGATTAGTTGTGACTTTTTTCACTTTTGGTTCGTTGTCATGGATACCCAAGGGGAACCGACCACCGGGAAGCGTACACCCGACAGCAGTGACAAAATCAGTGAGTTGCGAACGGAGGTATCGTCATTGAAAGGGGAAGTTACACGTTTGCTTGAGCTTATGTCCCAACTGGAGCCACAACGGACTGGCTTTAGTTACACACAAGGGTTAGGGGAACTCTCTAGCTCAAGTGATGCTGACTTTGAAATCCCAAACGCTCAGCGTTCGGTTTGTTCTAACAAACAACAGAGCAAAGGTATAGATTTGCGCAATAAGATGCAGGACAACAGCAAGTTAACGGAAAGGGATTTTACATTTGACTTCTCCTTGTATAATTTCGACAAATCCAAATGCACTGGTACAAAGCCGAAGCGAGTGATGGCAGGTACAAGAGGACAATTGGATGATTTTTTGGCAGTAGATATATGTTTCGAAAATACCAAGAGCAGTGAAACTACAAGTAAAATGGGCGTTGAATACAATCAAGGAACATTAAAGCAAAATATATATGTTTTGGGTAAATATATAGGTATTATAAGAGGCATTAAAATAGATAATGCCTATTTGAATAAATGTATAACTATGAACATTGTCCCTAAGGGACTAAGATTGTTTAAGAAACCAATGGGCATTGAACTAAATGATAGTAATTGTAAAGAATTTGAGAATTTGTTTAATCGTTTTGGTATCGATTATATGAAATTACTAGTGAAAAAGAATGATGAGAAGTTATGCAAATGTATTGAAATGGCAGAGTTACTGAATAAAAATATAATTGAAGATTTAGTATTTGATCAATGGGAGAATCTATATCATAAACAGTTTTTGGAAGTGGATAAGAAAGCTAATAGTATTGTGGAAAGAAAAGGTAAAAAAATAGAGAGGGACATGAGAGAATATAAGGAAGGAAAGGTTTGCGAGTGGAATTTAGTCAATCAACAAAAAAGTCACAAATTTGAAACGAAATCTTATAATAGGAACTACAATAGTAATAATAACATTCATAGGGAATCCTATACTAATTATGCAAATCAGGATTTTCAGGGGGGCAACGATCAAGATATGGAAAAATTTCCACAGAGAAATTGAAAATGGAGAGGGAATGGGAGAAGTGGAGGCCAGAAGCATTGGAACAATCAGAATTGGAGACAATAGTAGAGAAGGGTATGGCATTAAGTACAAACTATAAGGCAAGTGAAGAGTATCAATCAATTTATGAGGGGGAAATGCAGGTTAAACCTATTGTGTATCAAAACAATGGATTCAATATATTTAATTATACTGATTTAACAATCGGAAAATAATTTTTTTCCCTTTTCTCAAAAGGTTTGAAATATGTACCCAATAAGAATTTTAGGGTTGTTGACAGTATAATTGATATTAAAAAATATACTAGAAAATTAAATTTAGCCATATATTTTAAAGATGGTGTAAAGAGAAAGAAAGAAGTGAACTAAAGAAAAAAAGTACTTTTATGCCACTTTCACACCCACAAGTCTCGCTTTTTGAAAAATTAATTTTAAGAGATTTATATATGTTAAAAAATAAAACAAGGGGAGTTGGAAATTACAACAATTTAAAAGAAGAAGAGGTATTATTACTGAAACAACTTATGAATGACAGGACAGTAAGGATTATGAAGCCAGACAAGGGTGGAGGCATTGTATTATTTGACAATAATGTATACGTCAGTAAAATGTTTAACATATTAGTTGATTCAGGCAATTATGATAACATCTCAATAAATCAGATCAACATAGGATACAGAAGAATTAATATGTATTTAGAAGATATGTTAATTGATGAAAGAATTAACATTGACTTGTACAATTTTATGAAAGTGGATTACCTCGTCATAGCAACTATAGTTGGAGTGCCTAAAATACATAAAAATATACTTGACCCACCATTCAGACCTATCATATCAGGTAGTCGACTGCTCAAAGACATTCCCTATGGGGCAGGTTATTGACAAATGGTTAAAACACATATACACAAGGGTCCCCCATATAATAAAAGACTCCTGGACGTTTTTGGGCTTATTAACAAAAGATATTTGGAAAAAGGAGTTGATTTACGTGACTATAGACGTAATAGATTTATTTTCTTGTATCCCTAAGGAACAGGGAATGGAAAGTTTTAGTAACTGCATTTATGAGTATTCCACTCTTGATTGGGAGAAAAGTGAGGTGATATTGGAACTAATGAGCATTATATTGGACCACAACTACATTTATTACGAAAAAAGAAAGGCTCATCCAGACTCTGCTACACTTTGCTGTGAAGGAAAGGTTAGTTTGCTGTTACTTTTTGTATTTCTGTATTGCCTTTCTATATTTTGAATACTGTAGTTTGTTTTCTTTATCTTGTGTTTTGCTTGCATTCTGTTTTAAACAGCATATTAAAACTTCAAAAGAGACCACAGCTCTCTCTGTTCTGAGTCAAGCAGAATTTTTCCCTCCCTCCCACCCATTTAAGTTGTCTTGTTAAATACCACTGTCTTTCTAGTTGCCCGCCTCTTATGTTAATCTGACCATATATCTCATTTCTCTCTACTTTCACTGGCTTATGTGAGTAATCACAAAACCATCACTTTTGAAATCCCACCCCTTCAATTATTTAAATTTATTGGCCATCCTACAGTATTTCATAGTACCAAAATAACCACCCTTTGCAGTCCATCTTGCTGTTTTAAAAATAGTAACTCTCCACTAAACCTTAACATTTTAAACAGGTAAAACTCAAGTTACCTACTTTCATATCTAACTTCTCTAGTGCACACTGCAGAGTGCATTCTTTTCAATCTTACCTTTAAGCATCCCTGTTACTGGCACTTTCTCTAATACCTAAAAAGATCATCTCTACTTGACTCCAAGTAGACTTTTCTCTATCTGTTAAACCTAGCACTTGCTCCTACAGTACTTATTACCTTGATACAGCACTCTTATAGATAGCACCCCAAAAAGGCAAAACCCCATTTCTCGGTCACCCACATCCCCCGGAATCTCTTTTAAAGTTTTTTGTCTAGTCCTTCTAGCATGTCGAGGGATCAGTTGCTAGTGTCCTCTCCTGCTCAGCTGGTGAACCTGGGAATATTGAGGCAATGTTACAATTGCCTCATGTACACAGACAACCCTCTCCTCCTCCCACAAAACACAAATACATGCGAGAGATGCAACTATGCGGCCAAACTGGAGGCTGAGCTCTCTCAACATAGGACTGGCAAGACCAGTCAGGAGGAGAAGGTTACCACACACACTATAGACCCAGTCTCACATAGTACCATCACAACCTCAAATCATACACATAAACACACAAAGACATACTCGGCTCTGATCAAAAATCTACCAAAACAGCAGAGGCCACCAAAGCAGACACCCAAACAACCACCACCTCAGAACACAACACCTGCAACACATAGACCTCACAGTCAGAGTGTCAAACAGTCACAGCCCTTAAGGCCAAACACAATGCCAGACACACTAGTCATTGGTGACTCCATAGTCAGACACACTGACGTCCCGCTCACCAGACTGAGTAAGGAGAAGGTCACAGTAAGCTGCCTGTCGGGTGCTAGAATCCGCCACATAACGCAAGCACTCAGGTCTCTCAACAGCAGGTACAAATACGACTCAGTCATTGTCCACGCTGGTGTAAACGACCTGAGACGCACCTCCTTGGACTACATGAAAAGAGACATTGAGGAGCTCTCTGATTATGTAGCCCAGGCAGGTATGACCCTGACCTTGAGCAGTATCCTACCTTCACCAAGAATGATGCCACAATACAGAGATAAGATGATCAGCTTTAACAATTGGCTTAAACTCTGGTGTCATTCAAAGGGGATCCAATGTCTGTCTGCCTGGGATGACATGCTGGACAAGCCACGCTGCTTCAAAGGGACGGCTTGCACCTGTCACCCTGGGATTCGGATATTGGCAAAGGCTCTTGCCACCCCATAGTGCCTGTTTTAGGCAAGGCTCAAATTCTAAACCTACCACCCTAGAACACAAAAAGGAAAAAACTAAGGGTAATGCTGCTCAATGCCAGAAGTCTAAATCTCAAAATGCACTTTTCGAGGCCCTTCTCAGTATGGAGAACATCGATGTCTGTGCAGTGACAGAAACCTGGTTCAAGGCTCCTGAGAGCACCCCAGCACTATCAGGTTTTACCTCTTATCATGCGTTCCGCCCCAAAATCCGGACAATACCAAGAAAGGAGGGGGTATCCATATTCATCAAAGACACCCACACCTCAAGACTGGTGGCAACGCACGATGCATCGGAGACCATCCAGGTGCAATTAACCATAGGCAAGACTGCTCTGCAAATTGTAGCATGTTACAGGCCACCCTCACAAACTCAGGAACCTCACATGGCCTTCCTGAAAACACTAGAGGGATAAATGTATCACCAAACACCATCATACTAGGTGACTTCAATTACCCTAATATAGACTGGGAACACTACTCAAGCCCAAACACCCTAGCCCAAAAGTTCCTGGAATTCATAAACTCAAATGCCATGGAACAACTAGTCACCATCCCCACAAGAGGAGAAAACATACTTGATCTCATCATCACGAACATGGGAGCACAATGTTCAACACCGGAAGTATACCCCTCACTGGTGAGATCAGATCACAAACTAATCTCGCTGGAGGTCCTCATCCCACCCCACCTGAAATAAAAAGACCACAGTAAAGAACTTCTCGAAAGCCGACTTCACACTTCTAAAGACTAGTGTGGTCTCCTTTAAGGCCCCGAGCGGCGGAAAACAGTACTCAAGCCGCTGAATCACTTACAAATGCCTTCTACCAGCACCTGCAGGACTGCATGGATAAGGCAATCCCAAGCAAAACAAAGACTCTTTGTACCAAAGGCAAGCGTCCAGTCTGGTGGACCCCAGCCATAAACAAACTCTACAACAAAAGGAGGAAGCTACTACAAGATAGAGCAAAATCCTTAAAAGGTAAGACACCCTTGATCACTATAAGTAAAAACTAAGAGCTCTCATAAAATCATCCAAAGCAAATTTTGAGAGAAAAATAGCTAAAGACTCAAAAGACAATCATAAGGCCTTCTTTAGCTATGTTAGAAACCTGGGAGGAACCTCCCAGATATGCTCAGAACTAGTTCAAAATGATGTGAAGATTACTGATCCTACAGACATTGCCAACATACTGGCTGACAGGTTCAGTGCAAACTTCTCCCCTCCCCAAAAGGAGAGATATCTATACCAAGCGATTGCAGCCCCCAAACATCTCCAACGCCCAAGTGAGAACTGCTCTCTCCAAAGCAAAAACACAGCATCCATGGGACCTGATGGTGTCCCCGGCTGTGTGCTCCACGAACTCAACGAGGAATTAAACCCACAGCTAGGACAGCTGTTTAATCATAGTCTTACCTCTGGATACACTCCAGGAGTGGCGCACTGCAACTGTGGTCCCACTTCACAAAGGCGGTGCCTCCACCGACCCTGGAAATTACCGCCCATTAGCTTGACAAGCCTTATCTGCAAAGCCATGGAGAGGATCATAATGGACCTCATAAATAAAGACATAGGGAATTTGCAGACTTTGGATCCATCCCAGTTTGGCTTTGTCAAAGGCAGATCATGCCTTCTAAACTTGGTTGACTTTTTGAAACAGTCACCAAAGCCATTGATGAGGGAAAGGCAGTCCATACAGCCTACCTCGATCTGGCGAAGGCCTTCGATACAATACCCCACTCGGGTATCATTGAAAAACTCATCAGCTTAAATGTTAACCCATACATCACAAGATGGGTTGCAAACTGGCTGAGTGACAGAACCCACAGGGTCAGAGTTGCTGGCGCCATGTCAGACTCAAAGCCTGTCACAAGTGGTGTACCACAGGGCTCAGTCCTGGCACCACTCTTGTTTGGCATCTACTTTTCCGAAGTACAAGCAAACACAGGAGGGTTATGGCTGACAAAGTTTGCAGATGACTGCAAACTGGGCCATAGTGGAAAACACATCTGACACAGATATCCTTCAGAAGGGTCTCACAGAAACGGATAACTGGTGCCAGAGCCATGGCCTAAAGTTAAATGCCAAAAAATGCATAGTCATACCCTTCGGGAAAAACAAGGTTACCCCTAGCTACCAAATAGGTGGCAATCCACTGAGCATAGAAGAAGTTATCAGGGACCTGGGGACCCAGGTTGATAGTAGTCTGTCATTCGACACCCATGTAGCTAAAGTAGTTAGGAAGACCTTCTACATTGCCCACCTTATCATGAAGGGATTCTCATCTAGATCAAGGGAGGTCATAGTCTCCCTATACTCATCACTCATCAGACCAATGATTGAGTACAATGCCCCATTCGAATGTATCTGACCCGACACTTGGAGCAGCTGGAGAGGCCACAAAAGTTCCTCACCAAAAGGATAAAGGGTCTCAAACATCTGTCCTATGCTGCCCGACTGAAAGAACTCCAGCTCTATTCAGTCGCCATCATTGCTCAGAGGTGACCTTTGCCTAACATACAAGGCCATGTCAAACCCAGATTTGATGAATATGCTTCACCTCAAAAATCTAGATCCGTCAGAGCCACAAGGGCGGAGACTTAAACCTCGACACGGCTATTAATAGGACGCTGGAGGGATAGATTCATCACCCAAAGACTCCTATGCTGTGGAATAAAATCCCGGTATATGTGAGGCAGAGCACCTCGCTGGCCTTGTTCAAGAGAAATCTTGACCAATGGATGGGAGATCGCAGATATACCCCAGGGATTACCTCAGTGTCACTGCTCAACAGAGGCACAGCAAAATAATGGGTATAGTTCCCCATACTAAAGGGGTGGCGTAAGCCACAAAACTATGGGCTAGGCTTGTAAATGCCCTCGGGCAGATAGCCTAGTATGAACCTATGAACCTAAGAGAATATTATAGGCAGGCTAGAGGAGTAGCTATGGGGGCAGCTTGCGCCCCGATATTCGCCAACCTAGTCATTTTAGATTGGGAAAAAGAAAATGTATTTAAAAGCCAATATTATAAATATATCAAATTATATACAAGATTCTTAGACGATATATTTATTTTATGGGAAGGACATGAAAAGATCTTGGAAGAATTTGTAGAATATTTGAATAAAACAAGTCCCTTCCTGAAATTCACTTACAATTATAGTAGAATAGGAATTCCATATCTAGACACCTTTGTGTCTAGTACTCATGATGGCTTCTCTTCTCGTATTTATAGAAAAAACACATTCTCAAACAATTATTTAGAATATACGAGCTTTCACCCCTTGAAGATGAAAAAGAGCATCTTCAAGGGGCAATGCATTCGAGCTGCACGAATGACTTCTAAGGAAAATGAAATGATAGAGGAAATGGACTACATTAGCAAATTATTTATAGATAGGGGGTACCCTGAAAATTTAATAAAAGAAGTCAAAACGTATGTAATTGAACAGTGGGGGATTAAATATTTCCCGGTTTTGGGCCGTCCATGCCTTAGTAAAACAACAATACAGAATGAAGACATTGGATATAATAGGGCATGTATAATATATTATACCCCACAGGTAAATTATATTAAAGAAATGATAAAGAAATACTGGAATATATCTTTTAACGACACTGAATTTAGGGAAGCGTTGGGTGAGACAACTATTTTTGTATATAAAATGGGAATGAATTTGAAGTCCCTATTTGAAAGGAGTACAGGTCAGTTTAGAGACAATCTGAATAACCGAGGAACTAGAAAATGTGGAAGCTGCCAGTATTGTAAAGTCATTAATGAAGATGTAAATATGGTCCTGGATAATATAAACAGGACTAAAGTAACTTTCGTAAGTGGCAATTGCAATACTATAAATATTGTTTACTTAGCTAAATGTCAACAATGCAGCTGTTATTATATTGGTAAAACCGAGCAAAAATTTAGAAGGAGAATTTATGAACATTTATACGCAGTAAAAAAGAATGATAGCAGTAATGCTTTAAGTCGACATATACAAGAGACAGACAATAGTCATTTTTTCAAGTTTGCAATCTTAGAACGTGTGAATTTTAATATTAGAGGAGGTAATCCTAAGGCCTATATAGCAGTTAGAGAGGCAAAAAGTACAGTTTTGTACCTACCATAAATGTAGATGTTCGAGGATTCCCTTGCTGCAGTCCTGACTATTGGGTATAGTCCGCGTCCCAGTCGGCCCGAATACCAGAGTATAAGGCTGACGTCGGTCATGGCGCCCTAGACTGGCCAGCGTCAGGGTACTAATCGCATGACCGGCGTCATTTCCTCAGTCTTTTCTTGCCCCAGATGTCAGAAGACCCAAAAGACAAGTCCCAAAACAACCTGCACCAATAAACATGTACAATATATACAGTAATATATATACAAAAATATAAGCATGTAAAGGCACCTACACAACCACCCTGAAACACAGAGGGAAGGAGGGAGGGTAATTGGTCTGCAGCTAGGGCATCCTCGAACATCTACATTTATGGTAGGTACAAAACTGTACTATGTTCTTCGTCTTCCCTTGCTGCAGTCCTGACTAGTAGAATCCCAAAGCAGAGGTAAGGGAGGCTGGCAAATTATAAAGTAGCAGGAGCTGACAACATGCCTTGTAAAACAGCTGTGGCAAAACCAGCTCTAGACTTAGAGTATATAGGCAGGTGATAATGCCTAGAGAAAGTATGCACTGAACTCCAAGTAGCTGCTTCCAGAATATCCTTAGTTGCCACCCCTTAGAAATGCTGTTGAAGTGGCAGTAGCCCTAGTGGAATGAGGCCTAATCCCAGCTGGAACCTCTTTGCCATGATGGGAATAACAAAATGCAATGCAAAGCCAATCCACCTAGAAATAGTTTGTTTTGACACAGGTTTGCCCTGTGAACTTAAAGCAAAAGAAACAAGTAACTGCTGAGACTGCCTAAAATCTTTAGTCCTGCTCAAATAATAACGCAATTGCCTGTGTACATCTAAAGTGTGCAAAATCTTTTCCCCTTTATTTTGAGGATCTGCAAAAATAGGCAAATGAATAGTTTGGTTTAAAGCCACACTAGAAACCACCTTAGGCATAAAGGAAGGATTAGTACGTAATGATACCCTGTCCTTATGGAAAATCAAAAGGGCTCTACTGCCATAAGGGCCTGCAACTCAGACACCCTTCTTGCAGAAGTAATAGCCAACAGAAAAGCCGTCTTCCATGACAAATATTTCAATTCAGCAGTAGCTGCGGCTCAAAAGGTTGTAGAGTAAGTTTTTCCAACACAAAATTGAGATCCCAAGCAGGAGTAGGAGCTCGGTCTTATATTCTTTGCCCCTCTAAGAAACTGCTTGAACAAAGGATGCGAAAACAAAGGTGGGTCACAATCATAGTGAGCTGAAATCGCTGCAGCATGAATCTTTATGGAAGAGAAAGACAAACCTTTGTCCAATAACTCAGTAAGATATTGAAGAGCCACACTCAAATTAGGCTCTGAAATCTCCAAATTCTTTGCTGTACACCAAAATAAAAATCTCTTCCATTTTTCTCCGTACACTCTCCTAGTACTAGGCCTTCTAGCTTCCATAATCACATTTAAAACTTGTTGAGGAAGCTGAGACCTTCCATGTTTCAACACAGAATATGCCAAGCTGTGAGATGGAGAGATTGAAGCTTGACATTGAGCAGATGACCGTCCTTCTGAGATAACAGATGAGGAATCAGAGGTAAAGGCCATGGAGGCTTCTTTACAAGACTCCTTAGAAGTGGGTACCAGTGTTGCGAGGCCAATCTGGAGCTATCAAAATCATCCTTGGCCTGTCCTGTCTGACCTTTAGTAATACCTTTGGAAGAAGAGGTAGAGGTGGAAAAGCATAGACATGAAGGTTTTTCCAACTGAAAGACAGAGCATCCACTTTCCAAGCTGTGTGATGAAACCCCTTTGTGCAATACTTTGGCAGCTGGTGGTTTAGTGGAGAAGCGAACAGATCTATGTCTGGAGTTCCCCATGACACTGTCAATTTCTGAAATACATGAAGATCCAGTTTCCACTCGTGGGGATCCATGATTTGTCTGCTTAACACATCTGCTAGGGAGTTCTGTGCTCCTGGCAGAAACCTTGCCTGAAGAGTCAGTTGCAAGCTTAGCGCAGTCTCCCATAAAATCATTGCTTGCCTGCATAGAGGATAAGAATGTGTTCCCGCTTGCTTGTTGATGTACCACATGACAGTTGTGTTGTCTGTCAGAATCAACACCTGCCCTGGAAGAAGTAACTCCTTGAACGCCATCAATGCAAACTGGACTGCTAACATCTCCTTCATGTTGATATGTAGATGCTGTAGTCTGGCAGGCCACTTGTCTTGTATCCACTTTCCATTTAGATGAGCTCCCCAAGCAGTGTCCGAGGCATCTGTCGTTAAAATCTGACTCGCCTCTGGCCGGGTCACAGAGAGTCCCTTGTTTAGGTGACATTCCTGAGCCCACCACAAGAATTCCTTTTGAAGGCAAGGTATTATTTGAATGACAGTGTCCAAATCTTGGCAGTGCTGTGTCCATACATTTTGAGATACCATTGCAGCTTCCTCATATGCAGTTTGGCATTGGGAAGCACCAGAATACAAGATGCCATGAACCCTAATGCTTGAAGGACTGTCCTTGCAGTCAGCACGGACTGATGAGATAGTTGATGGAAGTAAAGTGACAGACTCTTTTGTTTGTCCGGGGTTAAAAAGGCCATCTGGGCTGCTGTATTCAGTCTCACACCCAGAAAGCACATGTCTTGAGAGGGTACTAGACTGGACTTTATTTCGTTCACAGAATACCCTAGGCATCTTAGCACTGCTATGACATATTCCAGATGCTGTAGAAGGTGTTCTTTTTCTTGAGCCAGAATCAGGCAGTCGTCCAAGTAAGGATAAATTTGAATGCCTTGAAGCCTGAAGTAAGCTATCACTGGAGCCAGAACCTTTGTGAATACTCTGGGCAGTAGATAAGCCAAAGGGCAATGCAGAGAACTGATAATGAAAATCTCCAGTTCGAAACCGCAGATACTTTCTGCAACTTAGCCTTATGGGCACATGAAGGTAAGCTTCCTTGAGATCCAAAGTTACCATCCAGTGATCCTTGCCCAGCAGAGGTAACAGTTGCTGTAACGTCAACATCTTGAACTTGGGAATGTCCAGATAAGTGTTGAGGATAGATAAATCCAAAATTGGTCTCCACGTGTTCCCCTTCTTTGGTACTAGGAACAGGCGAGAATAAAATCGAAGCCCCTTTCTGACACAGGGACTGGCTGAATAGCCCCTATCTGGAGTAACTGAGAAACTTGCTTGAGAGCCTCTTTTCTTTGTGGAGGAGGAACATCTGGCATGCCTTTGAAAGGGGCATTGTGTGGAAATAAAATCTGTACCCGTGATGAATGATATCCAGCACCCATCTGTCTTGAGTGATTAAATCCCAATTTTCTTTGAAAAGAGACAATCTTCCTCCCAAAGGAGCTGCCAGACGAGAGTCCACTGGCAGCTGAAAAGGCAGGTCATTGGTTCTGCTTACGAAAGGACTGACCCCTGCCCTCACCAGAAGTCTGAGCAGGTGAACTGTCTGATCTAGGCCTAAAGAACCTTGAGCCCTGCCCCTACCACGTCTAGATCTACCCCTAGACTGGGAACCATAAGCAGGATATGTCCACCCCTTAGCAGGCCAATTTCTACTAAACTTGGAGGCTGCACCTGCAAAAATCTTTAACAGTCTGCATAGACTTAGCTTTGTCCTCCATTTTCTTTAAAACTGCTTCCACAGGCGGTCCAAACAACACATCAGACTGTAAAGGAGCATCCAAAATCCTGGTCTTAACATGCTCAGCTAAATTCTGATCCTTCAACCATGCATGTCTGCGAAGAACAGAACTAGTAGCAGCCACCCTCGAGGAGGCCTGAACAGCATCAAAACCACACTGCAAAGAATGCTTACCCACTTGTTCAGACACATGAACCAAATCCAGCAATTCTTTACACTCAATACCTTCCGCCAAAGCATCCACCTTAGATTTCAATTGTGAAAGGAGATAATTCTGATATTTCAGCATATGAAATTGACAATTCAACGCCTCATGGCTAGAGTGGAAGAAGTATATACTTTCTTACCCCACCTATCCAAAGCCCTTGCCTCTTTATCAGAGGGTACAGGATTTTTAACAACGGAAGCTTTAACACCTTTAGGCCCCTGAGAAACAGTTTCTGGGTCCGCCCTGGGACTCTTAAACAAATACTTATGAGCTTCGGGCACCCTATAATACCTATCAGGCTTAACAGGAGCAGGAGGCAAGGAATCAGGGTTCAGAGAAGCCTCTGCAAAAACATCCTCCACCACATTCAACACAGGAGGAATAGCTAAGGGCCTATGCTGAGGCAAAAACAAAAATTCCCTAAGCCTTTTTCTGGAGTCAGAGAAATCTTGGCCTTCCCATTTAAAGTGCTCCCTCATGGAGTGAAGAGTCTCTGAAAATGAAAAAATCCTCAGGAGGAGAAGCTGAAGGAGTGGAATCATCCACATCAGAATCAGAATAAGCAGGAAACTCTTGCAAGTCTTCCACAGAAGACTCTGAAGCCTGTGAACACTGTTCAAAACTATCAAACTCCTGTTCCACCCTAGGCCTCTTATCAGGTGGGGCATAGAACCTCTAATCAGAGTAATCAAATCTTCAGCCATTTTAAGCATATGTTTCTTAGGCACAGAGCCGAAATGCTAGGAGAAGCCCTACAGAAGCTGAACTTGGCCTTCCTCTAAAAGAAGCTCTGGAAACAGAAGGAGAGGCCCTAACTACCTTGGGAAGAGAGGGAAGAACAGTTACCTGAGAAGCCCCTCAGCCTGGCCTACTTCCTGAGAGGGCACATCCTGTAACAGTAAAGTATCTGCCTGAGACTCCATAGAGACTCCTGGCAAAACCTCTGGCTCCCCTGAGCCTTCTAAAGGACCGGCGTCCGGGACTGCCGGTTCCTCACCCTAGACTTCACTGTTTTGTCCTTGCGCTTCTTAGATGAAGCAGGCGTCGGAGCATCCGGCGGCATAGTATAATTACAACGCTTCCCAAACACTAACCTAGCACAATCAAGCCTCCTCTTAATAGTGCGCTTATTAAATCTAGCACAAGAGCGGCAACCAACAACGTCGTGCTCAGGCCCTAAACAAGGTATACACAATGTATGATAATCCCTATGGTATCTGCTTCCCACAAGAAATACAGTTATTCACTTTTTCTGACATCCGGTAATATACTGAGGCAAGAAAAACCAAAATGTTCCCCAACGGGGTAGCCAACTCTGTACTCGGTCTGAAACTCCGGTTTCGAAAATCTCAGAACGCCAACCTGCACTCGCAAAATTGCTTCTGCATCGGACCATGCGGCAAAAGACTGAGGAAATGGCGGGTCATGCGCGTTAGTACCCTGGCGTGCTGGCGTCAGTCTAGGGCGCCATGACCGGGACTGGGACGCGGACTATACCCAATAGTCAGGACTGCAGCAAGGGAAGACGAAGAACATTGGCAAATACTCACTGACGCTTCCACAAAACCAGGATTAAATGAACATATATCGTTAAGACCATTTTTAGCTTAAAGTCCTTCCATACTTGTTCATGTTTTATTATGTTTTATTATGATATTGAATGTTCCACATAAAATGGGACATGAGTGATATGTTATTCAAACTCTGCCGCAAACTACATCACACTCTATCTTATGAATTATTTAATACATTTTATATAATATTTCATGTATTATAATATATTTCTACTTACGTTATACATTTTTTCATGTCTTTACATTTTACATATTTTTACTATTTAACATTTTAATTGATAATATTTATTGTAACTCGATTTTATATAGAATAGGTTAGATGGTATTATATTAATGTTCTTACACATTAATGCATTTATATATTCATTCAATATTATACATTATTATTTTTATATAGATAATATTTTATTATATCATATTATATATATTTTTACTTATTTATACACATGATTTCATACATTTGCACTTTTGCCTTCAGCCCATATACATGGTTATATATAAAAATAATGGAATTTTATGTGCCTGGTTTAAACATATTATATTATATTTTACTGTATTTCAATGTTTTAAATTTTATATTCATTATAAGGTTGATAGAACATTATTCAAAGGCATTTTTAAAATATTTATTTTAATATAGGCAATCTTTGATTGGGTTTCACTGCACATTTATGTAATGCTGGAATTATGAAATGTTACAGCAAAGTAACTTGTTTTGAAAAAGTACGAAGAATATATCTTTAAATTTAATAACAAGTTGGCGCCAAAAAGGCTATAAAATTAATCATTCAATTAGTATATTTGATTCTGAGGAAGTCCACGATACAGTGGATGATAGCGCTTAATCCTCCTTTTGGATGTGTTTTTATTTGTGTGGTTTGGATTGTTTCTCATTGCTGAGTCGGAAAATAAGGAGGTGTATTATAGCTTTGCTGGTTTTTTGGATCGTTCTTCTTGGAATTTTTGCTGTTTGATTCGTTGTGACTTTTTTTCGCTTTTGGTATATATACATTAAACTATATAAGAATTCAGTCTTAAAATGCTTTACAGATTTGTTCATACCAGCATGACTGCTTTTTCGGCCTGTCTTGGTGCTTGGTGTTCGTATTTCCACCTGGATGGTGTACAAATAAGAGGAACTTCCTTTCTCTCTTTTTTTTTTTTTTTTTGCTTTTCTTAAATCTGCCTCTGGAGGGTAGATTTAACTGCAATACACTGATTGTTCACAATGTATGGATTGGCTTATTACAAAAGTTTTTTTTTTTTGGTGGGGGGTGCAGGTTAAACCAGCTATGCTTCTGAGTAACTGTGTAAGAAAGGTCAAATGATAGTAACCCACACAAATACTGTAAAACCTGAAAAACACTAGCTCTGAAAGGGTGCTGGTTATGTTACTGGCACAAACTCCTTTTTTATTTGCTAATATGATTTTCTAGTAGCAGGATTTCTTGCCTCCATTATAAACAGGTGCCTAAACGGAGTTAAGACCCTATCATCCAGGCAGTCAGTTGAGGTTGTCTGGGGTCAGGGTGTATCAATCAAAAGCTATGCACTTACCATAATGACAGATCTATGTTGTTTTATTTTCGTCTGTTTCAACTCGTGGGTTGTCAGAACCAATCAGATCCAACTTCAGCACCTTCTTCCAGAGCTTTTGATCTGTGGCTCTGACTCCTTCCCTACCCATAATTCCCTTCTACCTATTTTAACTTAGATCAAGTTTGCTGACTCTTGTTAACTATAAAAATATCTACTTGAAAAATATAATAACCCCTGCACAAAAAGTTTAATAGCTTATTAAGCCTGATATTATGGATGATGATGGTGTCCCAGGATGCATCCTACATGAGCTCAAAGATGAACTAACTCCTCACCTAAACACACTGCTCAAACTCAGCCTCTCCACAGGCTACGTGCCCATAGAGTGATGCACAGCAATGGTTATTCCGCTCCACAAAGGCAGAGGCACAACAGACCCCGGGAACTATCGCCCTATAAGCCTGACTAGCTTGGTCTGCAAGGCTATGGAGCACATCATCATGAATCTCATTAACAGAGACATTGGGAACCTCCAAACACTGGACCCTACCCAGTTCGGCTTTGTTAAGGGCAGATCATGCCTCCTAAACCTGGTGGACTTCTTTGAGACAGTTATCAAGGCTATAGATGAGGGAAAGGTGATCCACACAGCCTACCTAGACCTCGCAAAGGCCTTTAACACCATTCCCCATTCTGGTATTATAGACAAACTCACCAGCCTGAACATAAACTCCTACGTCATGAGATGGGTTGCCAACTGGCAACAACCCATTTGGGATGTACCTTACAAGACACCTGCAACAGCTAGAAAGACCACAGAAGTACCTCAACAAGAGGATCACTGGCCTCAAACAGATGCCTTATGCAGCTCGACTGAAGAAACTCCAGCTGTACTCGGTTGCATACCACCTACTCAGAGGTGATCTCTGCCTGACATACAAGGCCATATCCAACCCAGAATTGATGAACATGCGCACCTAAAGAAAACCATATCCCCTCGAGCCACATGCTCCAGGGATCTAAACCTCACCACAACAATAAATAGGACGTGCTGGAGGGATAGATTCCTGTCCCAGAGACTTCCCATGCTCTGGAACAAGATTCCAATCTACATCAGGCAGAGCTCCTCACTAACCCTCTTCAAGAGAAACCTTGACAAGTGGATGGAAACAGAAAGTTTACCCCGGAGATCACTTCAATGGCTCTGCTGGACAGAGGAACAGGGAACTAATCTAAGGGGGCAGCGAAAGCCAACACTTTCCAGCTAGGCTGATTAATGCCTTCGGGCAGATAGCCTAGTACCTACCTATGAACCTATGTCACTTAAAGAAGACAGTATCTTTATCAAAGTCTGTCCAAGCAAAAGAAATTTATAGATGACAATTTGGAAGGGGGAAGGAGTGAGGAATGTTGAACTGGATGAAAATAAGATGACACAGATTTTTTTTTATCCTAAGTATATAACTTTCATATCCGATGTTGTCTATTTTCCTCTGATTCAACTTGTTGGACAGATTCCCAAGCTGCCTAAAAAGGACCTGGGTGGTATCAAGGAAGCTCAAACACATCCAGTGAATAACTCTCTGGAAACATAGGATGCTACAACCAGGAAAGGAGCAAAAAACGCCAACCAAGGACAAGTGTTTAATTAATGCAATTGTTCTGGTACCTAAAGTCACAGACTTTGAAATATTTTTTAAAAAAATATTTCTTTAACAAAAGAGCAGATCCAAACAAATACCCAACATTTACTATGCATACCAAATGTATTTTCAACATAGAAATAATCAGAATTACCAACAGTACAAATTTATAATCTCAGAGAATGAATGTGTATACAATATAATTTACCACATCATGTTAGATACTAACATAAGCACTATTTTATGATTTCATATACAACATTAAGATTCATGTTCTTCAAATGATATTTTCGAATACTGTGTGTAAAAAAATACTTTTCATGTGCATGAAATTTCCCAACAAACACACAAATAAAAAGCACACATTTGTGCCGAAAGCACATATAAATGTGCATATAAATACATATACATATGGATCCCCTACACTACATAGACACACCACAAACCCGACAGCCAAAACGCTGACACTAAAACACAGAATCCACACAATACCGACAGTCCACGTTACTGAACAACATAACACCGACTTACAACACACACACAACACAAGCACACCAAAAACCTTACAAACCTACACTAAACCTTACATACACAACTATCTATGCACTAACCTTAACCCAAACCCAAACCCTAACCCTAAGGTCCGTCACTATCGCACACTTACCTTACCCACACCCTAACCCTAAAGTCCGTCACTATCACACACTTACCTTACCCGCGCCCTAACATCTGTCACTATCACATACTTACACAGTCACACTCGTTTCGTGTGTCGGTGTTTTCAGTGTCGGGATTTCGAACTGTCAGTTATTTCCGTTGAAGGTCTTCAGGTGTCAGTGTTCTCGTCGTCGGCGTTTCAAACTGTCAGTGTTCTCAGGTAGACCCATACATATATATGTGTATAAGGAAAAAAAAAATATATATATATATATATATATATACATATACATATACATACACAAACACATACACATCCACTCCATCTAACAATACTGATGGCACCCTATATTTTACACTATAAAATTAAATTGTTTTCCAAATTCATTCCATTTGGCTGCAAAGTATGAAAATTGATAATTAATCTGCTCTCAAGTCTAAATAACTCAGTTCTAAAATTACCTCTCATGCCATTAGGTCGTGCCAAAACACTGAAAAATAGACTCTCAACCTGATCCTGATGCTTAGACAGAAAATGCATAGCCACTGGGCTCTTTCTTCTAACATTCCCTAAATGTTCTAAAATCCGAACCTTCCTGGTGGTTTGACCAATATATCATTGAGCTGGATGACAATTACAACCCAAAATATAAACACCACCACAGCTGTTACAATCATAAAATTCACAAGCTCAATACAACTTCCCATTGATTCTATGGTCATATAGATTCCTAACCTGACTGCATATTGAACAATGTCCACAACAATGGGCACCTACCCTATTATCCAACCTACACTGACCTACAGGACTTGTGTGTTTCTTGTTCAACAACTCTTTAAGATTAATGTTAAGTTGTCATTCTCGCCTTCATTCTTGCTGGATGGGTTCGGAGCCGATCCTCGGCTCCGACTCGGCCTATACTATAGCTCGAGAGCTATTTTTACCGGCTCGAGGCAGCCCTATATCCCACAATACCATGCGCTAACTCCCCAGATCTCGTTTGCCGCTTCGCTGCGAGGTTGCCTTTTTTACCGACTCAGGTCAGTAAAGGATTTTTTTCAACAAATTTCTAATTTTTTTGAGGTAGTTATTAGACTATATTCCCTACTTTTGTTCCCTATCGATATTTTACTTAATAGAGTTTGTTTCGGAAGCCCTACTCACCCCATGTAGTTAACTTTTATAATCAGGCCTACAGGCCTTAGTTTTTCTTTTTTACTCACCTCTGTGTGTGTGTGTTGTTGTTTTAATCAGTCCCCTCATCTCCCCCTTGTGTGTAAGTGAGTGAGTGTGTGTGCTGATTGAGTGACTGTCTTAGGGCAATATCCAAAGATGTTAAGGTCTCGGGATTCAAGAAGTGTGACTCGTGCTGTCAGAAAATGTCTCTGACAGACAATCACACTTCTTGTGTCTATTGCTTGGGGCCTTTACACCTGCAGGACTCTTGTTCCGTTTGTCACGGATTTAGTTCAAGAGTCCTGCAGGAAAGGCGTAACAAGCTTATTCTAAGGGGCTTGTTAAAGCCTGATGACTCCCCATCCAAGTCCGGCTCGGGGAAGTCATCAAAAACCGCCAAACCCTCGGCTCCAGCTTCTGAGTCGAGGGCTGGTGTTGTCGAGACGGCTCCGAGGCGAGCAAAGTGGGTTCCGCTTCGAAACCACCATCGGAGCCAACCCCAGCACGCAAGCGCTCTAGGTCCCCTTCTTTAGAGTCCGTCAGATCGGCTCCGAGGTCCCCCCTTCTATCGGAGCGGAGTCATAGGACTCATTCATCGAGGTCTTCCAGGCTCTTCAATCACGACATTGAGAGGGTGGTCAGTAGACTCATAAAGTCTCAGGCGCTGGCCCAAATGCTTCAGAGCCCATCTCACCAGACTGTGGCTCCTTCGATACAGTTATCCATTCCTCCTCCGACTCATCTCTCAAGTTCGGAGCCGGAGTTAGTCGGAACCGTGACCTTGCCCACGTAGGAGCCGATACCCCCTCCTTCGGGTCCGGTGTCGTCGGCTCCGACCTCTTTATTGGTTCCGTCCATGGAGAGGTCCAGGCGTCGGGACTCCATTGTCGGCTCCGAGGGGGCGAGTGGCATCGGACCCTTGTCCGACACCGCTCTCCCTCTCGGAGTTTCGGCTCTGGTTAGTTCGGCCCCGACATCATTCTCGGAGCCTTCTCTGTCGGTTCCGGGGGCGGTTCCGGCCTCTTCGGAGCCGGGGCTACCTTAGTGTCTGATAGGGGAGCCTTCAAGGTGATGAGGAGTGTGCTGGACCCAGTGTCCACTCCAAGGTTAAGTTCTGCGGCTCCTCCCTCTGTAGTGCCTGTTATGGTCTCTGGCCACCCTCCTATACCCGACAGCATAGATCCAAAGCGTAAGGTACCCACTTTGGGTGTCTCCTCCTCTTCCGAGGGTTCCCCTGAAGTTTCAGGGGAACCCCCTAAGAAAAGAAAGTGCAAGAGGAAGCACATAGACTCCCCCGAGTCTGTCACGTCGGACACTGACTTGGATGAGTCAGAGGGTTCCCCCAGATCCCCCTCTGATGATGTCTCCTTTTCAGACATCCTGGAGATCCTAAAACAGAGGGGAAATTGGTCCACTCTCAAACCTTCTGAGGACGAGTCGGTTTACCTTGACGCCTTTGGATCTCGCCCTTCCACCTCCTGGGTGTCTCCCCCTTTCGACCCACTAATGGAGGTAGTGGCTAGAAAGGCGTGGGCAGCTCCTGATTCAATGGAACCTACCCCTAGGAGGCCTTCTAAATTTATTTCTGCACCAGATGACAAATCCTTTCTCACCAAAGGTGTTTCAGTTGATGCTATGGTGGTAGCAGCAGCCACTAAGAAGGAATTAGCTGATCCTTCTGTACCTGTTCATCCTCTTAACAAAGAGTCCAGGACCATGGACAGGTACGGCAAGCGGACCTTTGCTTCAGCGACATTTTTTATGTGATCGCTGAACTATTTATGTCATTTCACCCGCCTTCAAAGAGACTTGCTCACAGAGCTGGGTGAAACGGTACAGGATCCTTCTGCTGCGGGGTTTAAGGGCAAAATAAACTCTCAGCTGGCTACCCTGAACTCCATTGTTAACTCCTCCATGTGGCTAATCTTTTATGCAGCCGATGGAGCGAGTAGGGCCGCTGGCACAGGCGTTGCGTTGAGATGCCACACTTGGATGCAACTCTGTAATTTTGCCGACCCCTTCAAGGCGTCCTTCACCAACACCCCCTTTGACGGTTCGGAATTGTTCGGGCCTCAGGTGAAGAATACCCTCACCAGATGCGAGCAAGATGGTAAGACTATCTCTGCCGTGGGAGTCCGTTTTTCCATGCCTTCTAGACCTTATCCTAAGGGACAGAGGGGTGGAAAGATGTGGTTCCGCAAACCACAGGGAGTCGCCTGCGACATGGTGAATTTCCCCCTAGAGGCAGAGGGGGGAATAATAACAGACGCCGCCCCAGGGGCAGAGGGGGTCCACAAAACCAGGGTTCCAGGGAATCTTTCCCTGACCAACCCTTTCAGCATCCCTGAGAAGCTGCCTGACTGTCCGCCTTCGGAGGCAGTCGGGGGAAGATTATCTCTGTACCCGGTAGCCTGGCAATCCATCACTCAAGACACATGGGTACAGAAGATCATATCCGAGGGTTACAAAATTCCTCTCACTTTCCCTCCGGTACAACCACCAAAACCCCTACCAGACGTACCACCCACGCAGAGGGGTCAGGCTCAGCTAGAAATAAAAAGGCTGTTAAACAAGAGAGTCATCCAGGCAGTCCCAGCAGATCAGCTAGGATCCGGAATCTACTCCGGATTCTTTTTGGTACCAAAAAAGACAGGAGATTGGAGACCCATTTTGGACCTCAGCAGGTTAAACAACTATGTGTCAAAGACAAAATTTCGGATGGTAACACTGCAGTCCATTCTACCCTTTTTGGGCAGAGACAACTGGATGTGCTCGTTAGACCTCCAGGACGTGTACTACCACATAAAAATACACAGGCGCTCCAGGAGGTTTCTCCGCTTCCGGCTGGGAGTCCGTCATTTTCAATTCAGGGCCCTGCCCTTTGGTCTCACCACAGCCCCCCCGGGTGTTCACCAAATGTTTGGCAGTGGTCACGGCTCACCTGAGACAAAAAGAATTCCAGGTGTTTCCATACTTAGACGACTGGCTCATTTCCACTACCATCAAACAGGATCTCATAATGGCCAGGGATTATACTATCCATCTTTGCAACAGCCTGGGTATTTCTATAAATTTTGCAAAGTCCTCCTTGTCACCTTGTCAATGTATAAACTTTATAGGCGCCGTATTAAACACCACAGAAATGTCTGCAACATTACCACCTCAGAGAGTGACAGACATAAGGCAGAATGTTCAGCTCCTGTTTCAGCCCAGCAGAGTCCAAGTCAAGCTAGTATTGAAAGTGTTGGGCCTCATGGCGGTGGCGATTCTTCTACTTCCATTAGCCTGCTTCCACATGAGACTCCTTCAGTGGATGCTGTTTTCTCAGTGGTGCTTTCAGCAGCTACCAATGACCCACAACATTTTGATAACACCATCTTGCAAGAAACATCTCTCCTGGTGGATGGTTTCCCCTCAGCTTTTTCAGGGCAGACCTTTTGTTCTCCCCCGTCCAGTTGCCACTGTCACAACGGATGCCTCCCTGATCGGGTGGGGGGGCATTATCAGGGCAAGACGGTCCAGGGCACTTGGCAACAGTCAGAATGCCACCTGCACATAAATGTCCTGGAGATGAGGTTGGTGCTTTTGACGTTGCAGGCCCTTCAGAGCTCTCTTCCCACGGGGACTATAGCAATTCAAACGGACAATATGTCTGTGGTGTGTTACATAAACAAGCAGGGCGGAACAAAGTCCTACCCTCTCTGTCGAGAAGCACAAAGACTTTGGCAATGGGCGATTTCATCTCAACGGTTTAGCAACGCACATCCCCAGAAAGTCCAACGTTATAGCAGACAGATTGAGCAGAACTATCCTCATGCCTCACGAGTGGTCTCTAAATCAAGCGGTAGTAGACGGAATTTTTCAGAAGTGGGGCCAGCCTTGCTGCGACCTTTTCGCAACTCCGCAAAACAGCAAGTGCCTCGACTTCTTCACACTTTTCCCTCTACCAGGCCAGCCCCTCAGAGACGCTCTTGTTCACGTTTGGCCCCGGGGTCTTCTTTATGCCTTTCCTCCCTTTCCATTGATCCCGCAACTAATTCAGAAAGCAACCGCATTGAGATCCAAAATGATCCTCATTGCCCCGTTTTGGCCTCGACAAGTTTGGTTCCCGTTCCTGCACAAATACCTACTGGAACAGCCTTGGCATCTGGAACCCCTTCCGGATCTGTTGACCCACCTCACGGGCAAGCTGCATCAGTCTCTTCATTCCATCAACCTCACAGCTTGGTTGCTCCACTTCCAGCCATAGCCAGGCTTCCCCTTATTTCTCCTCCTGTTCGTGATATCATTCTGGCTTCCCATAAGTCCAATACTAGGAAGACTTATGCGAGTAAATGGAAGCGTTTTTCACATTGGGCACAAACTAGATCCTTAGATCCTTTCCATGCACCCATTCATGAGGTTCTAGACTTCCTGGCGGAGCTTTTTCATTCGGGGTCATCATCGGCCACTATCAGGGTACAATTAGCGGCCATTGCTAATTTTCATGTTGGACTCTCAGAAGAAAATATTATGTCCCACAAACTCTATAAAGCTTTCCTCAAGGGCATTTTGTTACTCAGACCTCCAGTTAAAGATCCACCCCCACAATGGGATTTGAATTTAGTTCTAACTTCATTAATTCTACCCCCTTTTGAACCGGCGGCTTCTTGCTCCCTCAAACTTCTTTCTTGGAAAACGCTGTTTTTAGTAGCTATAACATCTGCCAGAAGGGTATCGGAACTTCAAGCCTTGTCTGTCCGTCCTTCCTATTTGGTTTTTCATAAAGATAGGGCAACTCTCAGAACAAACCCTTCCTTTCTACCAAAAGTGTTATCGGAAGCAAATCTAAACCACTCCATTGATTTGCCCATCTTTTTCCCAGACTATACCAACAGGGCTCAACAAAAATTACATTCATTAGATGTTCATCGCCAATTACGGTATTACCTAGACATGACAAAACAATTCAGAAAATCAGACCAGCTCTTCCTCTCTTATGCTGCAGGCAAGAAAGGGCTTCCAGTATCGAAAGTTACTCTTTCCAGATGGCTCACATCTATTATTACCTTGATCTATGAGTTGAGACACAGGCAACTACCCTCTAGGCCTAAAGCTCATTCAACCAGGGCACTATCAACTTCAACGGCTTTTCAAGCAAGGTTACCACTAGATGCCATTTGTGCAGCAGCTACATGGGCGTTCAAACATACCTTTATTGCCCATTACAAGTTTGATCTAGCCTCCAGAAATAGAGCTGATTTTGGTTCCACTGTACTCAGGAGTCTGTTCCATTGAGCCACCCAGGACTAAGATGCTAGGGACGCTGTCCCATCCAGCAAGAATGAAGGCGAGAATGACAACTTAACATCACGAAGTTATGTCTTACCATAACATTCCATGTTGGTTGTCTTCTTCTCGCCTTCTTTCTTGCGTCCCTCCCTCCTGCCCCCTAGCCTGGATAGACTCGAGGTTCTGAGTCCTTCCATTTCTGGAGATACAATATGTTGCGTCTTTCATGGTATCCTTAGTGTTACTAGCAGGTAAACTGTACTCGTAAAAGAGGATTATAATATTATTATTATAATATTACTTTTTATACTATGTCTTACCTTCCAAATGAGATCTGGGGAGTTAGCGCATGGTATTGTGGGATATAGGGCTTCCTCGAGCCGGTAAAAATAGCTCTCGAGCTATAGTATAGGCCGAGTTGGAACCGAGGATCGGCTCCGAACCCATCCAGCAAGAAAGAAGGCGAGAAGAAGACAACTAACATGGAATGTTATGGTAAGACATAACTTCTTATTATACCTCCCATAAGAAAAAAAGTGTTTGGGAAATAAAAATCCTATAGAGCTATCCTCACATACTATTTCCTATGCTTGGATTTTCATTTGGATTATATTTTTTCAGCAGAGGTAAAAGCTGTTTGTTTGGTGACTTTGTTGTTTTTATTTCCTATGCTTGTCTAACTATTCTTTCCAAGAAGGCCAAAAAGTCAGTATATCTTGTAACAAAAAATATTTTATTTTTTTCATCTACACAATTAGCAAACCTTCCTCATAACTTCTAACAAATAATCTACCAAACACTTCATTCAAAAAACTTTCATACAACCTAGCATCAGAGGTATTGTTAAGAATTCTCTTGAATTCACCAAAAGGCAAAGACTGTATGAGATGGGGCAAATGCATACTAGAAGCATGCAAAAAATGTTAACAGTGGTTGGCTTTCTGTAAGGTTTAAACTGGATGTTACTTTTATTATCCGCATAAAGAACCACATCCAAAAATGTGACACTGGACCTATGGATACCCCAAGAAAATTTTAAACCATGCGGATTTTCATTAAGACCATCCATAAAATCAATGAACTCTCTTTTACTTCCCTTGCAAACATAGAGTAAATCATCAATGTAGCTTTTATAATAAACTACATTCCTCAAAAAATAATCATCCAACAACATAAACTGGTTTTCAAAATCCCCCATGTACATAATGGCATAAGAAGGGGCAAACGCTGCCCCCATTGTCGTGCCCCTCTTTTGCAAGAAAAATTCATTCTTCCACCTAAAATAATTGTGAGTCAAACAAAATTCCAAGATGGTCAAAAAAAAATCCAGTGAGTGGTCCCTCTCCCAACCATCTAGCAACAGCTTCCATTCCCCATATTTTTTCAATATTGGTGTATAGGGCCTTAACATCCGCCACTCCCCAAAAATAATCTTCCTTCCATTTAAGGTTTAACAAGTCCTGACAAATCTCCTGAGTGTTTTTTACATGAGAAGGTATGGAAGTTAGGTGCCTTTTAAGATGAAAGTCCAACAAAATGTTAACATTTTCCAAAAAAGACCCTTTGCCAGAAATAATCGGCCACCCTAGGGGTTTGACTAGGTCTTTATGAATCTTTGGTAAGGCATATTAAAAAAGGATGTCTAGGTGTTTCAACAATTAATTTTTTAAACATCTTTATGCCTCAAAAAGCCAAGTCTCTCCCCACGTTCCAAAATATCTTTAGAAGTTCAGTTACAAATCTCTGGATGGGATTATGTTCTAACTTAACATAATATCCATCCTCAAATAATAACTCTTGACACCATTTCATCATATTGACTTACATTCATTACCACCCAATTACCTCCTTTGTCTGCAACTCTAAATACAACCTTATCCAGGTTAGACCTTAATCCCTGCATGGCCTGCCATTCTAATTTATTAAGATTATAAGACTTAAAAGTTCTGACAAATTTACCATAACAACTCTCAACTGTACTACACACGAAATTTTCAAAAATGTTAATAGCACTGCTGGTTCTAAGGGGCATGAAAGTCCTGTTGGAATTCAACTTGGGTAAATCTAAGTATCCATAACCAGTGACAAAAGGTTAATTTTCAAAAAAAGCATCACTAACACCCACATCTTCCAGTTCAATGCATTGTTGAACCACTTCACCATAATAAATGCTAAGATTCATTAAATCATCATCATCATCAGAAAAACTATCATTTCCATTCAATTCATCAATTGTTTGCACATTGTCACTATCGCACTTTTGTTTCATATGAAAAAACACCCTTATGTGCAATTTGCGACAACATTTTTTAACATCCAATATTATGTCTGCAAGTGATGGAATTCTAGTTAGGATGAACTTCTCCCCTTTAATAGTACCTTTTCAGCATCATGAGTGATGACAATGCTAGATAAATTTGCCATTTTTAATGTACTGTTTTCTCTTTGACTATTAACAAAGGCAGCAAAATTACTGCCAATATTATTAGCATCATTAAATACATCAATTGCATCATTTACAACATATTCCAAAACGGATTCAGAGTCCAAATGTCCATGACTTGCATCTGGGCCAGGGATATGATCACCAAATTCTACCGGCTGTTCTTCCCGCGTTGCCTTTTCGGTCGAACCTGCGGCTGCTGAGTGGACTGCTGGGCCCCTACACTGTTTTTTTGAGTGCATAGAGTCTCCGGAACTAATTTCCTCATAGGAAACACTTTTTCTGGTGAGACTCTGCTCACCAGAAGACGCCGATGAATTACGAGCACCGGGAAAACCCCGTTTGCTCTTCCTGAGAGTACTATTACGCCCCATACTTGAGTAGGTATAAACCAAATTGTTTTCAAAATCATTGATATGCCGTAAGAGTTTCTTCTTCTTCTTCTTACGTTCAACCACATTGGCTTCTGCCTTTTGCACGCTACTTTTAACTTTAGCAAAAAGTTCCTGATACCTACTAGGGGAGATTTCACTCAAAAGAGAATTTTGCAACATAACGATCTCCATCTGCAGTTTCTCCAGATTTCAAGTGTTCCTTTTAACCAGAACACGTAGCTAAGCTAGCATACAATCTAGCGAAGCCTGCCTCCACTCTGCTAATAAGTCACTCTTATCATCAGCAAAACCCCCAGCTGGCAGCCAGTCGATACAAAGGCCCCTGGGAGTGATATTTAATGACAAATATTTTTACACTAGCTTAAGGTCAAAGAAAATAGTTACCTCTTTCACCATGACTCTCTCCAACACTTTGAATCTCCCCACTTCACCATTCCTAACTGTGGAGGCCCAGAAGTCATCAGATGTTAAAAGTAATTTCACGGTCACGAACCAGATCAGCAAATGAGTTACCAGCTGTGGCGACTGCAGGTATCAAGGAAGCACATTCCTGAGAATGGTAGAACCAAAAGAAGTGCAAACTCTGGATTATACATCCAGTTTGTAAGGAGATTTAAATTTCTGAACTGTTGCCCAGTTGCTGCTGTGCAAATGTCATCAGTGGGCGCTCTTTTTATGAATGCTGTACAGGCAGTCATTGCTCTAATGAAATGAGCTTTTGGTTTTGAATGCAGTATTAAAGCCCTATCCTTATATACAAAGGGAATACAGTCTGAAAGCCACTTAGAAACTTATAACTTTTGAGACATGACTTGTCAGTTTTGGTTTAGAAAAGGAAACAAACACTTGATCTGATATTCTAATATTTTTGGTACAGTGAGCTGTCTGTGAACATCTAGAGTATGGAGGAGATGCAAACCTTTGTTAGAGAAATTGGGAAGAAAAGACAGACACATCAATGGATTGATTTAAAGTTGCTTCAGATGACACTTTTCGGTGAAAAGTATGACTACTACTTATTTGCACACTGTCCTTGTGGAAAATGATGAAGGATGCCTTACATGAGAGTGCTTGTAATTCAGAAATTCATTTAGCAGATGTAATGGCAATTATAAAAACAGTTTTCCAATAAAGATGCTGAAGATCTACTGATGTTGGTGGTTAAAGGTTTCCAAGTTAATGACTGGAACATGACTGTGACATCCTATAGAGGAACTGGTACCCTAAATGGATGCCTCAGCAAGAAAGTTCCTTTGAGGAAAGAAAAGCAATGGAAGTGTTGTTATGATCCATGGGAAAATGTGATACAGCAGCCTCTGGTACTTTAATGGTGTAAAATGAGATCCTTGATGAAAGAGTCTTGAAAGAAATTCCTGATTTGGTGGGGGGGGGGGGTCAGAAAATGGGTCCAGTCCCTTTGATAAGGCCAAAACTGAAAATTTCTTCCACTTATTTTTATAAATTTTTTAGTTAATTGTTTTTGAGAAGAAATAATTATGTGAAGTACCAAAGAAGACAGCCTGGCATCTCTGGCTATCGTTAAAATTGGAGAAACCATGCAGTTCATTTTACAGCTTGTAGATCCGATAAAAGCATCTCGGATGGGTGACTCAGAAGATCAAGACTGGGATCCAGCACCCAGGGCAGGTGTAGCAAATGAGGCCAAAGGAAGGGGAACAAAACCTGCTGGGGCCAGGGAAGAGCAATGATGGTCACCTTGGTCTTGCACCTTGTGGCTTATTTTGTTAGGGAGAGTATTGGTGGGAATGAAGAGACCCAGGGGCCAATTGTGGATGCGAGCATCACTCAGTGACTGTCCCTGGGAAGGGTTGAGGGCAAAATAACAGCAACTGCTGCTTGCTTATGTAGGAGGCAAAGAGGTTAGAGCAAGGTTGGCCCCAGTGGCTGAAAATTTCCACTGCCACTGTCTGGTTGACAGGCCGCTAGTGAGGCAACAGGATCGACCTGCTCAAGTTATCTGCTAGTACATTCACTATCCTGGGTAAGTGCATTGCTATTGGAAAATGATGGGAAGACATTGCCCAGTGCCATACTATCATAGGCTCCTGGCAAAGAGGGTATGATCATGTTCCTCTTGTTTGTTGATGTACCATACCACTGACATACTGACTGTCCAGACGGCTATCACACCCTTAGCTATGTAGTCCTGAAAAGCCTGAAATGCAAGGAAGACTGCTGTTATCTCCAAGATACTGATGTGAAGATTAGCCTCTACAGGTGACCAAGTACCTTGAACAGTCTTCCCCTTGAAATGCTCCCCAGAAGGGAAGCTTCCGTGCTTACTGTAGTCTGGGATGCTGGTGGAAAAAAAAAAGTCTCTTCCCCGTAACTGAGAGGCTATCCACCAGTTTATATGTTGTCTGCAGATGGGAGCGAGACAAATTCTGTCATGGAGGGGTTGCTGACTCTATGACCATTGCACTGAGAGAGTCCACTGTAGTACTCTCATGGGGTATCTCGCTTGTAGAACTAAAGTGATGGTAGAGGCCATCAGACCTAACAAAAATAATTAATCTCGCTTGTGGATGAGGATGCTGAATTACATGCGAAGCCACCAGTCTTAAGGACTGCAATCTTGCTTCGGTGAATTTGGCAATTTGTAGAACTATGTTGATATAACAACCTATAAATTCCATCTGTTGAGTGGGAAACAGCTGGCTCTCTGCATGATTCACTGTGATCCCTAACAGGTCTGCAAGACGGAGTAGGAATGCTTGGTGTTGTAGTAGTAGATCCCTGGAGATAGCAGTTAGGAGCCAATCATCTAGATATGGGAAGACTTGGATCCCTTGCAATTATAAGCGAGCTGCTACTACTGCCATAGTCTTGATGAACACCTAGGGGGCTGTGGTAAGACCGAATGGCAGTGCTCTGAATTGGTAATTACTGCTTCCCAGACAAAAACGGGAGAAATCTCCCAGACTACATCTCCATCTTTATTTGATAGTAGGTGCCCTGGACATCTATAGAAAACATCCAATCATCCTTCCTTAAGAGAAGTAAAATGGACTCTATTGTGACCATCTGGAACTTTGTCTGTCTCACAAACTGATTGAGGTGGGTAAGGTCTAATATTAGCCTGAAGTCCTCTGTTTTCTTTATAACTAAAAAGAACCTGAATAGACTATGGATTCTAACTGGTCTGAGGGGACCCACTGAATGACTTCTCCAGCAACTTTGAAAGTTTTGTTGCTGCAGATTCCAGCTGACCAGGTGGAATGTCAGGCATCCTTAATCTCTTCTTTGAAGGATACAAAAAGGGAATGGTATAGCCTCTGGTTATTATCTTTATCACCCAGGAATCCAAAGTAATGTTTTGCCAGGTTTGTGGGTGTAAGGTTAAGCATCCCCTTGACTGCCTGCAGAGTGTAGCAGTCAAGTAATCCTTCAGCGGCAGTGAAAGGGTTTCTCGGTGAAGAGTCCACGGAAACCCTGATTATGCAATCCACCTCTGCCTCCAGGGTGATGTCCATTCAAGTTACTCCCCTCTCTGACTTGGGGGGGGGGGGTCTGTCCCTAGGAATGTTATGGTGAAAACCATGTGATTTTCTGAAACACATTTTCTCACCACCCCTTTGATTCCTGGAATAAGATCCTTATGGGGTGGAGAGACAGATTCCTATGACAGACAGAGTCTTACCATCTTGCTCACTCCTAGTAAGCATCTCTTTTACTTTTGGTCCAAATAGTGTGGAACCATCACAGAGGGCTTCTGGACGGGAAACCACACATGATGCAGATGAGTCAGTCCTGTAAGCTACAAGAAACACATTCATCCAGGGAAAGCATTTCAGTTGACCCACTTACCCTTCTGCTTCATCAGTTCCAGGATGTCTCCAAAGGTGACATCTTCCAAGGGAGATTCTGGAGAATTCTTCACCCTCATCTAAATCTGTGTACTCCATGACTGACCCAGGAGGAGAGTCTATTTGCTTCAGTTTGCATATCTGTTTTCTTTAAACATGCCTCTGGGGTTCTGGTGGAGACAAGTCAGAATCAGACTTGGAACTTGAGTACTGAGAAGTGTCAAAGCTTGTGGGTCCTGACAGTCTCTGTCAATCTGAATAAGAGGTATAAGGAACAGGTTCCACCGGGTGTCAGGATGGATCCAAACTCTGTGCATGCATCTTCGATCTTGGCCCAGCAAAAGACCTTTCTACAGCCTCAGAAGTCAACACCATAAGTAGAGCCAAGGAAGCATTCCCTCTGTGTATATAAACTCGGGAAATCTCCCTGCTCCAAATGAGTTTGGCTCCAAGGAGGACTTCCATACCTGAGATGTTGTGTGTTGAGGCCCCAAGAGGAAGAGACTGCTCTGAAAACCTTGGAGTTGGCTCCACCATGGGGAACCTGACACAGATGGTTCGGCTCTAGGACTCAACTCAATCTGACAGCATTGGAGTCAAGAAAGTAGCAGATGTCAATGCCAATGTTCCCTGGATTGTAGGATCTAGCTGAGGTGCACTGGAAGGGTTTAGATCCATGGGAACTGGTTCTAAAAAGTGAACCAAATTTGGAGAAAAATGTGATGCAGTTGATGGGCCTGTACCCAGATGTCCCTTTGGAGATGGCACGAGGACTCCCAGTTGGATCTGTGTCCTTAAACATTTCCTCATCATTCAGTCAATACCCATTTATGTGAGACTTCTGATGGAAACGAGCAGCCTCAACTATGATGCTACAGAAGAAAATCTGGAAGGATGACTGTATTGTAAAATGAGTGGATAGACTAAGGGCTCACTAGCTCCAGAGAAAAAGTTGCTCGAGGAGAAGGAGTTCAGATGCAGGTCGATCCAACTGCCTCATTGTTTTGAGTATCGAACCAGACAGACCATCTGGATCCAGGGACCTTTTTCTTGACTTTTCAAGTCTTTTCTTGTAATTTCTTTTCATCAGACCGTCTTTCTGAAGACTTATCCTTTTCTCTCTTTCACTTTAGAGTTCTACTTTTCCTTCTCTTTTCTCCTCTCTGTCCTGCTGCTGGGAGAAGTAGATGCTGGTCTGGGCTCAGAAGACCCTGTCTGTGTGGGAAGCAAGTCTTTTATAACAAGTTTTTCCCTCCTACCTTGTACAGCCCTAGAACCAAAAGCAGCACAAATGTCACAATTTACTGTTAATGAGCCGCACCTATGCAGTACACACAGAGAGAGCATGTGGGTATTTTGCCAGCTGACTGTTCATTGAGGAGGCAAAGAGGTTGTCTTTAGGAAATCATCACTGATGAATCAAATTTTAGAAGACCCCCTTATTTAGTTTCCCGTCATGAGGGTCTGCCTTTGTCCTACTCAGCTTGTCTGCCATACAGTTTTTCTCTGACGGGATGTAAGACGCTTGTAGAGTGAGATTGCGCTGTGAAGCTATATCCAAAGCCAGCATGCCTAGTTTACAAAAGGGGGTAAGACATGATTCTCCCTTGCTTGTTGATGTACCACATGACTGTGGTATTGTCTGTAACAACTTACACCACTGGATGGTGCAGTGGTAGCATTGTCTCCTCACAGCAAGAGGTTCTCCAGTTCGATTCTCGGATGGAGTGCCTTCTGTGCGGAGTCTGGATGTCCTCCTTGCATTCATGTGGGTTTCTCAGGGTGCTCCGGTTTCCTCGCACGTTAAAAAGACATGCGTCTGGAGAAGAACAGACTACACTGACGGTATGAAAAATGTGCCAAGGGATCAAACATCCTCAAAAGACTCGTGCATTGTGGGTCCATTCCCCAGAAATATAGTGTCATTTAACTTGCTCTCCCTGCAGACTTCATGTTGCAGGGAAGGAGTATTTTGCTGGGTTTGTAATCTGACTGATTTGATAAATTGCATTTCAATGTAGCTACAAAGTTCGTGTGTGTGTGTGGGGTGTCCATGTGCATGCACGCTTAGTGTAGATATATTTATTTATATAGAGGAACAAACCTAAGCAACAACAAAAGCTTAAAACAAGTCAAATTGCTTTATAAACATTTAATCATACTACAAATGTCATTATGGTGGCACTATCCCACAATCCTACTAACTAAATATTATATACTTACTCCAGAAGTCTAACTCCAGGAATAACGGTTTTAACAGCACAATCAGCTATTTTCTTTACTCTGAGACAATGCAGTCTTGGAGTTAGTATAGTTAATTAATGGGGATGTGTGGCATTACCTTATGCATTTTCTAAATGGGAGCCAAGTCCGTCTGCAAAAATGACTGACATCATTTTCTCCTTCAGCAAAACTTGTGCCAGTGTTATAACTGTTTTGGCTTTTTGATGCATTTTTGTTATGCTGTATGTATATCTCTGTTTTATGCAGAGCAAGACAAACTGACGCTCAGTAACAAAGTATACTACTTTGTCTTCTTAGCACATTTTTGTTCAGGTGGTGTCACTGTCCTTTTTATGTTCCATCTGCTTTAACTTAGTCCTTCATATATCAAAGATGATCTGGCGGAGCACACGATTAAGGCTATGACCTGCTAATGAGGCGATTCAGGGTCTGATTCTCTCAGCCTTCATTTGTTTAGTGTATGACTCTGTGCAAGTCACTTAATTACACTTCGCTCTGGGAAAACTGGGCTAAGCTCATCAGTGGTCTCATAGACTGCACACCTTGTAAGTACATATGAACAGGTTATAATTATTAAATACAATCTACTCTGCATTATGAAACCATTTATTTTAATCAGAGCACAATAAAAGTACTTCCATGATGACAAATATAAGAATGTCTTATATTTCTTATAAGATTACTTTGACCCCTATGCAGCAGACCACCAGCTGCTACTGATGTCTCTCCTCACTCTCAGATACGAACCTATTGCCTGAAAGGGAATTCAGGTACAACATAGTACAACTATAGAGAGATATAGTTGTTTTATGCCCTATCCATTCCCTGCCCCCACCTTCAAAATGCAATGATTCAGAACCATTAAGGTTGAAAATACTTGTTGATGTGCACCCCAGATTTTGTAAGCTTAGGAAGCATAACCCATAATTTTACCTCTAAGGCTGTCATCTTATGCTTAAGACCCCCTCCCCTTCCATGGTCGGCAACCTGGTAAAATACCACTACTTTTCCTCTTCCCTCCTAGATGCCGCCTCAGCTTACTAGTAGAACCCAAGTCACCTGGGTCACAGACAGGGATCCATCCACCTGTGCCACAAAACCAACTTATTTCTTCTTTTTGACTGTGATGCTTAATTTACATTGAGCTTGTTTAGCTCGGCAGATCCTGTTTGGGCATCCTGCAGACTACTACAGCACCAGAAACAAGAAGGGGAAACCTTTTTTGCTGATCCAAGTACTTTTTTGGCTTTCCCTTAACTGTTTCAGCTTAATCACACTTTAAACAGCCGTTTTTACTGTGGTTCTGTTGTATTTCTGCTGCATTTTACTGTTAAATCATTTTACTGTGTGTGCAATTGATTTGTTTGCTTAAAAGTTAAAATTTAAACTGCATTTAGTACTGTAGGTGTCCCACTCAAGTGCAACAGCCTTTTCTGTGCATTTCTAATGTTTAAATTACTTTTTGCTGCTTAATTTCTAAAAAAACAAAAAAATACTATCTGTACTGCTCGTTTCCCACCCTTTCCTATACTAGAATAGTTTAGATCCCAGATCTGCTTGTTTCAGGACTTTAGTCTGTGTTTCTGAGCGGTCCATACCTTGTTGTGGTAGTGGGAGGTCTTTCTGCTTATCAGTGAGAGTGGCAAGACTAGGATGGATGCTCTAATGAGCAGCTTATCTGTCGCAAGAGGAGTGGTTTCTAGCTCTGAAATTAACCTTATTGGCCGTTTTGGGCTAATTTCTATCCATAGGTTCATAGGTTTATACTAGGCTATCTGCCCTAAGGCAGTTATAAGCCTAGCCCAAAGTTTTGTGGCTTACGCCACCCCTTATATGAAAAAATACTGTGCCCATTAGTTTGTTGTGCCTCTGTCCAGCAGTGCCACAGAGATGATTCCCGGGGTAAACCTACGATCTCCCATCCACAAGTCAAGCTTTCTCTTGAACAGAGCCAGCGAGGTGCTCTGCCTCACATGGACTGGGATTTTATTCCACAGCATAGGGAGTCTCTGAGTGATAAATCTATCCCTCCAGCACGTCCTATTTATATCCATGCTAAGGTTTAAGTCGCTTGCTCTAGTGGTTTTGGTGGATTTGGATTTTTTGAGGTGGAGCATGTCCATTAATTCCGGGTTGGACATGACCTTGTATGTTAGGCACATGTCACCTCTGAGCAGACGGTATGCGACTGAATAGAGCTGGAGTTTCTTCAATCTGGCAGCATATGACAGATTTTGGAGTCCCTTTATCCTTTTGGTGAGGAACTTTTGGGGTCTCTCCAATTGCTGCAGATGTCGGGTGAGATACATCCCGAATGGGGCATTGTACTCGATCATTGGTCTGATAAGTGAAGAGTACAGGGGAACAATGACCTCACTAGATCTGGATGTGAATCCCTTCATGATCAGGTGGGCAATGTAGAAGGTCTTTCTAACCACTTTAGCAACGTGAGTGTCAAAAGAAAGGCCACTGTCAACCTGGGTCCCCAGGTCCCTGATAACCTCTTCTGTGCTTAGTGGATTGCCACCTATATGGTAGCTTGGGGTTACCTTGTTTTTCCCAAAGGGTATGACTATACATTTTTTGGCGTTTCACTTCAGGCCATGGCTCTGGCACCAGCTATCTGTTTCCGTGAGTCCCTTCTGAAGGATATCCATGTCCGATGCACTTTCCACTATGGCGCCCAGTTTGCAGTCGTCTGCAAACATTGTCAGCCAAAGTCCTCCCATGTTGACCTGTACTTCTGAGAAGTAGATGCCGAACAACAGGGGGCCAAGGACCGAGCCCTGTGGGACACCACTTGTGACCGGCTTGGAGTCTGACATAGCGCCAGCAACTCTAACCCTGTGGGTTCTGTCCTTAAGCCAGTTTGCAACCCATCTTGTGACATATGGGTTTACATTTAAGCTGGTAAGTTTTTCTACAATACCCGAGTGGGGTATTGTGTTGAAAGCCTTTGCAAGGTCAAGGTAGGCTGTATGGACTGCCTTTCCCTCATCAATGGCCTTGGTGACTGTTTCGAAGAAGTCGACCAAGTTCAAAAGGCATGATCTGCCCTTGACTAAGCCAAACTGGGTCGGGTCCAATGTCTGCAAGTCCCCTATATCTTTGTTTATGAGCTCCATTATGATCCTCTCCATAGCTTTGCAGACTAGACTTGTTAAGCTTATGGGGCGGTAATTACCAGGGTCCGTAGAGGCACCACCTTTGTGGAGTGGGACCACAGTTGCCGTACGCCACTCCTTGGGCACGTATCCTGTGGTAAGGCTGAGATTAAACAGCTGCCTTATGTGCGGGTTTAATTCCTCATTTAGCTCGTGTAGCACACAGCCGGGGACACCATCCGGTCCCATTGATGCTGTGATTTAGCTTTAGAGACAGCAGCTTTCACCTGCGCATTTGAGATGTCTGGGAGGCTACACTCCGCTAGAATAGTTATCTCTCCTTTAGGGGGGGAGAGGGGGGTGAAGTTTGCACTGAACTGTCTGCCAGTATGTTGGCAATGTCTGTGGGTTCAGTGATTTTTGTATCATTCTGGACTAATTCTGAGCATATCTGGGAGTTTCCACCCAGGTTCCTAACATAGCTGAAAAAGGCCTTATGATTGTCCTTTGAATCCATGGCAATTTTTCTCTCAAAATTGGCCTTAGTTGATTTTATGAGTGCTCATATTTTTTTACTAATAATGATCAGGGGTGACTTCCCTTTTATGGATTTTGTTCTATCATGTAATAGCTTTCTCCTCTTATTGTAAAGTTTGTTAATGGCTGGGGTCCACCAGACTGGACGTTTGCCCTTTGTGGAAAGAGTCTTGGTTTTATTTGGGATTGCCTGATCCATGCAGTCTTGGCGGTGTTCCCTTTCAACTTTGAGTTAAAAACCCATGTTTGCACATCACACAGCGCAGCTTAGCTAGGGTTAAACTATTCCTGGGGCCATAAAGTCTGCTCTTCAGTTTTCCCTTAAAACTAGCCAGATTCTTAATTTTAGCACTTAAAACTGCTTTTTCGTGCTCAGCACTGGTTCAGAACTATTGTAAGCACTAAATAAACTACAATTTACTACAGCACTCAACCTTCCTCATTACTTAATAGTTAACAGTTTTTGTACTTAGTTCCCCTCACTTGTCTAGAGGAAAATAGTAATTACCCAGGCATGTCCAAGGGACAGCTCCCGGTGTTCTCTCCTGTCTACCTGGGAAATAGTGATTACCCAGGCATGTCCAAGGGACAGCTCCCGGTGTTCTCTCCTGTCTACCGGGGAAATAGTGATTACCCAGGCGTGTCCAAGGGACAGCTCCCGGTGTACTCTCCTGTCTACCGGGGAAATAGTGATTACCCAGGCGTGGCCGAGGGACAGCTCGGTGTTCTCTCCTGTCTACCGGGGAAATAGTGATTACCCAGGCGTGTCCAAGGGACAGCTCCCGGTGTTCTCTCCTGTCTACCGGGGAAATAGTGATTACCCAGGCGTGTCCAAGGGACAGCTCCCGGTGTTCTCTCCTGTCTACCTGGGAAATAGTGATTACCCAGGCGTGTCCAAGGGACAGCTCCCGGTGTTCTCTCCTGTCTACCTGGGAAATAGTGATTACCCAGGCATGTCCAAGGGACAGCTCCCGGTGTTCTCTCCTGTCTACCTGGGAAATAGTGATTACCCAGGCATGTCCAAGGGACAGCACCCGGTGTTCTCTCCTGTCTACCTGGGAAATTGTGATTACCCAGGCATGTCCAAGGGACAGCTCCCGGTGTTCTCTCCTGTCTACCTGGGAAATAGTGATTACCCAGGCATGTCCAAGGGACAGCTCCCGGTGTTCTCTCCTGTCTACCTGGGAAATAGTGATTACCCAGGCATGTCCAAGGGACAGCTCACAGTGTCCTCTCCTGTCTACCTGGGAAATAGTGATTACCCAGGCATGTCCAAGGGACAGCTCACAGTGTCCTCTCCTGTCTACCTGGGAAATAGTGATTACCCAGGCATGTCCAAGGGACAGCCCACAGTGTCCTCTCCTGTCTACCTGGGAAATAGTGATTACCCAGGCATGTCCAAGGGACAGCCCACAGTGTCCTCTCCTGTCTACCTGGGAAATAGTGATTACCCAGGTATATCCAAGGGACAGCTCCCGGTGTTCTCTCCTGTCTACCTGGGAAATAGTGATTACCCAGGCATGTCCAAGGGACAGCTCCCGGTGTTCTCTCCTGTCTACCTGGGAAATAGTGATTACCCAGGCATGTCCAAAGGACAGCTCCTGGTGTTCTCTCCTGTCTACCTGGGAAATAGTAATTACCCAGGCATGTCCAAGGGACAGCTACCGGTGTTCTCGCCTGTCTACCTGGGAAATAGTGATTACCCAGGCATGTCCAAGGTACAGCTGCTGGTGTTCTCGCCTGTCTACCTGATATATTGCGGCAATGTAGCTATTGCCTCATGTACACTGACAGCCCTCTCCTCCTACCAGCAAACACTACAACCTGTGAGAGATGCATTTATCTTGCCAAACTGGAAGCAAAGCTCTCTCAACCCCAAGACTGAACTTGTCAGTCAAGAGGAGAAGGTAAACACTTGCACCACACCACACTCATGACAGAGACCCACTAAACCTACACCACCAAAATCCACACATAGATACACAAAAACATTTGCAGAGGCTCTCAATAATAATCTGCCCAAGCAACAGAGACCTCCAAAGCAGAAACGCAAACAATCTCCACTCCTCAACACAACCCACAGACTCATGGTGCCACTCAACCACAGCCCATAAGGCAAAACAAAGTACCAGCACACTCGTCATAGGTGACGCTATAGTCAGGCACACTGATGTTCCACTCATCAGACTAGACAAGGAGAACATTACTGTAAGTTGCCTGTCGGGTGCCAGGCTCTGCCACATAACCCATGCTCTCAGGTCACTCCACAACAAGTACAAATATGACAGTCATTGTCCATGTTGGTGTGAACGACCTGAGATGTACCTCCCTGGAGAATATGGAAGAGTGCTCCGATCTGGTAATCCAGGCAGGTATGACCCTAGCCCTGAGCAGCATCCTACCTTTGCCCGGAATGATACCACAGTACAAGGACAAAATGTTTGACTTCAACAATTGGCTAAGCTTCTGGTACCATTCTAAGAGGATCCAGTATCTATCTTCCCGGGACGACATGGTCAACAGGCCATGATGCTTTGCCAGAGATGGCCTGCACCTGTCACTCCTGGGATTCCACATACTGGTTAAGGTTCTTGCTGTCCCTATAATGCCTTTTTTAGGCAAGATCCAAATGACAAACTCACCACCGTAACAGGTACAGGCAAACAAAAACTGAGGGTAATGCTACTCAACGCTATAACTCTAAATCTCAAACTGGACTCACTCGAGGCACTCCTCAAAATGGAGAACACTGATATCTGGGCTGTGACTGAAACCTGGTTCAAGGCTCCGCAGAGCATCCCTGCATTACCAGGCTATAACTCATACCATACCTTTCAGCCATCTAACCTGGACCGGAACACCAAAGACGGAGGTCTGTCCATATTCATTAAGGATAGCCACACCTCCAGGTTAGTTGCCCAACATAATGCATCTGAAATAATCCAAGTGCAACTAACTCTGGGCAAAACTGCAATCCAAATTGTAGCTTGCTACAGATCCCCTACCATGCCCCAGGATTCCCACTCCTCTTTTCTTGATATACTGGAAAATATTAGGGTCCAGCCAAACACCTAAATAATGGGAGCTTTCAACTACCTCACCATTAACTGGGAAAATTCCTCATGTACCAACTCCTTCACTCAACGCTTTCTAGAATTCATAAACTCCAATGCCCTGGATCAACTTATCCACACCCCCACCAGGAGCAACAATATCCTAGACCTAGTCATTACCAACATGAGTGACCGGTGTGCCAACTCCTTGTTGGTCAGATCTGACCATAAGCTAATCACCATAAATATCCACATCCTGCCTCCACCCCTCACCCCATTAAGGAAACCACTGTAAAAAATTTCTCCAAAGCCAACTTCGTGCTTCTTAAGACAGAAGTGGCAAACTTCACGATATCCTTGCAGATGAGCACTGCAGCTATGACTGTGGAATCCAACACAAATGCACTCTATAAGCACTTACACAAGTGCATGGATCGTGCTATCCCTAACAGAACCAAGACACTATCCTCCAAAAAAAGGAAACCAATCTGGTGGTCAACCACTATTAAAAAAAAAACTCTACAACAGAAGGAAGAAACTGTTGCAGAAGAGAGTAAAACCCCATGAGTGGAGGAGCTCCCTGGTCAGCCTCAGTAAGAAACTGAGATCCCTCATAAAATCCTCCAGAGCTAGCTATGAAAACAAGATTGCCTCTGATTCCAAAGACAGCCACAAAGCATTCTATAGCTATGTCAAGAATCTCAGTGGCAACAACCAGGTCAGCTCTGAGCTACAGCACAATGGCACGAAAATTACAGAACCAACTGATATCACCAAAATCCTGGCTGATAAGTTCAGTTCTAACTTCACCCTCCTCACACCCCCTAAAGGGCCCATATCTATACCAGAAAAATGCACAGCCCCTGAAATCACAACTGCGCAGGTAAAAATTGCACTTTCCAAAGCCAAGAACACAGCTTCCATGGGACCGGACAACATCCCAGGCTGCTTTCTACATGAACTTCAGAACAAACTGGCCCCTCACCTAAGCACCATGTTCAATCATAGCCTCACATTAGGCTTTATATCCACTGAATGGCGCACAGCAATAGTCCATAAAGGTGGAGGCACCACGGGCCCAAGGAACTATCACCTTATTAGCCTGACAAGCCTGGTCTGCAAGGCCATGGAACGCATCATCATGGAACTCATAAACAAAGACATAGCTAACCTCCAAATCCTGGACCCCACCCAGTTCGGGTTTGTGAAAGGCAGATCATGCCTGCTGAATCTGAGTTCTTTGAAACAGTCACCAAAGCCGTAGACGAATGAAAGGCATTTCATACAGCCTATCTTGACCTCGCCAAGGCTTTCAACACCATCCCCCATTCTGGAATTATAGATAAACTCACTAAACTGGGTATAAATCCATACGTCACAAGATGGGTTGCCAACTGGCTCTCTGACAAAACCCACACTGTAAAAGTTGCAGACTCCAAATCTGACTTCAAACCAGTGACAAGTGGAGTACCTCAGGGTTCAGTCCTGGGTCCTCTCCTGTTTGGTATCTACTTCTCTGAAGTAAGGAACAACACAGAGGGCCTCTGGCTTATGAAGTTCGCAGATGACTGCAAACTTGGTGCCATAGCTGAGTGCCCAAATGACATGGACATCCTACATAAGGGCCTCACTGAGACAGATATCTGGTGTCAGAGCCATGGCCTCAAGGTAAATGCCAAAAAGTGTATTGTCATCCCCTTTGTAAAAACTCTGTTCCCATGAACTATTACATAAGCGGCAGTCCTCTTAATCCCGAAGGTGTGATAAGAGACCTTGGGACTCAGGTGAACAGTAGTCTCTCCTTTGATAATCACATCACCACAGTAGTCAGGAACTCCTTCGACATGGCACACCTAATCACAAAAGGGTTCTCATCCAGGAAAAAAAGAGGTCATTGTTCCCCTCTACTCAGCACTTATTAGACCCATTACTGAGTACAATGCCCCTTTTGGAATGTACCTCACAAGACATCAGCAACAGCTGGAAAGGCCACAGAAGTAACTCACCAAGAGGATTATGGGTCTCAAATAGCTGTCCTACCCTGACCATCTCAAAAAACTCCAGCTTTGCTCCATAGCATATCGCCTACTCCGAGGTGATCTCTGCGTAACATACAAAGCTATTTCAAACCCAGAGCTGTTGGACATGCTACACCTAAAGAAATCCCAATCCCTCCGGGATACATGCTCTAGGGATCTAAATCTTGTCACCACAATAAATAGAACATGCTGGAGGGATAAATTCCTGTCCCAGAGAATTCCCATACTGTGGAACAAGCTACCTATCTATGAATGAATGGGAATTAGGAAATTCACCCCGGGTATCACTTCTGTGGCCCTGCTCAACAGGGACACAGGAACATTACTTTCTTGGGTGGCAAAAGCCAGGGAACCTTGTTGGCTAGGCTTACATAGGCCCTAGGGCCGATAGCCTAGTACCTACCTATGAACATGCTGAGATCCTTTTTATGTTTTAGTATCTAGCTTATTTCACCAGCAAATTTTGGATTCCTCTAGAGTTTAGAAGATGGAATTGTAATAACATTATCAGACTCACTTTTAAAGAAGTAATTTTTGCTACACTGTGACCATCAGGGTCTTTCTGATCCATTCGTTCTCTGGCTGTCCAATGACACTCTATCGGCTGAGATGTGACTAAGACCAAGAAACACAACTACAACTGACTGCATGCAACTTCGTAATTGCTACCTCGATTTTTCAGAATTCAGCCAATACTCATTCCTTATTTCTTTAGTCACTTATGTAGGTGTGTGTGTGCGCGCATGTGTACATGAATGTATCACCAAATGTCAAATGAACAAATTACCAAATTACTAAAAGTTGAAGAAATACATTCACTATTAAAAGATGAAAAGAGAACTTGGAAAAAAAGTACTAACTTTGAGATCACACAACAATGGGTGGAAGGACTTCCAAAACTCTACTGATTGGTGGTCTCACAGCAAAAGCCCTTATATACACTCATCTTCCGAGACACATACACACATACAAAAAAACATATCCTACACAAACACACACACACACACACACACACATATATATATATATATATATATATAGGTGTAGTATTTAAGCAATAACCCACGCCTGGGTGTGGGTAATGCTGGATTTACCCACGGTCGGTGTGGTTTGGTCACAAGGGCGAAGCCCGAGTGGCCAAACAAAAAAAAATGTGGGTAAATCCAGCATTACCCACACCCAGGCGTGGGTTATTGCTATTACACTATGACATTATTTAAGAAAAAAATACTTAGTTTTCTTAAATAATGGCATTGTACAATGCCTCCTTGCTGCCCTTCCGCAGCTGTCCGGTATTCTGCGGCAGTTCTGATGTACTGCGCATGCGTATGCTTATGCAATACAGCAGAGCTGTGGGTGGAAGCAACGGAGAAAGCAAGATCTCTGCTGCTTTTTAGAAAGTGCCTCGCTATGTTAAACTCCTTTAACATAGTGAGACACTTTCTAAAACACAACGGAGATAGTACAGGTGTGTACACTTACCATAAATGTAGATGTTTGAGTGTATTCACTGTTACAGTCATTACATTTGGGTAATCTGCTGGCAGGTTGCCCTCAGTCGGCCTGATTAACAAAGTCTTGGGTCCTGCATCGGTTGCTGTCCCTTCTTCCACGATGTCAGGTCGTCAGGGGTATAAAATATGCAGCCGATGCCATTTTCATCAGGTTTTCTTGCCCCAGATGTCAGGTGCCCCCCAAATGGGGAGCAAAATGTTATATATGCATGTAATTTAGAATACAAAAAAATATACCTCCAAATAAAAGCAAATACACCAAAAAGGCTTTTGAGCATAGCAAAAGAAAGAAGAGGTATAGTATGTGAAAAATAGGGGGCTGGTGAGTGGGTATCCAGGACTGCAACAGTAAATACACTCGAACATCTACATTTATGGTAAGTGTACACAACTGTACTATGTTCTTTATGTTTCACTGTTGCAGTCATTACATTTGGGTAGAATCCCAAAGCAATGGTTGGGAGGATGGAATTATACAGCATTAGGAGCAGCTATAAGGCCCTGCAGAACAGCAGTGGCAAAGCCTGCTCTGGATTTAGAGAAGAGAGGTAAATGGTAATATTTGGTGAACGTATGAACTGAGCTCCAGGTAGCAGCTTCTAGAATGTCTCTGGTAGGAACCCCTCTGAGAAAAGCTGCAGAAGTAGATGCAGCTCTGGTGGAATGGGATCTAATCCCCTTGGATACAGATTTACCATGGTGCATGTAGCAGAAATGAATACAATGGCTTACCCATTTTGAAATAGTCTGCTTTGAAATAGCCCTTCCCTCTGCCCCTGCAGCAAATGCCACCAGTAATTGTGCAGATTTTCTTAAAGATTTTGTCCTGTTTAAGTAAAATCTTAGTTGTCTGTGCACATCCAATGAATACAGAATCCGCTCGCCCTTCTTCTGTGGATTTGGGAAAAAGGTTGGCATATGAATGGTCTGATTAAGAGCCACACTAGATACCTCTTTAGGCATAAAGGATGGATTGGTCCTGAGAGTCACCCTGTCCGGGTAAAAGATAATAAAAGGCTCCACTGCCATGAGAGCCTGAAGTTCTGTTCTGAAATTCTTCTAGTTGAAGTGACCGCTAAAAGAAAAGCTGTCTTCCAAGAGAAAAATTGTATGCCTGCAGTAGCAGCTGGTTCAAAGGGAGGTAGGGTGAGTTTTTCCAACACAAAATTGTGGTCCCATGCAGGAGCTGGTGCTCTCTTGGGAGGTCTCAAATTCTTGGCCCCTCTGAGGTACTGCTTTAGCAGGGGATGAGAAAAGAGGGGAGGCTCTGTGTTGTAATGAGCTGAAATGGCAGAGGCATGGATCTTTACAGAAGAAAAGGATAGGCCCTTGTGAAGCATCTCCGTTAAATATTGCAAAATCTGAGGGATATTGGGCATTGCTGTATTTATTCCTTGTGCTTGCTTCCAGGCACAGAATCTTTTCCATTTATCAGCATAAGATTTTCTAGTACTAGGCCTTCTAGCCTCCAAAATGACATCCATCACAGGTTTGCTGAGAGATGTAACTGGTGAAATTAGTTGAGTAACCATGCTGCAAGATTCAGAGTTTGGAGCTGAGTGTGCAGAATTTGATATTCTGCTGAGACAGCAGATAAGGTGTCTGAGGCAGGTACCACGGAGGAAGGTGTGACATGCTGCGTAGGAGCGGGTACCAGTGTTGGCGAGGCCAGTCCGGAGCAATCAGAATAATTTTTGTTTTTTCCTGTCTGACTTTTAGTAAGACCTTGGAGAGCAAAGGTAGGGGGGGGGGGGCATAGACTGATAGGTTTTTCCAGCTGAAGGACAGAGCAGCCACTTTCCATGCTTTTTTGTGATGAATTCTTGTGCAGAATTTGATAGGTTTTTCCAGCTGAAGGACAGAGCATCCACTTTCCATGCTTTTTTGTGATGAATTCTTGTGCAGAATTTGTCCAAATGATAGTTTTGGGGTGAGGTAAAAAGATCTGTGGGCTCCCCCATTTGCGTGTCAACATGTTGAAGATTTGTGGATCCAGTTTCCATTTGTGTGGGTCTATAAGATTTCTGCTTAGTTCGTCTGCCAGAGTATTTTGCTTTCCTGGCAGGAACTGAGCTTGTAGATGTATTTGGTAAGTCAAGGCCATGTTCCACAAAGCCAAGGCGAGTCTGCAAAGGGGGTAGGAATGGGTACCCCTCTGCTTGTTTATGTACCACATGACTGTGGTGTTGTCCGTCTTTATCAGTAGTTGCCCTGGATGAAGATGATCCTTGAAGACTGTCAGAGCATTCTGTACAGCTAGCATCTCTTTCTGGTTGATATGCAGGTGCATTTGATTTGGGCTCCATTTGCCCTGAATGCATCTCCCTGCCAGATGCACCCCCCCAAGCATAATCTGATGTATCTGTAGTCAGGGTTTGGGTGGCAGGGGGTGGAATGAATGACAGTCCCTTGTTTTGGTGACAGGCCTCTGCCCACCATAGGAACTCTTGCTGCAGGCAAGGAATGATAGGAATTGTTTCCAGGTTGTGACAATGTTGACTCCATAAGCTTTTTAGGTACCACTGAAGTTTCCTCATATGCAATCTTGCATATGGAATTTGTAGAATACAGGAAGCCATGAACCCCAAGGCCTGCAGAATTTGTCTTGCAGATAGCTGGGTTTTTGTGGCCACTTAGTTGAAGTAAGTCATCAATTGAAATTGTTTTTTGATATCAGTAAGGAGCAAGAAAAAGTTTCCCCAACAGGGTACTTAGCTTTAGGTTGAAGACTTTGGTTCTGAAACTCAAAAATGGAAATTTCAGGAGTTGGCCAACCAGCACTTGTGAACTGCTTCTGCTTCTGGCACTGCGTGGCAAGAAAGACTAATGAAAATGGTATTGGCTGCATGTTTTACACCCCTGATGACCTGACATCATGGAAGAAGGGACAGCAACCGACGCAGGACCCACGGCTTTGTTAATCAGGCCGACTGAGGGCAACCTGCAAGCAGATTACCCAAATGTAATGAATGCAACAGTGAAACATGAAGAACATCTTGCTTTCTCCATTGCTGTAAGAAAAAAAAAAAAGACTTATACTAATGGAAAAAGTCCGGGCGACCGGACCTTTTTCCATTAGTATATGTCTGATTTACAACGTGCACACTGACCAATCAGCGTGCACGTTTTGGCATATTAATGGGGGGAGGTCACTGTATAATTTGATATATTTAATTAGCAGGGGTATGAGGACACAGTCCCCCACATGGGGGATAGTCCTCTGCAAAAACACTTGCTATTTATTTATTTATTCATATATATATATATATATATATATATATATATATATATATATATATTTTTTTTATTTTATTTATTTTATTATACATTTGTTGACCGGGATAGTCCGACTGGATACATGTCCATTGTCAGAGGAGGCCCGGGGAGAAAAGCTCCACAGTGACAGTAATTAATACATTGAGATAATACAAAGAAAGAAAAAACAAAGCAACACATTTCTCTCCTGCAACAAAAAGATGCAATAAAGTATAAATGATCCAAACCTATACAATATCAGGTATACAAAATATTAATACAGATTCCAGCATACCAAATCACCTTCTAGGCACATTACTTTAGATTGAGGCGAGGGTAAAAAGTAATAGAGAAGGGATGGGTATCGGAAAGGCTCTATACTTGTCGGAGCAAGGATTAGTCAGGACTTGAGCATTGACAGAGCCAATGTGACTTTAGATGGTGATATAACTTTTTTTTGAAAAGATATAGGGAGGAAAGACTGGGAGGGAGGGAATTCCATATTTTACCAATGGCATTGGTAAAGAGTGAGTCACCCCCTACATTGTTGGATTTGACTGGTTGAAATAGTTGCTTACTGTAGGAACGCAAACTACTGAGATTATTATAGGGTCTGATTAAATTTTTCAGAGCTGGAGTTTTGTCAGGTTGATTCAGGATTTTAAATGCTTCGATAAGTTTGGTCTGCTGTAGAAGGTTGGAGAATTCAATCCAACCTAGGTTTCTTAGGTTAATACAGTGGTGTGTTCTGTAAGGCATTCCCGTAGCAAATCTAGCAATCTGATTATAGCAGCGCGATAGTTTATTTAGTTCAGCTGTGTTGAGGTTAGTGAACATAGGGGAGGCATACAGGAGGGTAGAGAGCAGATGTGAGCAGGCCAAGGTCACTTTTGCTATTGGAGTTAGAAAAGATTTGATCCGGTATAGTGACCCGAGTTTTTTATTAACGGTCTTAATGGTCTGATTGATATGGATATCAAATCTAAGTTTGTTATCTATGGAAACTCCTAAGAGCTTGGTATAGGAGTCTGGGGAGATGATAGTCCCATTTTTGGAGTGGATGGAAAAGGCTAGGGGTGTGGTCTTTTTCGTGGGATGGAAAAGTAGTAATTTTGTTTTGTTTGGATTCAGGATCAATTTCCGTCCTAAAAGCCAATTCTCTACTGCTATGAAGCATGATTGAGTTTTGGATAATAGGTTGACAGGAGATGTATCAGCACAGACTAATGTCGAGTCATCTGCATATTGAATGCAGGTGGCTTCAGGGATGGCTTTATACAGGTCATTTGTGAAGATAGTAAAAAGAAGAGGCCCCAGTATAGATCCTTGGGGTACTCCTATGGTATTTGATAAGAGGTTAGAGAGCTTAGATTGCCAGAGGACGGCTTGTTTCCTATCAGAGAGATAGCCAAGAAACCAGTCCAGAGCTTGTTTATCAAGCTGGAGATTTTCAAGTGTATGATGTAGTAGCTGGTGGTTCACCATATCAAAGGCCTTTGATAGGTCAAGAAATAGTGCTGAAGATATTTTTTTGTCATTTCTGTTGTGATTGATAGTGTCAGTAAAAGTGAGAAGAGCAGTGGTTGTACTATGGTGGGGTCTAAAACCATGTTGTGAGTTGGTTAGTAAATTGTTGTGGGTAAGATAGTGAAGAAGTTGTTTGTGTATGCACTTCTCCATGATTTTGGCCAGTAGTGATGTATTGCTATGGGCCTACAGTTTGATAGTTCTGTTGATAAGCCACCTTTGTGGAGGGGTATGACATGGGATATTTTCCATATTGCTGGGATTTTGGATTCTGCTATGGTTCTATTGATAAGTATCAAGATAGGATACGCGATGGTGTCTGCTGCTATCTGTAAGTATTCAGCTGGGAGAAGATCTGCAGAGAGAGTAGTTGGTTTTAGTTTCCTTAGTAAGGATCGTATATAGGCAGTAGAGACAGGCTGAAATTTAAAGGTGGATTGTGATTGTTGGAAGTTTTCCGTTTTACTGGAGTTGGCGGATGGTAATTGATTAGCTAGGGATTGTATAGTGTCAGTGAAGAAGTTGTTAAAGGAATTTGCTACGTCTTCAGGGGTATTGTCACTTAGTTGCTTTGGGTTAGGAGTAGAGGATTTACCTGGGTGAAGAAGATTGTTTAATCCAGTCCAGAATTTTTGTGGGTTGTTTTGGTTTTTATTTTGGAGTTGGCAATAGTAATTTTTTTTTTATCAGATAATGTTGCTTTTTTGGTCTCATTTCTTAGTTGTTGGAATTTTATGCGGTCTGTGGTTGATTTGGTTAACCGCCATGTATTCCATGTTTTGTTTCTAAGTTTGATTAGTGATATGGTGTTTTTTGTTAACCAGGGTGCAATCCTTGTTTTTACTCTAATTGACCTTATTGGGGCATGAGACTTAGGTATGGCTAGGAATGTGTTATTAAAAAGAAGTACTGCCTCCTCTAAGGGTATATGCTTAAGGGATGCCCAGTTAAAGGATTGAAGTTCTGTCTGGAATTTATTGAGGTCAAAATGCTTCCTATTTCTAACTGACCTGTACATAGGTGGGGTAGCGCTTATTACCTTCTTTTTTGTGATATAGGTGATGAGATGGTCACTAAGGTTGTTTGGGAGGGCCCCTGCCGTATATGTATGGGGTTGACTGTTGATGAGGATCCAGTCCAGGATACTATCTTTTTGATTATTATTGCTTATTCGGGTAGGGGAAGATATTAATTGATAGAATCCATGTAAGTTTATGTGGGTAGGGTTGGCTTCTGAGGAGCATTTAATCCATTCTATATTAACATCTCCTAGGATAATGGTTTCTTCAGGATAGTTAACTGATAGCCAGCTAAGGATGTGCTCAAGTGTGTCGGAGTTATTCCCGGGGGGAATATAGGTCACAATTAGATTAATATTTTTATTTTTGTTTATTTGTAGTTTTAGTGCCAGTATTTCAGCATTACAGATCTGAGGTGGTTGCGGCGAGTTAGTAGTGACATTCAGTGTGCTGTTATAGAGCACCGTGATACCACCTCCTTTTTTGGACAGACGATCATTTCTATATATATTATAGCCTGGTGGCATTACCTCATTATCTTTGATCCCCTGTTTTAGCCAGGTTTCTGTTAGACACATTATGTCAGGGAGGTACATTGCTATTAGAGCGTGCAAGTCATGGATCTTATTATTTAAACTTCTTATATTTAAGTGGTATATTTGAAGGGAGTTTGGTAGGGTAAGCGGTGGGCTATTTGCATTTGGTGTGGATGTGGGGCCTGGGTTAGGATGGATATCCCCATCTATGGTTATATTTTTTCTTAGAGAGTCTAATAGTCTCATTAGTTTAAATAATAGTTTGAGTTCCTGTTTGGATTTGGGGTGCTTTGGGTTGGGTTTAGTGGACCCACACACACACACGTACATACGCACACAAACACACAATACTGTCATACAGACACACACCATATGCACTCATGCAAACACAAAAAATGCCAAATATCTAATTCCTCCTCGGCTTACCACTGGACAAAATGGGCATCGACTAAAGTAATGGACGATTACTGTTTCAGTGAAAACATAAGTCATTCAAATGACTGTAGCTTAGCTGACTTTTTGCATATAGGTGTGCATACTAGGCTAATGAACAATGGGGCCGCTATAAGCCTTTACATTGCATCCCATATGTATCCTACAAGTATTCTGAGCCTTAGAGGTTATTGTAAGGGGCATATATAAATTTCCAATTTCCCATCCAATGGTCCAGGTTATGCCAGAATACAGCTAGGGAAGAACTCTGCTTCACATGGATGGGGAGCCTGTTCCACTGGAGGGGAATTCTCTGAGACACATACTTGTCCCTCCAGTACGTCCTATTTATGTCACAAACAAAGTTCAAGCCCCTACATCAAGTACATGTTGTTTACACTTTGTATTCTTTTTGTGAGGAACCTTTGTGGATGTTCCAGTTGTGGTTTGTGCTTGGTCAAGTAATAATGGGTCTGATGAGGACCGAATACAGTGGAATGATGTCCTTCCTGGAGCTAGATACCATGCTCTTGCTTACAAGTTGAGCACATAGAATGATTTTCTTACTACCTTAGACATACATCTTCAAATCCCTGACTACTAGGTCGACTCCTAGGGGTATTGTCATCAATAAGGTAGTTTCCTAGGGTGGCTGACTCCCAAAGGATACTATTATGCATTTCTTGGCATTGAGTTTTAAGCAATGGCTTTGCACCAGTTATTTGTCCTGTGTCAATCCTTCCTGTAAGATGCTAATGTTTTCGGGGTATTCTAGGACTGCTCCTAGCCTGCAGTCATCTCCAAACCTGGTCAGCTGGAAGCCTTTGACATTGGCTTTAATTTCTAAGAAGCAAATGCCAAAAAGCAGCTGGCCCAGTACAGAGACCTGAGGGAATCCACTAGTAACCAGCCTTTTGTGGAGGTGGTTTCCCTTATCCTAACTTCCCAGGTCCTGAGAGCCATCTGGCCATCCCATAGATAACATAAGGATAAATACCTAATTCCATAGGATTGTTTACAATGTCCATGTGAGATATTATATCAAATGCCTTAGCCAGGTCAAGGTATGCAGTATGCTCCATTTTTCCCATATCCACTGCCTTGGTGACATTTTTAAAAGTATCCACCAGGTTAAGTAAATATTATCTGCCTTTGACAAAGCCAAACTGGGATGGATCAAGTGTATGAAGGTTTCCTATGCCGTTATTAATCATATCCATGACAATTCTTTCCATAACTTTGCATATGAGGCTAGTCAGACTTATAGTTTTGTAGTTCCCAGGGTCCACTGATGGTCCACCCCTGTGCTGTGCGGTGACAATTTCAGTCCTCCACTCATGTGGCACAAAGCCTGTCTGGAGGCTATGTTTAAATAGTGACTCCAGAAGTCTAGATAGGTAATGCTTCAGGCTATTTAGGAGACATGCTGAGATGATATTAGATCCCATTAATGAGGTGTTCTTAGCCTCAGACAATGCATTTAGGACGTGGTCCCTAGTGATAGTTAGGGGGTTATGTATGATGGTATTACTTTGGGTGGCTGGGGGGGAGGCGGTAAAACTGGTGCTGAATTTGTCAGCAAGCAGATCTGTTATATATTCTGGCTCCATTAACAATCAATTCTATGTACTATTGTGGACTTCCTTTGAGGTTTCGAACATAGCAAAAGAAAGCCTTGTGGTTATCCTTGGCCTGTCACACAGGCTATCTTTACCTTAAAATTGGCTTTGGTAGACTTAATTTGCCCTTTTATTTGTTTGTTTCACTTGAGGAGAGAGTTTTTTATCCTGCTGAACACTACCCTTCTAATTTTAGCTATGACTTTTTGCTTTTGTTGTACAATCTGTTTATGTTTAGATTCCACCAGGGTGGTTTGTTTTTTGCATTTGTTCTGGGGTTGTTTCTGATAGGCACAGCTGTCTCTGTGTATCTATTAATATGATTGTAATGGGCTTCTGTGTACAATTCTGCATAGGTAGCTGTGTTCTCCGGGTTTGGAGGGGCTTGAAAATTGGTAAGATAATAGGTTAATAATAGGTAGTTTTCACCCCTAGAGTAGTTCCTAATTGTTACAGGGTTGCTGGGGTCACAGCATTGATTTTTATTTTGATGGAGTCAGCTTTATGGTCTGAACTTACCAGAGAGGACACTATACGGGGGCTGGCATTCTCCTATTTTTGTACATAGCAGATCCAGTATGTTTGCAACCCTAGTAGAAAAATGGACTAACTGGTCCAGAATGTTTGTGTTTACAAAGTCAAGGAATCTCTGGGCCTGCAAGACTGGGAAATTCCCCTATGAATATGTATTGAGGTAGTTAAATTCCCCCATGAATATGTTACTGGGTGGAATGGTATGCATCTCCAGTAGCTCTAACTATGAGTTACAGGTTTTGTGGGTTATAGGGGGTGATCTATAGCTTGCCGGGATACGATATGGGACTCCACCTATGGTAATTAGACATAGAAAAGTTCATGTGCATCATCCTGTTTGATTAAACCTGAGGTATGTTTGTTTATGGTGTAGATCAAGACACTTTCACCTTTAGTCCATGCCTGTGCAGTAGCCGGTTTAAAATGTGTGGAAGGAATTGTATCCCTGCACTGCAGGGGTTCCCTCTGTGGCTTTAAACCATGTCTTAGTAGCTGCACAGATGTCTGCTTTCTCCAAGGTGATGACAGCTTGAAAGGAGTGGAATTTTTTTGTTTAGGCACGCATCATTAAGCAGTAATACCTTTAGATTCCCTTGGGTTGATTTTGCCAAGTTGGAAGGTTTGTCAATTTGTCATTGTTTAAAAAAGGTACTATGTGGATGGACAATATTTTAGCCAATATTCAAAAACCTAGCAGGGAGAGGGACAGATACAGACCATCCTTGGCAAAACAACATGGTCTGTTGACCATCTCCTCCCATGCTGAGAAATATCATGCCACCTTTGAATAGCACAATATTAAACCAATTAGTAAAGTCAGCCATCTTCTGTTCGTATAGTGGCATCATCCCTGATGAAGGTAGAATGCTGCCCATTGCTAGGCTCATACCAGCTGGGGACACATGTTCCAAGATATCCATATTGTCTGTTTTCATATAGTCCAGGAAGGTACCTCTCAGGTCAGTTACACCCACACAGACTATGATTAAATTATGCTGGTACTTGTGGTTCAATGACCTGAAAGCATGAGTGATATGCTCCAGATAGGCAACTGGCCGTGATTTGTTCCTTGTTCAGCCTGGTGAGCGGGGTATCTGTATGTCACACAATGGAGTCTCGTATGACTAGAGCATTGGATGGTGTGTTGGTTCACCTTATGGACTTTGCAATTGAAGCTCCATGTGGTATGGTTGTATATATTTTTTTGGGTGTTGTTTCAGTATAATGCTTCTGACTTTACTGAGGATAATTGATGAGGATCAAGTGTCTGGGAGGTCTTTGGGGTTCAGGAAGATTGCTTTTTACTGCCTCAGAATATACTGATCTATGTGTCAGGTGCATATTACATATGGCGGGTGCAGTGTGTGTATGTGTTACTGACAACCGGATTGTTATTTTGATTGTTTGTATGCAAATGTCCTGCCTCCAGTGAACTGTATAATTACATCTCTCTCTGTCTGGATTAGTTAGTTATCAGAGAACATAAGACAATTGCTACATTATCTCAGGATGTCCATATCCATCAGACTGGTGACGGAGAAGTTGGGAAAGTCTGATGGATATGGGCATCAGACTGGTGGCAGAGAAAATGGGAAAGTCTGATGGATATGGGCATCAGAATGGTGATGGAAATATTGGGAAAGTCTGATAAATATAGGCATCAGAATGGTAATGAAGAAATTGAGAAAGTACATATCCATGATGTCATATCCTTCTAGATGAACTACAATAGCATGGTACAAGACAGCTTAATAGCAGGCTACCTTGGGTGCTTTTAAAGTTAGAAGCAAAAACTAGGCTACGCAGGAGTAGATTCATAGGGCAAATGAGTTACTGGGTACAGTTTCAGAGGTCATTTTCTATGGAAAATATAGTTTCTAAGCACCTGCTAAATGCCAATAGCCCTTTGGCTAATAACTTAATTTTAAGCCTTCCTGTGTACTTCCTAACTTGGAAAGACCAAGCAAATCCCTACTGCCCCTACACAATTAATCCCAAGTCTTATTAATATAACACACAAAGGTTAGCTAAAACTGAAAGGCTAACAGAAACCAATTCAACAACTTACTAATATAGCACGTTTTACAGAGATTATCAAGCAATTAATCCAACGATGACAATGACACTGGAAACATGTACTTCACAGTCTGAAAATGCAGATAAATGCAATAATTAATTATATAAAACAGCAATTTAAAACATTTGATGTGATATGAGACTAATGGAGACATAATCCTTTGGAGAGAACCACAACACGGCCACTGCTGTAGTAACCCTGAAGACTTCAGGGTCCTAGCTAGTTAGATACGGTTAAAAAGCAGATATTTACTCTAAAAGCTGGCCCACAATGTAAAATATGCATAGAATTTGCTATACCCCAAATACTGTCACCGCTGAGGCTCTAGGCACAAAGTGTAGCACCAGGTAAGCTAAAAATGCAGGGCAGCAACTTTTTTTTAAAAAGGACAATAAATGCAGAGAAAATGCACAGAATCTGCTATAAGCTCAACACTTTCACTGCTGAGACTCTAAGCACAAGACTGTAAGAGGAGAGCAAACAACATTTTCACAAAAATAGATAATAAATCAGTAAACACCAACTTCTGACAGAAAATGCAAACAAATGTAGTTTGTTTCCTTCCCTTTTGTAGAAGGGTAACTTGAACTTTAGCAGGCTAAGGGCAGGAACCCTAACTCCCAGCAGTGAAGCAGATGAAATGAAAGTAGGAGGAGTTTCCAGAGATAATTTATAGTGAGGGGGTTACTGAAGCACAATACTGGTTGGCTGGGTGGGCACTCAGTATTATGGATCTATGGAAAACAGTGGGAGAGAAGTAGTATTTAAATAACTTGTACAACTGACAATAGCAATGAAGGTGGAGAGGGAGTGAGGGACTTTAGTAGCCTAACTACAATAAGGAGTGGAAAACAGTAACACTGGCTGTTTAAAATCACAACAGGAAAAGAGAGAGCTGTCTTTGACCCTGATGTGAGCATACTTACAAAACATCAAATAATTTACTTTACAACAAGCCAGAAATTAACGAGGTGCAATATAGTTTTTACTTTTCTGGTATAGGGATCCTTAAAATCTAGTTTTCTTTGTTTAAATATGTAAGAATGAAGCACTTCCACACCAAACAAGGTTCACTGGCCACAAAACATTCCAGGGGCAGTGATATGTAGAGTTAAGGAAGCAGCAGTAATCCAATCAGTAAGCAGATCAGTATAACAGTAGGTCCACCAAACCTGCAAGCCCAAGTCTTGCTGTCACTGAAGCTATATTTGACCACTGAGGCCTATTAGCTACTTTTAACAAATCATATGTAACTAAAGAAAGTTCAAGTTATGGTGTACAGTACAAAAGCTGATCCACTGGAAACCTTTTGCTTATCTTTTGCAATCCATTTATTTTGCTCCAACTCAGCAGTGAGTCTAAAGTTATTTATTGTGAAGAGCTAAAAGGACAGATGCTTTTCGTGTGGTGGTGAAAAACGCATAGGTAGAGTTAAGAGCTTTCAGTCAAATAGCAGTAGGTTTAATCCCTGCAGCTCACTTCAGTGCATTCCTGAATACAATATTTCCAATCTGTTTAAGTGGGATGCCCAAAACTTAGTGCTGACGTAAATGAAGCATATCCAGGAAAACTGATAGACAAAATGGGGATGGGTACTGAATTAATTATATCACACACACAAAGGTTGCTGACACTGGAAATGGTTGTAATAGTTAACTCACAGCTATTGATTTATGTCCATTTTAGCTATTATAGGATTGGAGTAATAGTTCAAGCCACTCAAGTGATCTTATCTTTGGGTATTTTAAGCTGTGTGGATTCCAAGTCACAAATTATTTATTTATTTATTTATCGGTTATATATATCATCATCATCTTTTGGCTTGCCCCGTTAGGGGTCGCCACAGCGGATTATCTCATTCCATTTCTTCCTATCCTCTGCATCTTGCTCGGTCACACCAACCGCCTGCATGTCCTCTCTCACCACGTCCATAAACCTTATCTTAGGCCTTCCTCTTTTCCTCTTACCTGGCAGCTCCATCCTTAGCATCTTTTTCCCAATATACCCATCATCCCTCCTTAGCACATGTCCAAACCAACGCAATCTCGTCTCTCTTACTTTGTCTCCAAACTGTCCAACATGAGCTGACCCTCTAATATACTGATTCCTAATCCTATCCATCCGAGTCACACCAAGTGCAAATCTTAACATCTTTAACTCTGCCACATCCAGCTCTGACTCCTGCCTTTTTGTCAATGCCACTGTCTCCAACCCAAAAAACATAGCTGGTCTCACTACCCTCTTGTAGACCTTCCCTTTCACTCTTACTGGTACCCGTCTGTCACAAATCACTCCTGACACACTTCTCCACCCATTCCACCCTGCCTGTACTCTCTTCTTCACCTCTCTTCCACATTCACCATTACTCTGAACTGTTGATCCCAAGTACTTAAACTCGTCCACCTTTACCAACACTACTCCCTGCATCCTTACCATTCCTCTACCCTCCCTCTCATTTACACACATATATTCTGTCTTAGCCCTGCTGACCTTCATTCCTCTGCTCTCTAGAGCATATCTCTACCACTCCAGAGTCTCCTCAACCTGATTCCTACTCTCACTACAGATCATAATGTCATCTGCAAACATCATAGTCCACGGGGCCTCCTGTCTGATCTCATCTGTCAACCTGTCCATCACCACTGCAAATAAGAAAGGACTCGGAGCTCATCCTTGATGTAATCCCACCTCCACCTTAAACGGATCTGTCACTCTCACTGCAGTCCTCACCACTGTCACACTACCCTCGTACATATTCTGTACCACTCTTACATACTTCTCTGCCACTCCCAACTTCCTCATACAATACCACAACTCTTCTCTAGGCACCCTGTCACATGCTTTCTCCAAGTCTACAAAGACACAATGCAACTCCTTCTGACCTTCTCTGTATTTCTCCAATAACACTCTTAGAGCAAACATTGCATCTGTAGTGCTCTTTCCTAGCATGAAACTATACTTCTGATCACTAATTATCACCTCCCTTCTTAACCTAGCTTCTACTACTCTTTCCCATAACTTCAAGCTGTGACTGATCAATTTTATCCCTCTGTAGTTACTGAAGCTCTGCACATCACCCTTATTCTTAAAGATAGGTACCAAAACACTTTTTCTCCACTCCTCAGGCATCCTCTGACTTTCCACAATTTCATTAAACAATCTAGTTAAAAATTCCACTGCCATTTCTCCTAAGCACCTCGATGCTTCTATTGGGATGTCATCTGGGCCAAAAGCCTTTCCATTCTTCATCCTCTTCATAGCTGTCATTACTTCCTCCTTGCTAATCTGTTTCACTTCCTGATTCACTATCCCCACATCATCCAACCTTCTCTCTCTCTCATTCTCTTCATTCATCAGCCTCTCAAAATACTCTTTCCATCTACTCAACACACTCTCCTCGCTTGTGAGTACGTTTCCCTCACTGTCCTTTATCACCCTTACTTGCTGCACATCTTTCCCAGCTCTGTCCCTCTGTCTAGCCAATCGGCACAGGTCCTTTTCTCCCTCTTTAGTGTCCAATCTCTCATACAACTCTCCATACGCCTTATCCTTAGCTTTCGCCACCTCTCTCTTTGCCATGCGCCTCATCTCCTTATCCTCATGTCTACTTTCTTCATCTCTGACAATCTCACTTCTTCACCAGCCTCTTCCTCTGTATACTCTCCTGTACTTCCTCATTCCACCACCAGGTCTCCTTGTCCTCCTTCCTCTGTCCAGATGTCACACCAAGCACCTTTCTAGCAGTCTCCCTTACTAGTTCTGCTGTAGTTATCCAGCTATTCGGTAACTCTCCACTGCCTCCCAGTGCCTGTCTTAACTCTTCCCTAAACTCCACTTCACAATCACCCTTTTTTAACTTTCACCATTTAATCCTTGGCACTGCTTTCACACTCGCTTTCACACTCCTCCTCCTCTTCTTGATCACCAAAGTCATCCTACAGACCACCATTCTATGCTGCTTAACTACACTTTCCCCTGCCACTTTACAGTCTCCAATCTCCTTCAGACTGGCACTCCTACATAGGATATAATCCACCTGTGTGCATCTTCCTCCACTCTTGTATGTCACCCTATGTTCTTCCCTCTTCTTAAAATATGTATTCACCACAGCCATGTCCATCCTTTTCGCAAAATCCACAATCATCTGACCTTCTGCATTCCTCTCCTTAACACCATACCTACCCATCACTTCCTCATCCCCTCTGTTCACTTCACCAACATGCCCATTAAAGTCCGCTCCAATCACTAGTCTCTCACCCTTGGATACACTCACCACAACTTCATCCAACTCACTCCAAAATTTCTCTTTCTCATTCATCGCACACCCAACTTGTAGAGCATATGCACTAACAACATTCATCATTACACCATCAATTTCGAGCTTCATAAACATCACTCTGTCAGACACTCTCTTCACGTCTAAAACACTCTTGGCATATTGTTCCTTTAGTATAATCCCTACCCCATTTCTCCTGCCATCCACAAAATGATAGAACAATTTGAACCCGTTTCCTAAACACCTGGCCTTACTTCCCTTCCATCTGGTCTCTTGCACACACAATATATCAACCTTCCATCTCTCCATCATATCAGCTAGCTCTCTTCCTATACCAGTCATACTGCCAACATTCAAAGTTCCTACCCTCACTGCTACACTCCTAACCTTCCTCCTCTCGTCCTGCCTTCAGGCATGCCTTCGCCCTCCTTTTCTCCTTCGGCCAACAGTAGCCCAATGTCCGCCAGCACCCTGTTAGCTAACGGTACCGGTGGCGGTCATTGTTAACCCGGGCCTCGACCGATCCGGTATGGAAATATGAAATTTTTGTGCCATAAGTGATGTGGCAGAATTTTTACGCCGGATGCCCTTCCTGACGCAACCCTCCCCATTTATCCGGGCTTAGGACCGGCACAAAGAAATGCACTGGCTTGTGCATCCCCAGTGGCTGGGTTTTTTATCAGTTATATATATCATTTATTTAATTATTTATTGGTTTATTAAACACGGAAGTCTTACTGGATGAAAAATCCAGTTTCAGTAGCGGTCTGGTGAGAAAAGCACTATAATATACACAGAGTAAGTAACATACAAACATACTTAGTGTAATGAATTGTTTTAACACACAATGCAGAAAAAAACAGTGATTATTTGAGCACACAGTAATGAGAAAACAAAAACATTGACAAGATGCACATGAACAGTCAACATACAAACATACTGTACTCATGATACAAGCAATAAATTGCTTTTGAGGAATCATTTAAAGGTAGATCTGAATGAGTGTTACTGTTTATACTAACAAAGTTTAGACCCATAGTATTTATAAGAATAACAATGTGGGAAAGTAAACTTTTATAACAATGTAAAGTTGAGGATTGACCAAGTAGACATAATAGTACAGGAAAAGGTAGGTTCATAAGTTGGTACTAGGCTATCGGCCCTAGGGCCTATACAAGCTTTGCCAAACAATTCCCTGGATATTTCTTCACACAATATTTACTTCCCTAGACCCCTGTATAGCAGGGCGACTGACGTGATCCCCGGGGTGAATTTCCTATCTCCCGTCCAATCGTCAAGGTTCCTTTTGAAGAGGGCCAAGGAGGCGCTCTGCTTGACATGTATGGGTAGTCTATTCCAGAGTATGGGGAATCTCTGGGTCAGTAACCTATCCCTCCAGCATGCTTTGTTCATCGTGATGACAAGGTTTAGATCCCTGGAGTGTGTGGCTCTGAGGGACTGGGATTTCCTTAGGTGGAGCTTGTCCAACAGCTCAGGGTTTGACATGGCCTTGTATGTTAAGCAGAGATCGCCTCTGAGTAGACGATATGCCTCCGAGTATAGCTGGAGCTTTTTTAGACAGTCAGCATAGGGCATCTGCTTTAGGCCTGTGATTCTTTTAGTGAGTATTTCTGCAGCCTTTACAGCTGTTGCAGATGTCTTGTGAGATACATACCAAATGGGGCATTGTACTCTATAATGGGTCAAATGAGGGATAAGTACAGTGGGACAATGACCGCCTTTTTTCTGGATGAAAAGCCCTTAGTGATGAGATGTGCCACACAGAAGGATTTCCTGACTGTTGTGGTGATGTGGTTATCAAAGGTAAGACCACTGTCCACCTGTGTCCCTACGTCTCTCATCACACTTTCAGTTGTTTAGTGTACTGCCACCTATGTGGTAATTCATGAGTGCATGTTTTTTCCCAAAGGGGATAACTATACATTTCTTGGCATTAAGCTTGAGCCCATGGCTCTGCCACCAAGCATCTGTTTCTGTAGGCCCTTTTGTAGAATATCCACATCATTTGGGGATTCAATAATGGCTCCCAGTTTGCAGTCATATGCGAACTTTGTTAGCCAGAGTACCTTAGTGTTGGCCTGTACTTCAGAGAAGTAGATACCAAACAAGAGCAGTCCCAGGACTGAACCCTGAGGTACTCCACTTGTCTAGAGCTGGATTTGGAGTCGGCTACTTTTACAGTCTGGGTTCTGTCAGTAAGCCAGTTGGCAAACCATAGAGTGATGTAAGGATTTAGGCCCAGCTTAGTAAGTTTATCTATGATTCCAGAGTGGGGGATGGTGTCGAAGGCCTTGGCGAGGTCCAGATAGGCTGTAGTGAATTCTGATTCGAAGAAGTCAATCAGGTTCAGGAGACAGGATCGGGCCCTTCACGAACCCAAACTGGGTGGGGTCCAGTGTTTGAAGGTTGCCAATGTCTTTGTTTATAAGTTCCAAGATGATGCGTTCCATGCCCTTGCAGATCAGGCTCATCAGAATGATGGGACGGTAGTTCCTGGGATCCAAGGTGGATCCCCCCTTGTGGAGTGGGATAACTGTAGCTCTGCGCCACTCAGTGGGCATGCAGCCTGAGGTGAGGCTATGATTAAACATGACACTTAGGTGAGGTGCCAGTTCATTTTGTAGTTCATGTAGTACACAGCCTGGGATGTCATCTGGTCCAATGGATGCTGTATTCTTAGCTTTGGAGTGTGCGGTTTGGTTTCTACCTGTGTGGCCGTGATTACCGGAATTTGGCAATCTTTTGGTACTGAGATGGGCCCTTTAGGGGGTGGGGGGTGAAGTTGGCAATTAATTGATCTACCAGGATACTTGGCAATATCCTTGGGATCAGTATATTTAATACCATTCTGTTGTAGCTCAAAGCAGATCTAAGCATTGCCATTTAGATTCTTAACATAACTATAGAATGCCTTGTGGCTGTCTTTGGAATCTTTGGCAATTTTATTTTCGCAACTAGCTTTGGAGGATTTTATGAGGGATCTCAGCTTCTTACTGAGGCTGGTAAAGGAGTTTTTTGCATCCTGAGATTTTCCTCTCTTCTGCAACAGTTTCTTCCTTTTGTTGTATAGTTTGTTTATGGCAGGGGACCACCAGATTGGCTTCCTTATTTTGGAGGACAGCGGCTTGGTTCTGTTTGGGATGGCACGATTCATGCACGAGTGGATGTGCTCGTACAGTGCCTTAGTGTAGGATTCAGCAGTTGAACTTTCAGCTCCCATCTGCATTGGTGCCATGAAGTTTGTCACTTCTGACTTAAGTACCATGAAGCTGGCTTTAGAGAAGTTTTATACGGAGGTTTCCATACGGGGTGGGGGGGTGGGATGTGGATGTCAGGGGTGATTTGCTTATGGTCAGACCTGACCAATGAGGGGGGTTGACCACTGGTGTGGAGCATCTATCTCCCATGTTGGTAATAACCAGGTCTAGGATATTGGAGCCCCTGGTGGGACAATGGATTAGTTGATCCAGGGCGTTAGAATTTATGAATTCCAAGAACCGTTGGGAAAAGGTGTTGGTACCCAAGTAATTTTCCAAGTTAATGGCAGTGTAGCTGAAATCACCCAGTATTAGGGTGTTTGGTTGTATCTCAATATTTTCCAGTATGATTAGAAAGGTGTAGTGAGAATCTTGGAGCATGGTGGGGGATCCGTAGCAAGCTAGAATTTGGATTGCAGTCTTACCTAGTGTTAGTTGCACCTGAAGAATTTCAGATGCATTGTGTCGGGCAACTAGCCTGGAAGTGTGAATATCGTTGGTGAATATGGACACTCCTCCACCTTTAGTGTTTCGATCTTGGTTTGGTGGTCAAAAAGTGTGGTAAGAGTTGTAGCCTGGTATTGCAGGGGTGCTCTCTGGAGTCTTGAACCAGGTCTCAAGTTACTGCACAGATATCAATGTTCTCCATTTTTAGAAGTGCCTCGAGAGAGTGCATTTTGAGGTTTAGACTTCTAACATTGAGTAGCATTACCTTCAGATTTTGCATGCTTGTATCTGTTATGGTGGTGGTTTTGTCCTTTGAACCTTGCCTAAAAAAGGCACTATAGGGGTTGCAAGAGCTTTAGCCAGTAACCTGAATCCCAGGGGTGACAGGTGCAGACCATCTCTGGCAAAGCATCATGGTTTGTCGATCATGTCGTCCCAGACAGACAGATACTGGATCCCCTTTGAGTGACACCAGAAGCTTAGCCAATTGTTGAAGTCAGTCATTTTGTCCTTATACTCTGGTATAATTCTGGGCGAAGGCAGGATGCTACTCAGGGCTAAGGTCATACCTGCCTGGGCCACATGATCTGAGAGCTTTTCCATGTCTCTTTTCATGTAGTCCAGGGAGGTACGTCTCAAGTCATTCACTCCAACATGGATAATGACAGAGTGGTATTTGTACTTGTTGTGGAGTGACTTGAGTGCATGCATTATGTGGCAGATCCTGGCACCCGACAGGCAGCTGACTGTAATTTTCTCCTTGCTCAGCCTGGTGAGTGGGACATCAGTGTGCCTGACTATAGAGTCACCTACGACTAAAATGTTGGGTACGTTGCCTTGCCTTAGGGACTGTTGTTGGGTGGCACACTGGTGTTGTGAGCTATGTATCACTTTGGTTTGTGACTGGTGTTTGTCTGCGTTTCAGCTTTGGAGGTCCTTGTTACTTGGGCAGATTAATGTTAAGGGCCTCTGCATATGTGGGTTTAGTGTTGATATGTGTGGGTGCTGATGGTGTGGGTTTTGAAGGGCTATGTGTTGCTTGAGGTGTAGTGCAGGTGTTACCCTTCTCCTCTTGACTGTCTATCACAATCTTGGCTGGAGAGAGCTTTGCTTCCAGTTTGGCTATGTAAGTGCATCGCTCACAGGTTGTAGTGTTGGGTGGTAGAAGGAGAGGGTTATCTATGTACATGAGGCAGTTGCTGCATTGCCCCAGTATTCCCAGATTCACCAGGTGGACAGGAGAAATCACCAGAAGCTGACCCCTGGACATGCCTGTTTAGGTGCTGTTTTTGTAAATTACAAGAGCTGTTTTCCCTTACCTTTGCAAGGTACTTTGCAATTATAGACTGTTTAGTGCCTACGATTAATTTCTCCTTATTAACAAGGAGAGTTGAGTGCTTGTATCAGTTTAAGGCTTCCTAGTGCTTTCCAGCAGGTTCTAGAGCAAGTGCTAGTCACAGGGGTTCAGATTTTAGTGCTACTACTGAGAAACCAGCTAGTTCTAAGGGAAAACTTGAAGAGCAGACTTTCTTGCACCTGGAATAGTTTAACCGTAGCCCCGCGGTGTTGCACGATGCAAAAAATGCACAAACACACGCATTTTTAAGCCAGAAAGTTGAAAGGGATAGAAATCACCCTAAAATGGCTAATAAAATTACAATTTGGATTGGAATGAAATGCCATGGATCAACTTATTCACACCCCCACCAGGGGCAGCAATATCCTAGACCTGGTCATTACCAACATGAGAAACCGGTGTTCCACACCAGAGGTCAATTCCTTGTTGGTCAGATCCAACCACAAGCTAATCAGCCTAGACATCCACATCTCACTCCTACCCCAGTTAGGGAAACCATCGTAAAAAACTTCTCCAAAGCCAACTTCTTAAGACAGAAGTGGCAAACTTCATGACATCCATGCAGACGGACAATAGAGGTATGACCGTCAAATCCTACACAAATGCACTTTATAAGCACTTACACAAGTGCATGGATCATGCTATCCCTAATAGAACCAAGATGTTATCCTCCAAAAAAAGGAAGCCAATCTGGTGGCCCTCTGCCATAAACAAACTCTACAACAGAAGAAAGAAACTGTTGCAAAAAAGAGTAAAATCCCATGACTGGAGGAACTCCCTGGTCAACCTCAGTAAGAAGCTGAGATCCCTCATAAAATCCTCCAAAGCTAGTTACGAAAACAAAATTGCCACTGACTCTACAGACAACCACAAAGCATTCTATAGCTATGTCAAGAATGTAAATGGGAACACTCATATCTGCACTGAGTTACAGCACAATGGCACTAAATATACAGAACCAACTGATATTGCCTCTCACCCCCTAGAGGGCCCATCTCTATACCGGAAAAATGCAAAGTTCCTATAATCACGGCTGCACGGGTAAAAACACACTCTCCAAAGCCAAGAACACAGCATCCGTGGGACCTGACAATATCCCAGGCTGCATTCTACACGAACTACAGAATGAACTGGCACCCTACCTAAGTACCATGTTCAATCATAGCCTCAGCTCAGGCTTTGTACCCACTGAATGGTGCACCACGACGGTTATCCCACTCCACAAAGGGGGAGCCATGATGGACCCTGGGAACTACCGCCCCATTAGCCTGACGAGCCTGATCTGCAAGGCCATGGAACTCATAAACAAAGACATTGGTAATCTCCAAACTCTGGACCCTACCCAGTTTGGATTTGTAAAAGGCAGATCATGTCTCCTAAACCTGACTGACTTCTTTGAAGCAGTCACCAAAGCCATAGATGAGGGTAAAATGGTTCACACAGCTTATCTAGATCTCGCCAAGTCTTTCTACACCATCCCCCACTCTGGAATTATAGATAAGCTCACTAAACTAGGTATAAATCCCTATGTCACAAGATGGGTTGCCAACTGGCTCACGGACAGAACCCACACTGTGAAAGTAGCGGATTCCAAATCCGACATCAAACCAGTGACAAGTGGAGTACCACAGAGGTCAGTCCTGGGTCCTCTCCTGTTTGGTATCTACTTCTCTGAAGTGCAGGCCAACACAGAAGGTCTTTGGCTAACAAAGTTTGCAGATGATTGCAAACTAGGAGCCATAATCAAAACTCCTAACGATGTGGACAAACTACAAAAGGGCCTCACTGAGACAGATACCTGGTGTCAAAGCCATGGCCTGAAGCTCAATGCCAAAAAGTGTATTGTCATCCCCTTTGGTAAAAACTCTGTACCCATGAACTACCACATAGCTGGTAGTCTACTTAATGCCGAAAATGTGATAAGAGACCTTGGGACACAGGTGGACAGTAGTCTCTCTTTTGATTGTCACATCGCCACAGTGGTCAGGAAATCCTTCTATGTGGCTCATTTTATCACAAAAGGATTCTCATCCAGAAAAAAAGAGGTCATTGTTCTCCTCTACTCATCACTCATTAGATCCATTATAGAGTACAACGCCCCTTTTGGTATGTACCTCACAAGACATCTACAACAACTGGAAAGACCACAGAAATGCCTCACAAAGAGGATTACTGGCCTCAAACAGATGCCCTATGCAGACCGTCTCAAAAAACTACAGCTTTACTCCATCGCATATCGCCTACTCAGGGCGATCTCTGCCTAACATACAAAGCTATGTCAAACCCAGAGCTGTTGGACATGCTCCACTTAAAGAAATCCCAATCCCTCCGAGCTACACGCTCTAGGGACCTAAACCTTGTCACCACAATAAACAGAACATGCTGGAGGGATAGATTCCTGTCCCAGAGACTTCCCATACTCTGGAACAGACTACCTATCTATGTCAAACAGAGGTCCTCATTAGCACTCTTCAAGAAAAATCTTGATGATTGGATGGGAAATGGGAAATTCACCCCGGGGATCACTTCTGTGGCTCTGCTCGACAGGGGCAGAGGAAAATAATTTTCTTGGGTGGCAAAAGCCAGGGTACATTTTTTGGCTAGGCTTGTAGGGCCGATAGCCTAGTACCTACCTATGAACCTATGAATTTCAGAGCTGGAAACCACTCCTCTAGTGTTAGGTAGGCAGTATAATCCTCACCACTCCCACTGGTAAGCAGTAGGACTTCCCTCTACCACAGCAAGGTCTGGATAGCTCTGAACACAGAAAATAAAGTCCTGAAACCAGCAAAACAAGGATCTGGACTATACTAGCTAGGAAAGGCAGAAAAAGTACAGTTTTGTACCTACCATAAATGTAGATGTTCGAGGATCCACATTGCTGCAGTCCTAACAATTGGGTAGTCCGCTGTCCAGTCGGCCCGAATACCAAATTATATGGCTGACGTCGGTCAGGGCGCATTAGACTGACGTCAGTACGTCAGGGTACTAATGCGCATGACCGACGCCATATCCTCAGTCTTTTCTTGCCCCAGATGTCAGAAGACCCTGAAAAGATAAGGCCCAAAATCCAAAAACACCAAACATACCTGCACCAAAAATATGTACAATATATACAAACTCAGCTGAACATAACCTCACCTACACAACCACCCCTAACACAGAGGGGAAGGAGGGAGGGTAAATTGGACTGCAGCAATGTGGATCCTCGAACATCTACATTTATGGTAGGTACAAAACTGTACTATGTTCTTCATTCCACATTGCTGCAGTCCTAACAATTGGGTAGAATCCCAAAGCAGAGGTAAGGGAGGCTGGCAAATCATAAAGAAGCAGGAGCTGCTAACATGCCTTGCAAAATGGCTGTTGCAAAACCCGCCCTAGACTTAGAGTAGAGAGGAAGGTGGTAATGCTTAGAGAAAGTATGCACTGAACTCCAAGTAGCTGCCTCCAAAATATCCTTAGTTGCCACCCCCCTTAGAAAAGCTGTTGAAGTGGCAGTAGCCCTAGTGGAATGAGGCCTAATCCCAGCTGGAATCTCCTTGCCATGATGGGAATAACAAAATGCAATGCAAAACCCAATCCACCGAGAAATAGTTTGTTTTGACACAGGCTTGCCCTGAGAACTCAAAGCAAAAGAAACAAACAACTGCTGAGACTGCCTAAAATCCTTAGTCCTGCTCAAGTAATAACGCAATTGCCTGTGTACATCTAAAGTGTGCAAAATCTTTTCCCCTTTGTTTTGGGGATCTGCATAAAACGTAGGCAAATTAATAGTCTGGTTTAAAGCCACGCTAGAAACCACTTTAGGCATAAAGGAAGGATTTGTACGTAATGATACCCTATCCTTATGAAAAATCAAAAAAGGCTCAACCGCCATAAGGGCCTGTAACTCAGAAACCCTTCTTGCAGAAGTAATGGCCAACAAAAAAGCAGTCTTCCATGACAAGTATTTCAGTTCAGCAGTAGCTGCAGGCTCAAAAGGTTGTAGAGTAAGTTTCTCCAACACAAAATTGAGATCCCAAGCAGGAGTAGGAGCTCTACGTGGGGGTCTTATATTCTTTGCCCCTCTAAGAAATTGCTTGAACAAAGGATGTGAAAACAATGGTGGGTCACAATCATAGTGAGCTGAAATTGCTGCAGCATGAATCTTAATGGAAGAGAAAGACAAACCTTTGTCCAATAACTCAGTAAGATATTGAAGAGCCACACTCAAATTAGGCTCCGAAATCTCCAAATTCTTAGCTGCAGCCCAAAATATAAATCTCTTCCATTTTTCTGCATACACTTTCCTTGTACTAGGTCTTCTGGCTTCCATAATCACATTTAAAACTTGTTGAGGAAGTTGAGACCTGCTGCCTTTTAAAACAGAATATGCCAGGCTGTTAGATGAAGAGAGTGAAGCTTGACATTGAGCAGACGACCGTCCTTCTGAGACAACAGATGTGGAATCAAGGGTAAAGGCCATGGGGGCTTCTTTACCAGACTCCTCAGTAATGGGTACCAGTGCTGCCGAGGCCAATCTGGAGCTATTAAAATCATCCTTGGCTTGTCTTGTCTGACCTTTAGAAGCACCTTTGGAAGAAGAGGCAGAGGTGGAAACGCATACACATGAAGATTTTTCCAACTGAAAGAAAGAGCATCCACTTTCCAAGCTGTATGATGAAACCTCTTTGTGCAAAACTTTGGCAGCTGGTGGTTTAGTGGAGAAGCGAACAGATCTATGTCTGGAGTTCCCCAGGACACTGTCAATTTTGAAATACATGAAGATCCAGTTTCCACTCGTGGGGATCCATGATTTGTCTGCTTAACACATCTGCTAAGGAGTTCTGTGCTCCCGGCAGAAACCTTGCCTGAAGAGTTAGTTGCAAGCTTAGCGCAGTCTCCCATAAAATCATTGCTTGCCTGCACAATGGGTAAGAATGTGTTCCCCCTTGTTTGTTGATGTACCACATGACAGTTGTGTTGTCTGTTAGAATCAACACCTGCCCTGGAAGAAGTAACTTCTTGAAAGCCATTAATGCAAACTGGACTGCTAACATCTCCTTCATGTTGATATGTAGATGTTGTAGTCTGGCAGGCCACTTGTCTTGTATCCACTTTCCATTTAGATGAGCTCCCCAAGCAATGTCTGAGGCATCTGTCGTTAGAATTTGACTCGCCTCTGGCCGGGTCACAGAGTCTCCCTTGTTTAGGTGACATTCCTGAGCCCACCACAAAAATTCCTTTCGAATGCAAGGTATTATTTGAATGACAGTGTCCAAATCCTGGCAGTGCTGTGTCCATACATTTTTGAGATACCATTGTAGCTTCCTCATATGCAGTTTGGCATTGGGAAGCACCAGAATACAAGATGCCATGAACCCTAAGGCTTGAAGGACTGTCCTTGCAGTCAGCCCGGACTGAAGAGATAGTTGATGGAAGTAACTGGAAAGATTCTTTTGTTTGTCCGGGGTTAAAAAGGCCATCTGGGCTGCTGTATTCAGTCTCACACCCAGAAAGCACATGTCTTGAGAGGGTACTATACTGGACTTTATTTCGTTCACAGAATACCCTAGGCATCTTAGCACTGCTATGACATATTCCAAATGCTGTAGAAGGTCTTCCTTTTCTTGAGCCAGAATCAGGCAATCGTCCAAGTAAGGATAGATTTGAATTCCTTTTAGCCTGAAGTAAGCTATCACTGGAGCCAGAACCTTTGTGAATACTCTGGGCGCAGTAGATAAGCCAAAGGGCAATGCAGAGAACTGATAATGAGAATTTCCAGCTCGAAAACGCAGATACTTTCTGCAACTTAGTCTTATAGGCACATGAAGGTAAGCTTCCTTGAGATCTAAAGTTACCATCCAGTGATTCTTGCCCAGCAGAGGTAAAAGCTGTTGTAACGTCAACATTTTGAACTTGGGAATGTCCAGATAAGTGTTGAGGATAGATAAATCCAAAATTGGTCTCCACGTGTTCCCCTTCTTCGGTACTAGGAACAGGCGAGAATAAAATCCTAGGCCCCTTTCTGGCACAGGAACCGGCTGAATGGCCCCTATTTGGAGCAACTGAGAAATTTGCTTGTGAGCCTCTTGTCTTTGTAGAGGAGGAATGTCTGGCATGCCTTTGAAAGGAGGCAAGGTATGGAAATAAAACCTGTAACCGTGGTGAATGATATCCAGAACCCATTTGTCTTGGGTAATTAAATCCCAATTTTCTTTGAAAAGAGAAAGTCTTCCTCCTAGAGGTGCCGCCAGGCGAGAGGGTACTGGCAGCTGAAAAGGCAGGTCATTGGGTCTGCTTACGAAAGGACTGACCCCTGCCCTCACTAGAAGCCTGAGCAGGTGAACTCCCTGTCCTAGGCCTAAAAGCACCCTGAGCTCTGCCCCTACCACGTCTAGACCTACCTCTAGACTGGGAATCATAAGCAGGATAAGTCCATCCCTTAGCAGGCCAATTTCTACTAAACTTGGAGGCTGCACCTGCAAAAAATCCTTAACAGTTTGCATAGACTTAGCCTTGTCCTCCATCTTCTTTAAAACTGCTTCCACAGGCGAACCAAACAACACATCAGACTGTAAAGGAGCATCCAAAATCCTTGTCTTAACATGCTCAGCTAAATTCTGATCTCTCAACCAGGCGTGCCTCACGAAGAACAGAACCAGTGGCAGCCACCCTGGAGGAGGCCTGCACAGCATCAAAACCACATTGCAAGGAATGTTTACCCACCTGTTCAGACACATGAACTAAATCCTGCAACTCTTTACAGTCAATACCTTCCGCCAGAGCATCCACCTTAGATTTCAACTGTGAAAGAAGATAATTCTGATATTTTAACATGTGAAACTGACAATTCAACGCCCTCATGGCTAAAGTGGAAGAAGTATACACTTTCTTTCCCCATCTATCCAAAGCCCTTGCCTCTTTATCAGGAGGGACAGGATTTTTAACAACTGAGGCCTTTACACCTTTAGGCCCCTGAGAGACAGTTTCCGGGTCAGCCCTAGGACTCTTAAAAAAATACTTATGAGCTTCAGGCACCCTATAATACCTATCCGGTTTAACTGGAGCAGGAGGCAAAGAATCAGGATTCAGGGAAGCCTCTGCAAAAACATCTTCCACCACATTCAAAACAGGAGGTATAGCTAAAGGCCTATGCTGGGGTAAAAACAAGAACTCCCTAAGCCTTTTCCTGGAATCAGAGAAATCTTGGCCTTCCCATTTAAAATGCTCCCTCATGGAATGCAAAGTCTCTGAAAATGAAAAATCCTCAGGAGGAGAAGCTGAAGGAGTAGAATCATCCACATCAGAATCAGAATAAGTAGGGAACTCCTGCAAGTCTTCAGCCGAAGACTCAGAAGCCTCCGAGCATTGCTCAAAACTCTCAAACTCAGGTTCCACCCTAGGCCTCTTATCAGGAGGGGGCATAGAACCCCTTATCATAGTAATCAAATCTTCTGCCATTTTAAGCATATGTTTCTTAGGCAAAGACCCTGAAGCAGTAGGAGAAACCCCCACTGAAGCAAAACTTGGCCTGCCCCTTAAGGAAGCCTTGGGAACAGAAGGGGAGGCCCTAACCACCTTAGGAAGTGAAGGAAGAACAGCCACCTGAGAAGCCCCCTCAGCCTGGCCTACTTCCTGAGAGGAAACATCCTGTAACAGTAAAGTCTCTCCCTGAGACTCCAAAGAAACACCTGGCAAAACCTCTGGCTCCACTGAGCCCTCTAAAGAACCGACGTCTGGGACTGTCGGTTCTTCCCCTCTAGGTTTTGCTGTTTTGTCCTTGCGTTTTTTAGCCGAAGCCGGCGTCGGAGCATCCGACGGCATTTTATAGTTACAACGCTTCCCAAACACTAACCTGGCACAGTCTAACCTCCTCTTAATAGTGCGTTTGTTAAATCTAGCACAAGAGCGGCATCCAACAACGTCGTGCTCAGGCCCTAAACAAGGTATACACAAAGTATGGTAATCCCTATGAGGTATCTGTTTCCCACAAGAAATACAGTTATTTACTTTTTCTGACATCCGTTAAATACTGAGGCAAGAAAAACCAAAATAATCCCCAACGGGGTACTTAGCCAACTTGGATTCGGTCTGAAACTCTGACTTCAGAAACTTTCAGAACGCCAACCTGCACTCGCAAAATTGCTTCTGCATCGGACCATGCGGCAAAAAAGACTGAGGATATGACGTCGGTCATGCGCATTAGTACCCTGACGTACTGACGTCAGTCTAATGCGCCCTGACCAACGTCAGCCATATACTTTGGTATTCGGGCCGACTGGACAGCGGACTACCCAATTGTTAGGACTGCAGCAATGTGGAATGAAGAACATCGAGGAAACAAGATAGTATTTTTTTTTGGTTAAAACAGGCTAAACAGGCTTAATACAGTAAGTAAACACGGAAAAGGCTAACACACTTCAGTGTGTAGCCCTAAACAATAAATCCAATTAAAACTCTACAAAAATAGCAATTTAAAACTTTTTAAATGAAGCAAGGCAAGTGCACAACTGAAAAACGATTTAAGAGGCAGTAATATAGTAGAATAAGTAGCTAGTCTACATATACAGAAAAGCAGCTAAAACACACTAAAACAATTCAGATGCAGTGCCAAGACTATCTCTTTTCCTGTCACAGTTTACAATATATTTTAATGACTCGTATGAAGTATACTGTGCACTCAGAAGACTCCAAAAACTTTTAAATGTTTTTCAAACAAAGTTCAGTGAATTGCATGAGTTGGTAATGTACCAACTATTTGGCAGATTCACAAGCATACTCGCAGATTCAGAAAGAACCCCACCACTCATGTTAAGGGCTGCAGTAAAAAGGTCTTGTTTCGAGGATGCAATATTTTTCAGTTCAGAGAACCATTAGCCAAAATGATTTAAGACCTCATTATTAGCTAAGTTGCATGTCTCTGAATCACAGCTAACTACTACAAAAGATCAGCACTTTTCTGTAGTTTACAGTCGTGAAGCTACATTGCGTTTGCAAAGGCATGCCCATGTATTAACCCACACATAGAATGCACATACCACATACCCCTTACAAATAACAGAGAACTGCAGTCCGTCGTTAATGCCAGACAGAGTTTCACAGTTCATATCCTTCAGTAAATACATGTTAGTGCAAAAGCTGTTATTCTAGCAACTGTGTTTATAAGAGGCATAAATAAATTCTGACCCTGACTATGTGTCTGTCCCACCACTGATTATGGCTTTGCCTAGAGCCCTTGAAAAATATGCTTATATGTTCCTGTCCCTCTTCTTCATAATGTATGCACTGTTGCAGGCATTGAATAATACTGAAGATCCTCATTATATAGCCAAAAAAAAAAATCCCTTCCTGCAGTAACACATCAGTTACCACGACATGTTAGTGATTATGTTTCCTGTAACAAGTGTGCCTGATTCAAAGCCTTTTTAACACATTATTTATAATATTCCTGAAGCCTAGTGGTTACAACCCACAACATCTTTCTTTTTTCAAGTGCCCTTAAGATACAGTGTTAAAGTGATCCTCTGGTGTTGTGTTTACTCTCCAGATCCTCTTTATATTTAAGGCCATTAAGGCAAAAAATGTTAAGAGTTCTCCCTGCTTTCTAAATTTTTCTTCCAATCAGTGCTGTGTTTAAATGGGATTAAGGCACAATGACAAGGTTATCCCTGGTCTAGGTTTTTCTCCCCGACCCACATACATATGTAGTTATCCCCTGCTGGCTAGTGTCCCCCCCAACCCATGTACGTAGAGTTATACCTGGTGGCTAGTGTTACCCCGACCTACACATTTAGAATTATATCTGGCTGCTGCTGGTCTTCACCTCACCCAATCTGGCAGGCTTTGCTCATTAGTCTAGGGGTGTGTGGAAGTATGACAGTTACCCCACTCCACTCCCCCAGAGACACACATTCACACATACATTCCATACACTCACACAAACAGGCCCCCTCCCAACCTGATGGCAGTCAGAAACACACACCCATACACCCAACCTTTTATGTCTGTTTACACATACACACGGTCACAAACATACGCCCCTAAACTAGCCATTCACTAACCCCCAGGCAAGCAGGCGCACACACAAGCAGCCTCTCATACATACATACATACATACATACATACACACACACACACACGCACAGCTCCTCATACTTACATACATACACACACACACGCACAGCTCCTCATACTTACACACACACACACACACACACACACACACACACACACACACACACACACACACACACACACACCCACACACACCCACACACACCCACACACACCCACACACACACACTCTCCCTAACACTAACTGATGACTTGCCTCTACTGCGATGGATGAATACAGCCTTTTATCTGACTTTCTCAGTTGTATAAATGCCTTACCACAGGCAGTTCTGGGGAAATGCACATGAATAATTAGCATATGCCTCTCCCTCAGGCTGCATCATCATCATCATTAGCATATGGCATTGCACAGAGACAGCTGCATGTCTTCGTAAAAAATCACTGTGGTAGGGCTATCTCTGAATACAGAAAGGTTGCCAAGCGGTGTACACTATGTAACATTTCTAAATCCAATCCATATTATCTAGTCTTGTAAATGATTGTATTGCATAATATGCCTTGGATGTAGACCTAAAAGTAGCAAGATTCATAAAAATAAATCACCCCAGAGTCAGATCATAAACACATGGTCTGTAAAAGTGTTGCAAATATGGACTTGTTGCAAGCACTCTGTGTGCAACATGTTTGTAATGAACCTCTGTCACAGGCTGATAAGTAATGAACCTCTGTCACAGGCTAAGTATCAGTGGCTCATTGACAGTGACATACCGGAGACATGTTCACACAGTATAAAAATTACAGACAGCACAATAAGCCAAATATACTACCAATGTAATTTAATACAAAGACATAGAGAAATGAGAAGAAAAAGTCTGGAAGATGCCAGCACTCACTTCAGAAAACCCAAAGGCCAGGGGTTTGTGGAGGGTAATGCCTTCCCACTGGATTCTTATAAATTCACTGATGATGGAGAGCTTCTTTTGCATATGTACACAAGGCCCTTTGTACATACTCAGTAGGATATGCAGGTATGTGATGGCTTTGGTTTAGGGTACCTTTGTGTATTGATATGTGATTTATATCATGTAATGTGCTCGTGTAATTCCTCTGTATTTTTATGAATGCTGCACCTGCCTTCTTCATATAAAGCCATTCTACAGTGCTCCTCCCCAGCTTTAATTCTTGAAGCTGCCCGTTTTTAATCCACTCGGGTCTTTGTCTTCCAAATAAACTTTGAAAAGCAAGATTAAAAATGGTCAGCTCTAACTTTTTCCTCTTTATAATGTTACAAGGTTTATAATTTCTGCACATATTTAATTTATCATAGCGTTGCCCTATATATTTATTTATTTGACATTTGTTGATCGGGTTGGTCCATCTGGGCCAAGGCCCTTTTTCAGTGGAGACCCAGGGAGAAAAGCTCCAGAGTTACAAAATATATGCAAGTTACAAGAATAAAAACATTTGCTAATACACAAAAAAAATACCTAACAATGTAAAACAAGTATACAATGATAATACTGATTACAGATTATATACGTTGTTGGCTAGCTATGTATATAAGGCAGGTATATGACATATATACTTAGCTATATTTAAGGGACTACATAAAAGTCTTAATTTACTTCCGCAAATTTCTTTGTGTGTAAGAAATTTACTAATTTTTCTTTCAAAACTTCATACCAAATGACAGTTTTTTTAATATTATCTTATACCATTATTTGTGTTATAAAACCAGAGTCTTGGTTGAACATTTCATGCAAGATCTGCCCCAATCACCATTCTATTATTTATTAATTTTCTAGTACCTGCTTTTTCCTGTTCAGGGTCACGGCAAAGCCAGAACATATCCCAGCAAGCAAAAAATACAAGGGCATAGAAACAATTGTAGGTGAAATAAGAAGTTATGTACTCACCATAACGTTCCATCTGAGTAGATGACATCATTTGGATGCAGCCTGTGGGATTCGGATCCGACATCGGATCCGAGATGGCAATTCATAATCTTTAGGATCCGAGCTCCTAGCTCCTCCCTTTACCCATAATCCCCTGCTAAGCCCTGACTGACCTCAGATTGAGTTTGCCCTGTGAATACCAGTATAACAGAATCCTGGGAAACCAGGACTAATAACATCATGAAAGGTCAGGGGGATGGAGGGGGGGGATGGTTGCATCCAAATGAAGTCACCTACTCAGATGGAACGTTATGGTGAGTACATAACTTCTTAATCTGAAGTAGGAAGACTTCATTTGTCTGCAACCTGTGGGACAGAGTCCCCAGCTACCTGGATCTTGGGCGGCCGTCATGGAAAGATGTTCCGGAGCACCGCAGAGCCAAAGGATGCTCTCCCTATGGAAACAACGTCCACTTTGTAATATGAAATGAAAGTATGAGATGAGGACCAAGTGGCTGCTGCGCAGATATCATCTAATGGTACTCTAGATTTAAAGGCAGCAGAAGTAGATACTGCTCTTGTAGAATGTGCTGTAATTCTCTGAGGAGCTGGCCTTCCTGAGGTGTCATAGGCCTGCAAGATACAATTAGAAATCCACTTTGACAAAGTGACCTTAGAGACTGCCTTACCCAGTGCAAATTTTGCAAAGGAGACAAACAGTTGATCAGATTGCCTATGACCAGCTGTTCTGTGAATGTAGAAACGAAGTTGTCTATGAACATCTAAGGAATGCAGTTTATATTCTCCTTTGTTTTTATATTTGGGAAAGAAAACTGGAAAATTAATAGATTGGTTAATATTGGATTCGGAAGCAATTTTTGGAAGAAAGGAAGGATTGGTCCTGAGGGAAACCCTATCAGGAAAAAAGGAGAGATAAGGTGGTTTGACGCATAGCGCTTGGAGTTCTGAAACTCTTCTAGCTGACGTAATGGCCACTAAGAAAGCAGTTTTCCAGGAAAGATACTTCAAATCCACAGAGGCTGCAGGTTCAAAAGGAGGAGCGGTTAGGGCCTGCAGCACCAGAGACAAGTCCCAAGGAGGTATGGCTTCCTTAACAGGAGGTCTTAAGAGGAAAGCACCCTTAAGAAAGGTTTTACAAATTTTTGCAGCCATGAGAGGCGTCGAGTCATGACCCACATGGGAGTGAGAAATGGCTGCCATCTGTACCTTAACCGTCGAAGAGCTTGCTCCTTGTTGGAAAAGGTCTGTCAAAAAGTCTAGTACCGCAGAGAGTGGCGCGGAAAAGGGATCAAGATTTTTATGTTCCGCCCAAATAGAGAACCGCTTCTATTTGCTTTGATAAACCTTCCTAGTAGAAGGTTTATGGGCAGCCACTATGATGGCTTTCACTGGTGAAGAGATACCGGGAGTCCTTATTAGGGATGGAACTGGAGCAGCCAAGCTGTCAATTTCAGCGTGTGAAGGTTCGGGATTGGAAGCCCCTGAGGATGGGAAATGAGATCCGGAATTGGATCTAGAATCCAGGGCGGATTCACTCTGTGAGACCATACATAAGGGAACCATGGTTGACGAGGCCAGAATGGGGCAATGAGAATCATTTTGCTCCCCAAACTGCTGGTTTTCTGTAATAGTTTTTGCATTAGAGGAAGAGGAAGATAAGCGTATAGGAGACCGGGAGGCCAAGCATGCACCAGGGCGTCTCTCGGGGATTCCCTGAATGGGGGAAGTAGAGCGAAGAAGTTGTCGCATTTGGCGTTTGAGGGAGAAGCAAAAAGATCGCAACAGGGTTGCCCCCAGGCGGCAAAAATCTGCTTCGCTACTAGAGAATTGAGAGACCATTCGTGAGGGGAAAGAATGGTGCGACTGACCTTGTCCGCTAAAATGTTGGACCTTCCCGGAATGTGCGTTGCCACAAGAAAGCAGTTGGTGGAGATTGCCCATTCCCATACTCTCATGGCCTCTCGACAAAGGGGGTAGGACCTGGTTCCCCCCTGTTTGTTGATGTACCAGACTACCGACATGTTGTCTGTCTGGATAGCAATAGTTCCCTACAGGAAGAAGGCTGTGTAGTGCTTGCAATGCTAATAGCACTGCCCTCATCTCCAGAACATTTATATGCAGGGAGGTCTCTGAACTGTTCCACGTGCCTTGGACAATCCTGCCCGCTGAATGCCCCCCCTCACCCGAGGCAAGAAGCATCCATGGTCACTGTGGCTAGGGGGAATGCAGTACAGAAGGGTCTCCCTGTTAGGAGGTCCGTCGACTGGAGCCACCAGAACAGGGAGCTCTTGCATGCTCTGCTGATGGCTATCGGGCTGTTGAGAGGAAGGTAAAGCGGGGACCATTGGACCTGGAGGGTCCATTGAAGAATCCGCATGTGTAGCCGAGCGTGAAGGAGGAGTGGAAAGGCTGCCGCCATTGAACCTAGGGCCCTCAGGACCATAGCTGCAGTCGGAGCCGGTTCTAAGATGGCCGTGATATGACACCTCAGGTTGGACAGTCGATCTGGAGTGAGGAATGCCCGCATGTTTCTTGTGTCCAATCTTCCTCCTATAAAATCTATAAGCTGTGTGGGGGCCAAGGAAGATTTTTCTCGGTTTATGGTGATGCCCAGCTGAGGGGCTATGTGAAGGAAATAGTCCCTGGCTGAGCACAGTAGATGCCTTGATGATGCTGTAAGGAGCCAGTCGTCCAGGTACGGAAACACCTGAATTCCCTGGAGTCTCAGGTGGGCCGCTACCACTGCAAGTACCTTGGTAAACACCCTGGGGGCAGAGGTGAGACCAAAGGGAAGGACCCTGAACTGGTAGTGATTGGCTCCCAGCCGGAAGCAAAGGAACCTCCTGGACCGTCTGTCCATTAGAATGTGGTAGTACGCGTCTTTGAGGTCTATAGAGCACATCCAATCGTTCTCCCACAAAAGGGGGAGGATAGATTGTAAGGTGACCATCCGGAATTTTTGCTTGGTTACAGACAGGTTCAGTTGTGACAGGTCTAGGATCGGTCTTAAGTCCCCCATCTTTTTTGGCACCAAGAAGAGCCTGGAGTAAAACCCTGATCCGGTCTGATCTCGGGGGACGCGTTGGATGGCTCTTTTTGTTAGCAGCTGTGCGATTTCCACAGTTGCTACCTCCCGTTGATCAGGTGGTACATCAGGGAGGTTTTTGGATCTGGGAATACTGTGAAGGGGGATTGAATAGCCTCTGGATATCACTCGAAGCACCCAACGGTCTGACGTGATTGACTCCCATGATGTCAGGTGCCTCGAAAAATGCCCCCCGACTGCCTCCAGAGAGGAGCAGCCGGGTAACCCATCAGGGTTGCTGCGTGGGTCTGTCAGAGAAGGGTTCTCTGGACCCAAAGTTCCTAGGAGCCCCTCTGCCTCTAGGATGGCGACCTCCCTGTCCTCCTCTGCCACGGAAGGACTGGTTGTCCGGAGCAGGTTGGGATTGCTGCGATTTCCGGAACCACATCTTCTTCTGTCCCTTTTGGTTCTTCGAGAAGGACCTCTGGGGAGCTGAAAGGCGGACTCCGACGGCAGACAGCGTCTTCCCGTCCTTTTCGCTCTGGACAAGCGTTTCGCGAACCGTTTTGCCAAAAAGGGCAGAACCATCGAAGGGGGCATTCGCGAAGGTCGCTTTGAAGGGCTCCGCGAAGTCACAGTGGCGGAGCCAGGCCTGGCGTCTCATAACAAGGCCCAATCCGCTAGCTCTAGCGGCTCCCTCTGTTGCATGAGATAAGAGCCGCATAAAAGTATTAGACACCGCTCTGAGAGTGGCCATACGGGTGGAGTACACTTGCTTGTCCTCCGCCGAAATGGACTCTGGGGGAGATGCAGCGTATTCCTTAATTAGGTCTCGCTGCATCCTGATCACATGTGCCATATAGTTCAGCGCCCTCAGGGAGAAGGTTGCTGAACTAAAGACTTGCTTCCCAATGCGATCCATCGAGCGGGATTCCTTGCTCGGGGGATGCATAGAGGGACTCTCCTGAGCCAATTCCCTCTTCGTGGCTGCAGCCATCAGCATGGCATCTACTGGGGGTCCCTTACTCCACTGTGTGCGGTCTGATGGGGGACTAAGAATGCGGTCCGGATGTTTGGGAATAGGCTCTACGGTGTCCCGGTCCTTCCACGCTCTGGTGGCAATAAGGTCCACCAGAGGGTCGGCAGGAGGGGACACCCAAGAGGTAGACGGGCCCACCTCAAATGCCTCCAAGAACACAGACTCATCCGAGGAGGCCTTGGGGGTAGACCACCCCCGATCCTTAACATTTCCATAACGTCTCCAAAGGAGATATCTTCTGGGGGTGATCTTGGGGAGCCCTCCCCTTCCTCCAAGTCCGTGTCTTCAGTAATAGACTCAGGGGAGTCCACGTGCCTCCTCTTACACTTATGCTTACGAGGCATCTCCTCGGGGGGACTGTCCGAGGAGTCCTCGCCAGCAACCAGTTGTTCCAAAGGAACCACTTGGGACATTGAGGAGGGCTGTCCCTGAGACCGACTGATGGGAGCCTGGCCCAGCTGCGAGGGAGTGCGGGATGGAGCCGAGACAGGGACCGGGGGTCCGGATGTCCTCGACAGAACCCTCTCCACAATGTCGAAGGCCGAGGGGGAGCAGACTTCTCTAAGCCCCGAGAGCCGGCCCCCACTCGGATCCGACGAATGGATCAGAACCGGAGCAGAGACCGTCGGATCCGAGAGACTGGTGCGCTCCGACCTAGACGGAGTCGAAGAGACACCGGCTCCCTCGGATCTGAGGCTAGCCCCACGGCTCCGAGAGGTCGGGTCCGAAGTACCCGAAGCACTCAAGGGAGGGATCGGATCCGAGGTGCGCCGACCAGTCGGATCCGACCCACCCCCGGGTCCAATGCTGCCCGGCTCCGAAAGCTCCGAACCCGGGAGTCGGGTCGGAGAAGGAGCTATGGGGGCGAAAAAAGGGGTCGAGGCCCCTCCCGGGTGGGGGGGGCCAGGAGCACTCCCATCTGCATCTGGGCCTGGATGAATCGCCTCATCATCCGGTCCATATCAGCGTCCGACATGGAAAAGGTTGACCTCGACGAGGCCACCGAGGCGGATCTAGAGTGTCGCCTCGATGACCTCGACGAAGGTCTAGTCTCCACCTCCTCAGGTCCGGGAGAGAACCGAGGGGATCGGAGCCGAGGAGGAGGAGGAGATTTAGAAGCCAGAGGGGGGCACGTGTAGGCGGGGGGGCCGAGACAGAGGCCTCGGCCCGCTGCTTATGGTGCCCCTCCCTGTGCCTCTCCTTTTCCCTCCTGGTCTCTCTATCCTCTGGTTTCTTGGCGGGAGATTGAGTCCCTGCTGGAGGAAGGGAGACCAAAGTAGCCACGACCGAAGTAGCCACTGGTGTAGCAGGAGCCAAGGCCGAAGCCGATTCAGGAGGGAGAAGTCCCGCCAGAACCAACTTCGACCTCCGCTCCCTTAAAGCCCGGGGCTTGAACCCTGCACAAATGGTACAACCAGATGAAAGGTGTTCAACCCCCAGGCATTTAACGTACCGAGTGTGGCCATCAGCCGGGGAAAGCTTATGGCCACACTCGGTACACTTAGAAAATATAGCCTTGTGGGCTTCAGACATGGTTACGCCCTAACAGGCCCTAACAAAAAAACACACACACAACTAACACACACTAACGAACACCCGAGAAAGGTTAACTAAAGGAAGGGAGGTAAGCCTAAACAAACACACACTAATTTCTGCTAAAGAATAAGAAGGAAATTTAGTCAAAAATATTTCACCAAAATCTCTTTGCTATGGAGCTCGAAAAATCCCGTCAGCTACTGAACGCGGCAAATGAAAATCTGAGGTCAGTCAGGGCTTAGCAGGGGATTATGGGTAAAGGGAGGAGCTAGGAGCTCGGATCCTAAAGCTTATGAATTGCCGGCTCGGATCCGATGTCGGATCTGAATCCCACAGGTTGCAGACAAATGAAGTCTTCCTACTTCAGATCATCAGTTCCTCAAAAGGATCCACACACACACTTACATGAATACACAATCCCTAACTCAGATAGTATTCAACTCAGTCAAGGCATGGTTCCTAAAACATTGCCTCCTTTTGAATGCCAAAAAAAATCAAGCTATTACTCTTTACACCTAACAGTATGTCCCCCCAAATCAATTTCTCTATCAAATCTCATAATGGCACCATTATAACCCCAGATTCTACCATCAAACTATTAGGAGTCTTAATTGACAATAACCTTACATTTGATAATCATATCAATAACACTATAAAATCCGTAAATAGAAAATTGGGCTCCCTATATAGAATAAAACCATTCTTAACACCAACAGCCAGAGCTACTATTGCCCACTCCCATTTAATCTCCACTCTTCTCTATGCTTTCCCCATTTATACCAACCTAAAGAAAAGTAATCTCACTAAACTAACTAACTCCTATAATAATATTGCAAGGTTTGCCACTGGGAACCCATTTAGAACCCATCACTGTCTGAACTTAAAGCAACTTAACTGGCTTGAACTAAAAAACGTTCTGATACTCTCCCAACTTACCATTATTCATAGGGTATTGTACCAGCCCAATAACACACCGATACTCACTAACCTTGTTACCCCCTATGTAAACCTCAGCTCCTTACGCTCCTCCACAACATTCTGATACTCTCCCAACTTACCATTATTCATAGGGTATTGTACCAGCCCAATAACACACCGATACTCACTAACCTTGTTACCCCTATGTAAACCTCAGCTCCTTACGCTCCTCCACAACATTCTGATACTCTCCCAACTTACCATTATTCATAGGGTATTGTACCAGCCCAATAACACACCGATACTCACTAACCTTGTTACCCCCTATGTAAACCTCAACTCCTTACGCTCCTCCACAACATTCTGATACTCTCCCTACTTACCATTATTCATAGGGTATTGTACCAGCCCAATAACACACCGATACTCACTAACCTTGTTACCCCCTATGTAAACCTCAGCTCCTTACGCTCCTCCACAACATTCTGATACTCTCCCAACTTACCATTATTCATAGGGTATTTTACCAGCCCAAGAACACACCGATACTCACTAACCTTGTTACCCCCTATGTAAACCTCAACTCCTTACGCTCCTCCACAACATTCTGATACTCTCCCAACTTACCATTATTCATAGGGTATTGTACCAGCCCAAGAACACACCGACACTCACTAACCTTGTTACCCCCTATGTAAACCTCAACTCCTTACGCTCCTCCACAACATTCTGATACTCTCCCAACTTACCATTATTCATAGGGTATTGTACCAGCCCAAGAACACACCGATACTCACTAACCTTGTTACCCCCTATGTAAACCTCAACTCCTTACGCTCCTCCACAACATTCTGATACTCTCCCAACTTACCATTATTCATAGGGTATTGTACCAGCCCAAGAACCCACCGACACTCACTAACCTTGTTACCCCCTATGTAAACCTCAACTCCTTACGCTCCTCCACAACATTCTGATACTCCCCAACTTACCATTATTCATAGGGTATTGTACCAGCCCAAGAACACACCGATACTCACTAACCTTGTTACCCCCTATGTAAACCTCAACTCCTTACACTCCTCCACTAAACTACTGGCTAGCAATACCAAATCTAATAACATGGCAGGTGACTCCTTGTTTTCAAATACCACTGGAAAATTCTGGAACATGTTGCCATCAGATCTAACTGCACTTCCCTCCTTCCCACTCTTTAAACAAAGGCTGAAGCAACATCTTATAACTAACTGGTTATGCCCTTGCTGTTACCCTGACTAATTGTCTGCATTCTTTTTTGCCATGTTTCTATATCATCCCTCCCCTTTAATTTTTCAAACACTACTTACCCCTTGTAGCGTAAACTACTTTAAACTAGTTCCTAAAAATAGGAGATGAACTAACTGTGAACATATTTGTTAACAACTTCACATACATTACTGTAGGAGTATCTTATTCCTTTCAAAGTTCCTGTATTTCTTAATTAGCTTATTTTACTGTAGCTAAGGCTCTCTACTGATTTCTAACGATTGTATTATTTTTATATTGGTATAAATATTTCTCTTTGGATATGGTATTGTTTCTTAGATAGTACTGACTTTGGAATCTATTTGTTCTCTCATGTATTGTTTGTCTTACATTTTCATGTTTTCTTTTTCTCACAAAATTGTACATTATAAACATTTAAATGTTACTGTGGAGCTTTTCCCCTCGGGCCTCTGCTGAAAATGGAAATAGATCCAGTTGGACTAGCCCGGTTAACAAATGTAAAATAAATAAATAAAATAAATAAACACAGAGGTGCAATTTAATACATCACCAATTCACCTATCCAATACTCTTTGGGGTGCAAAACGAAACTGAGAATCTCATGACTCAAACCAGAATGACAACTACTGCAAAGCAGTTATTTTACAGTTCAGTAGAAGAAAGGAAGAAAAGTACAGAAGTAAACAAAAAAGTAATTTAAGACTCATCCAAACAACACTCTAAAAAGGCCTGATTTTATACAAATAACACTCAAAAACAATCTACTAACTCAAATAAATCAATGATGCACTTCCCCACTCAGCCATTTTTATATCCTCAAACATTTTAAGATAATTTGAATTAATATAAGAAATGCCAGATGCAGCAGATAGTGTTGTCACCTCACAGGAAGAGGTTTCCCGGTTCAGTTCTTAGCTGAGGGTGCCTTGTGTGTGGAGTCTACATATCCACCCTGCATTTGTGTGGTTCTCCTCAGGGTGCTCCGGTTTCCTCTCACATTCCAAAGACATGCAGTAGGTGCAGTGGACACTCTTAAATCGTCCATAGGTATAAGTACACATGCTAGTGTGTGGTGTAGAAGAACTACCGTTGCAAGGCTAGCCAACTGGCGGTGCAAACCTCGGCTCTAGATGATTGCCACTGTTGAGGTGACATCCCAAACCCATGTACAAAAATGGAAAAAGGGATTGTGGATGAATGGATAAAAAATGCCAGACAGGTTAGCCAACATATTACCATTTAAAAAGAAAAGTCCAAATATTTATAATTAAGTGTGCAGACAATATGTGCACCACATATCCAAAGTATCTCAACATACATTTTTTTGTTGATTCAGACTTTGTGCCCTTTTCAAATTCAGATCATTTCATACATTTAGAACTATAATTATAATCTGCCAGTCTGTCAACTTTTAAAGTTGGTAATATAATAGAAATAATGGTGAACCGTCTTAATAGCAGAAAACCAATCAGTGCCCCAGCTATCCATTATAATTCTGTAGCATTAGAAATTATATCAAAAATGTACTTTCATTTTCCAAAGTTTGTTCTACCTTCCACTCTTGGATATACATTTTAAGTAGAAATACCTTTTCAAGAGCAAACATTAAGGTTCATATAACTTTTTAACATGCCTTCAGTTGAACATTCATTTCATCAAAGTGAAAAAAAATGTGTGATTCCAAATCAGCTGATCACACATTTTTTATCCATAAGAGATCTCTGTACAGCGATATTGTACTGCAATCTCACAGTTGGTATATATAAGTTAAGAGGAGGTACAGGGGGGGCCCTACAAAAAATGGTTTAATTTAAAAAAGTTTTTTTCTCCCCCACATTAGGTTGTATTTTTGCACATTTGTGCTCAACGATTTCATGTTCGACACTTTGCTTAATCGACCCAGCAATATATATATCCATATATGTATACACACACACACACACACACACACACACACTAGATAATTGATCTATACTCCTGATACACCATCAAAAATCTATCTACAGCACTGGTAAGTCATCACAAGTTTATCTGCAGTGATGGTGCATCATCAAAGCTACTAAAATTCCCCTAAATCTGCCATATTTATGCTATTCACTGACAGCTCAAGTAAAAGCATACCAAACTTCACAGGCAAAACAAAAACCACTGACACCTAAAAGAACCCCTCTAAAACTAAATATACACTCCGCTTAAAAGAAAACATAAACCTCCTCACACTTCCCATTCATTTTAATGCATAAAAATAAAAAAAAGAATTCATTTAAAAAACATTTCACATGTTCAACACACAAAATGGAGGCATGCAGTCCTCAAAAGCAACATTATCCACCTAAATCTCATCTTAGAAACAGATTTATATTCAAAAGAACAAAGTATAAAACACTGACTGCAACTTGCCAGGCAGAAAACAGCATAGCCTATAAAACAGACCTAACTTTATATAAATAACCTGAAAAATTGAACTACAAAATTAACAAATCATAATATAACCCTCACCAAGCTAACAAACTGAAAGTAAAAATTACCTGAAAACTAGACTTACCACCATTTAAGAGACATTCATATAGAAAAATGTATCCAAACTACCCAATACCCTATTCAGTAAAAACTTCCAATTATTATAGCCCACTAGTCAGTGGGAAAGACTAACAAAACACACAGAGGAAACAAAACAAACAGAAAATATTGGAGACTGTTTTTTGTTTGTAAAACATGACATGTTGCACTGCAGTAGTAGGAAGTTCAATTCAGAAACAAATCCTCACCTCAATAGACTGGAAGGCAAAACCTTTAGACCAAATGCATGAAACTGAAAATTGGTAAATCATAATATCCTAAACGGAATGATATTAAAGGTTGAAACATCTCATTGCCACCATTACAGACTGAAGAATCTCATTTTCAGTATTTCAGGACACTAATTCCAGTTTACCTGAATGGGCAACCCTCATATGTTAAGGGATGTACCTCCACACCCCACAACCCAGTTTTTCTCACTCTGGGCTCACAATCTTAGTTTACTAACAAAGCAGTGAATGTAATAAGTAGTGGTAACATAGAGGGTTTTGTTTACCACCAACATAAGAGATGCAGGAAAGCAGCCCTCCAAAATATACACCATTACATAGATTGCTTTAACCAGAACTCTGTTTTTGAGTTCAAATTCATCATTTTGGGACATTGTACTTCAGGCATTTTTACTGTCAGACATTTGGTGGTCTTGGGGACAAGGAGAATGACTACTGGAGTACTGCAGAGGTTGGTTCTGGGTTTAGTATTCCTTGCTGTGTTTGTTTCAGGCAACATACTGTGCTTAACCAAAATAACTCTACTGTGTGGAATCAGCTATGGGAAGTGCAGCTGACAGCATGAAAAGGGAAGGAAAAGGATCTAGGACTGATGATCATCTGGAATGCATCACCAGGAGTGAGAAGGCAGCAGCAAGCAAAAAAAAAAAAATCTGAGGTTTAATGTTGATGCGATACATTGTTGTGCTTAAATTTAGGTTGCAAAGATATATGAAATGGTTTTTCCCCATCTTAAAACGGGTCTACGTGACAATATCATAAGTCGAGATGATCGAAGACCACATGGTCAAGATGAAATTAATGAAAACCCATTTCACCGAAAGACCGGATCAACGAAGATCTTCCCATGGTAAATAACCTGTTGGCCAACAAGGTGAACTTTGCCCTTTTCCGAACTGTAGTGCAATTTCAGAGTTGGTATAATTAGTTACACCCCCCCCCCACATTGGTGGGTGTGGGGAGCATAGCCCCCCACCTGGGTGGGTTGAAGATGGTGTGGTTTAGGTTTTGTGAGTTTTTGAATGAGTGATTACTTACCCTGGGAACATTGTCATTAATCCGGTCTTTCGATGAACTGGGTTTTCATTCATTTCATCTCAACTATGTGGTTTTCAATCTTCTGGGGTTTAGACGTTTTGAAGTAGATCCCTTAAAACATATTATCAGCCATTTCCAGTGTTAAATGCAGTCTGTAAGCAATGCTTAAATTTCCAGTGTCTGTAGTATACAGTAGATTAAATTCAAAAAACATTTTTGCTTATCCATGTGATCAAGTGAAATATTTTCAAATGCATTATGGGTTTAAAGGGTTGTCTGAATGCTATGTGAGGAACTAAGTGGCTGAATGTGGTTGTTATATTAGTGTCGGTGACTTCTGAATTACAGCCTGTGGTCAGTATTGGGGTTTTACTCATAATTAAAATTATTCCTGGAGTTAAGTACAAAGATAAGGCTAGGTTTAGGTTTAGAATTAGTGTTAGGATTAGGGTTAGGGTTACAGATAGGCTGGCGATTAGTTTTAGAGCTGGTTATTGTTAATGTCAGGATTAGGTTTAGAGTTGGTATCACGTGTACTGCATATTTTCATCTCCCTGTTGTGTGGACAAAGTCGTTTTCAACAGAACTAGAGGAAGAGTTGGGAGGACAGCACAGCTCTCAACCATCCTTCAAAATGCACATGTGATGAGCATTGGTAGCCTAAACCATGGCACTGGCTAATGTTACAATTTATTTGCATATGTAATGAGCATGGAAAATTAAGTCATATGACTATCTTATGTTGCTTCCTTCTTTCTCACTGCAAATGTGAAGCAGATTTTAAGTCTTCAGTTTGCTATGTAACTTGCACATAATATTAAGGAACTTAATTGTACTCTCAATGTATAGTGTTCACTACCTGCTACTATCATAAGAACGGTCTTCCAGATGAAATGTAATCCAAGATATTTGGTCTTGTCTTCCACTAGACCAGCTAGTCTCTTTTTCAGTAGTTTTTTCATTATGAATTTCTGTTATTATATTTTTTCATTGTGTTATAAGATTTTTTGACTAACAAAATTGTATTCTAACAATGGAGGTTTTTCTCCATGGGCCTCCGCTGAAAAAGGGTTATATACCCAGTCGGACTCTCCCGGTAAACAAAGGTAAAATAAATAAATATAAATAAAATGTGGAACATTCCCACTCATAATGAGGAAACAATGAGCAAAATGAGGAACACTCACACTCACACCCTGGAAACAATCAGCAAAATGTGGAACATGGTCGACTTTCACAACACGCTTAAAATGTTTCTTTGTAAAGACAAAATGTTCTTTTCATGAATTAATACAATTCAATATCATTTACTCTGGTTTATTTTTTAAAAGCTTAACAATAAATGTGTGGAACATGAATTTTTTTAAGGCCCAAAGTTAAGGAGCATTCTCACAATTAGGTACAGTTGAGATATATAGAGTACATTAAGGCTGCCCCATGTGCCAGGTTGTAGGGAACAGGGCTAATCAGCAAATGAGATCTTAAAAGAAAGTTTGCATTCTTAGAAGCTGTAATTAAATGATTGCTTATAGACATTTTGCAAATGGTCAGATTTTTCAAGATAGTCGCAGACTGTTCATAAGTGATTGTGATCATTTAATAACAGCACAAACTCTCAAACAGTGTTTTTTGTTAAGGTAGCAACAAGTTTTTAAGTTGCTACATTAATATAGATACCCTCATACACTATGTGCTATAATGACAAGTCATTCCATTTACTGCAATGCCAATCTATTAACATGTTGTTACCTTAAAAATTGTCAGTTTCAGCAAAATCACAGTCACAGACAGCACAGGAGTGCCAAGTGGGTGTGCTGCTTGGGGCATAGAATTCTGAATTAGATAGCATGTCCTATTTCAGGGGTGACCCATGAGTCCTCTTTTGTTACGTGACTTGCTCAGAATCACATAATAGGAATATGAAAGTAAAAGGAATCAAACCCTGTACACCTCAGCACAGGAAGCAGCTCCTTAACAGTTCAGAGCTTTAGTCTTCTGTGATAACTTACAGCATTTGTAGCAACTCTGTTTTTTTTGCTTGTTTTGTTTTTAGTTTCCAGATTTGAATCTGTGAATTTCAAAACTATATAATTCAAAATGCTAAATTTCTGAACGTGTGAGCTTTGGGACATTCAAACTACTGTCATATGAACTGACTGCAAGGAACATTACTTTGGCTAATTATGTTGCATTCTTTAGATACTACATGCTATGTTTTGCTATAATCTCTCTGTCCTCAGACTCTATTCACATTTTTACTCCTTTGTGAACTACTTTTTTTAGCTCTCATGCTTCTCCTCATGACCATCAAGACCCCCCTGTGTCCTATTGACACATTAATTCTTCCCATCTCCTATGCCATAGGACACTGGAAGATGGAGGTGACAACTAAAATGGCACATTCAGTGGGAGGTAGATTTTTTTATATGCTCCTTGCATCCTCTTCACTGATCAAAACCTGTAGTGCTCTATCATTTATGCTGATCCCAATGTCAATGCACATTTCTACATACCCATAATACCAGCTAAAGTGCATGGATATTTTCTGGCAAGCCTGCACACCCCAGAAACCCTATTGCAAGTGTTCTGGTTCTAAGCCTTCCCCACGTGAACTCTTGTGATAGTATTTCATCAAAGCCTCCCCTTATGCAGGCCTCTAAATGAACAAAAGTAATGTGTGGTGTAGTCAAAGCTAAAACCTTTACACTATACAGCTTTCTCAATTATTTTGACTTTTCAATTAATTTCTGTTTTTCTGAATTCTTTACCGACACATTCCTGAAAATATATTCTAAGTAGTATATTTTTTTATCTAAGCAGAGCTTCAATGGCATATTACAAAGTATTAGCATGGTACGATAAACTTTAGATGAAAATAAAATCAGCTACAGATATCTTAAAAGCAATGCAAATTATTAATATCAACACAGCATGTCAGCACCCTAAAGGAAATATGGAATGAGTTGACATAAGTTAAACATTTGCGAAGTGAATTCAAAAACTGCCTAAAAAACACATTCTTTAGACCACTTTACAAATACTATACATCTCTCTCTATTATTGATCCAAACTTTAACAGTCATGAACACAGCTATATGGCTCAGTTGCCATTTTCTTGCTAATGCCATCTAGAGTAAGTTTCAGGACAGTAAGCATAAAGACACTGCTGTCACAGACATTAAGAAAAGCTTCTAAATGTGCTGACCATACTACGCAAAAGCTTAAGAAATGCAACTTCTTGGATGAAGCATGCAGTTCATATCAGAACTTCTTACTCCCCGAACCTTTGTTATGACTACTGAAACTGCGAGACTGCCAGTAAAAACGCTTTGCCTACATATACAGGGTCTCCCCCAAGGATCAGTGCTAGGACCTCTGGAGTTCTTACTGCTCAATAATGAGATACCTCACTTAAATATTATTCTTTAGGCTAATGACAGTCATCAACAAAGCATCCGCATCGCACAATGAAATCAACAAACCTTTACAAAACAAAATACAGGCTATTCTGGAAATGGATGTGTACTAAATATTCAACAATCTACAGTTGTTTTATTTGTGACAAATAGAAGACTTGGCATCTGCAAAGCCTCTTCACATCTCTGACCCTCTTCAACATCCATTACCATAATTCATGCAACAGAAATACCTGAGGCTTCTCTTAGATCAAGCAACTTCTTTTATACCACATATCAAAAATCAAGCAAAAAAGGGTGTCACACAGGTGCACAGAGTGTCCTGCAAAATTTCCCACCTGTTAACAACAGCAGCTGGTAAGTCATTGCCATCAATGTTCTATTGTCCAGGTCAGAATATCCCCTCCTCGATTAGGCTTACGTTCACCTCAAAATAGAGGGAAAAATATTACATTTTCTACATCTCAATGCTTCTCAGGATCACTACTGTCTTGGCTTAAAAATGTGCAACTGGCTCACTGTGCAGAGTAGAGCCACTTCCCTCCTAAATGCACTGACTTTTTAATTGCTGAATGATCACTACTTTCCTCCACTTAAGCATTCGCTACATTATAGCAACCCCTTCTACTCTCTCTCAGAAATGCAGAGGCCAATCTCCTTATTAGACCATCTTACACTTTAGCAATTGCTGAAAAATTATTTTCCAATACTGCATCAGAATATTAGAACAAAATTCGAAATTCTACAGGATATCATTTCAAACACCTCACTCAAGGACTTTAGAAAATCACTAAAGAAACACATTAACAAATCCGTTCAGTGGCTCTGCTTTGACAGCCATGGATAATCTACTAATTCAAAGCTCCAACTTTATTACATACTGAAAAATAATACAAGCAAATAATGTTAACTCACTAACATATTTTCTTTACTTAAGGCTCTGTCCTACATCAGGTTATATCTATCCCTTCTCTCATTACAGTTCATGCTTTCTAATCACTACTAGGCCAATTTACAGTTTTACCTTAGAACACCAATCAATCTCTGACTAAAGTCTATCTTCGTATCTCTTCTCTCCATTGACTATTTATCAAGGCATATGCTCCCAACTTCTATTTATTTTAATCTGCTTTATCCTCCTTATTGATCCTTCTGGTCAAGCCATTACTTATCCATATTTCCTTAAGTTATGCTTAACTAAGTCTGAGTGGATTGAGAAGTCCATACAAACAGTATTCATTACCACTGCAGTGTGTGTAATCTTATCAGCTATCTGATCACATTCTCGGGCAAATAATGTTTGGCAGCCAAGCACCTGGGAGTTGTCTATAGCAACACCTTTCTGCTAAGGATTCCATCTCACCCAGAATGACATTTTCCAGCCCATCCTTATGTGATGTGCTACTGAGCTTAACTTTATTTTTTTTCCTTTATTTCCTTTTGCACACATTACTCCCATGACTCAACCAGTGCTTTTCTGAGCCTGTAGTTACTCATGCATACTCTCTCTCATTTGCTTGTTTCCCCCTACACATTGCTCTCTTGGTACATTCCACATATAGGCCTGCCTTTTCAATCCATACTTAGATTCCGGTAATGAACTATGGTCCTGCAAGGGTCAAGGGAGGCTGCCCCTTGCCCTTCCAGTACAACTATTTCTAATTCCATGGTTAGCCTTCCCCTTTGACACTGTTTGTTGTTCTCCCTGATCATCATGTGTTTATTACATCCCACCTGGGGAAGGGTCTGTTGACAAACTCTCAGTTACTTGTATTTATACAGTAAGAATCAAACTTTAACATGCAGTACATTGTGCTGTTTACTGCATTTGTTGCTAAAAACAATGTACTGATATAATCCATATGCAGGTTATATACACCATGCAGCTCATGGCAATGAATGTGTTGCAGTGATTCACAAGCTTATTACTTTTGTGCTCAAACAAAAGGCCTAGCTCTGTTATGTTTGTCTAAGAAATTTATCTCTGCTGAGCTTATTTTGCTGATTTTCTAGTTGATGAACCTGGTCATGTACTTGCACATTTCCTTCATATGGTTTTATAAGCTGATTTTTATCACATAATTGATTTCTGAGAAAGTGCATTAATTAATGACCGTCTGTGGTGCAGTTCTGGTTAAATATTGGAAAGACAATTGAAGGATATCAAAAGAGTTTTTCAAAGTCTATTGCTAAAAATAATTTGAAGACCTACCTAATCTGAGCACAAATCTTGGAAAGGTTCCGAAAGGGCTCAATGTAGTCTACACTTCATCTGCCACCTACAAATCCTGCTCATACCTTATGCCTTAAAACAACTACTTACTTTATTCTTTTCACAAGAATGTACAGTTGCGTAAGTAAACTTACCATGAGTGTAGATGTTCAAATGATAACTGCTGCAGTAGCCTCAGCTATATGAGTTATATCCTTCCAAGTATATAACAGCTAACAAACCTTCAGAGCTTCAGGCCACCTTCCTTGCACCTAACCAGCAGTCACCTCAATCGGAGCGGACTAAAAAGACAGCTTAGGTTCATTGGTGTTTACTAGGCTAACAACCACAAGGGTATTTTTAAGCCTAGCCATGCATCCCAAATCTCTGAAAAATTCTGGTACCCTTGATAAGTGTAAGCAGGGGCTTGGGGGTGAAACATTTACAAGCAAAGTCCTGGGAGATAAACCATTTACAGGCTGCCTGTGTCCATTAGAGACACAGGTGCCAAACCAGGGATGCATTTTCTGTTCCCTATCCAACTATCCAAGTTACCTTTGAATTGGATCAGGGAGGAACTCTGTTTTACATGGATAGGGAGCCTGTTCTAGAGAAGGGGTAGTCTCTGGTATACACACCTGTCACTCCAGCAGGTCCTATTTATATCACAGGCAATATTTAAGTCTTTAGAATGGGTAATTCAGGTGCTGTTTGTTTTGCAGATATGCAGTAGGTCCATCAGAGTGGGGTCTGACAATGCACTGTATGCCAGGCATTGATCTCTCCTCAAAAGCCTGTAGGAGACAGAACACAGGGATATGGCCTTGAGGTATTCTGTTGCATATAACATGTTACTTACCCCCTGTATTGTTTTAGTGAGGAATCTCTGTGGACATTCCAACTGTTGGATATGTCTGGTTAGGTACATACCAAAGGGGGCATTGTACTCAATGATAGGTCTGATGAATGGTGAATACAGTGGAACAATGACTTCCTTAGACCTAGATGTCATATTTTTATAAGTTGCACAACATGGAATGATTTCCTCACTTCTGTAGACACATGATGGTCAAAGGCTAGATTACTGTCTATATGTGTCCTCAAGTCCCTGACTACTGTGTCAACTCTTAGGGGTGTGTTGTCAATATGATAGTTACCAGGGGTGGATGTCTTACCGAAAGGATACTACTATGCATTTTTTTGGCATTTAGTTTTAGTCCATGGCTCTGGCATCAGTTGTTTGTGTCAGCCCTTCCTGGAGAACATTTGTGTCACTGGGTGATGTGATTCTCAATGACAGCTCCTAATTTGCAATCAGAGAAGTAAATGCCAAAAAGGAGCAGCCCCAGGACTGATTCCTGAGAGAAACTGCTTGTGACTGGCCTCTTTGTAAAGGTGGAATCCTCAATTCTAACTTTCTGGGTTAGGTCTGTGAGCAAGCTGGCTATCCACCAAGTGACATAAGGGTTTGTACCTAACCTCTTAAGTTTGTCAACAATGCCTGTGTTGGGGATTGTGTCAAATGCCTTGGCCAGGTCAGGGTACAAAGTGTGAACCATTTTGCCCTCTTCCATTGCTTCTGTGACCTTCTCAAAGTCCACCAGGTTGAGTAGGCATGGTCTGCCCTTGACGAAAATAAACTGGGTTGGGTCCAGTGTCTGGAAGTTTACTATATTATTATCGATCATCTCCACGATCATTCTTTCCATGATCATATTTACATATAAGACTAGTGAGACTTATAGGTCTATAGTTTCCAGGGTCTATAGTTGGCCCACCTTTGTGCAGAGGGATGACTGTTGCTCTTTTCCATTTGTGAAGTGCGAAGTATGTTTGGAGGCTACAGTTAAATAGCAATTCCAGAGGGCCTGATAGATCATGTTATTTAGAAGGCATCCTATGATACTGTCTGCGCACATTGATGCAGTGTTCTTGGCCTTAGACAGAGCATTAAAGACCTGTTCCCTAGTGTTAGCAGGGGAAGTTATATTTGATGGTATTCCTTGAGGGAAGGTTGACTGGCAGAGAGAGGCAAAGTTGGAGCTGGTATTGGGTTGGATAGTGAGTGTTTCCAATACATTTAAATACATGGTATGGGTTTCCTGGTTCATAGAGGCGGACCTATACCTTGCAAGGAAGTGATATTGCATTTTGCCTATTGGGATTTGAATGTGGAGAAGCTCAGGTGCATTATCTTATTTGACCATCCTTGAGGTATATTTATTTTTGATGCAAATCAAGACACCTCCACCTTTAGTCACTGTCTGTGTAGTAGCTGCTCTAAAAGTGTGGAAGGCATTATAACCTTGCATTGTCGGTGTGCTCTCCGCAGCTTTAAACTACGTCTCAGTGACCGCACAGACATCAGCATTCTATACGATGAAGACAGCTTCTAGGGAGTGGAGTTTTTTGTTTAGACTTCTAGCATTGAGCAGTAACACCTTTAAATTTTCTTGGTCTTGATTTGGTATGCTGGAAGTACTTTCAGTCTGGCATTGCCTAAAAAAGGAACTATGGGGGAGGACAGTGCTTTAGCTAATATTCAACAGTCCAGAGGGGAAAGGTACAGACCACCCCTGGTAAAGCAGCATGGTCTGTTGACCATCTCCTTTCATGCTGACAAATATTGCGCCCCCTTAAAATGACACCAAAACTAAGTCAGTTATTAAAGTCAGTCATCTTTTGTTCATATTGTAGCATCATCCTTGGAGAAGGTAAACTATTGCTCAGTGCTAGGCTCATACCAGTCTGGGACACACATTCCCAGAGCTCCACAATGTCTTTTTTCATATAGTCAAGAGAGGTACATCTCAGGTCATTTACACCCACACGGACTATGACTGAGTCATACTGGTACTTGTGGTCCAATGACCTGAGTGCATGAGTAGTGTGGTGGATCCTTGCCCCTAATAAGCAAATGACTGTAACTTTTGCCTTATTCAGCCTGGTGAGAGAGACATCAGTGTGTCTCACAATGGAGTATCTAATGTCCAGAATGTTGTATTGTGTGGTGGCTTATCTTATAGGCTTAGAAGTAGAGGCTGCATAAGATGTGGCTGTGTGTGTTGACGTAGGTGCCATTTTGAAAGAGTGCATTCAGTGTTGCTGAGAGTGTTTGTTATGTGTAGTTTGCCTGCGAGATCTTTGGGGTTTAGGAAGGTTACATTTAAGTGCCTCAGCATATGTGGGTCTGTGTGTGTTCTTTGAATTGTGTGTGATAGGTGCAGTGTGTGTGTGTACTGCTGACAACCTTATTGACATTAGGAGTGTTTTTATGTGAGAACTTTACCTCCAATGACATTGCGTAAATACATGTCTCACATACCATATCAGTTTGTTTGAGAATTAACTGGTTGCCAGGAAAAATGAGGCAATTTCTCCTTTGCCTCAGGATGCTCATATCCACCAAGCTGGTAATAGAGATAGTGGAAAAGTTCATATCCAAGGCAACAGACACTTTTTTATTGCTCAGACAGTTGGAGTAAGAATATAAAGTAATGTCAGGAGTATCCGGTTTGCAACTCTAGGGCCAGTGCTTGTCACTCCAAACTAGTAGTCTTGTTTGCAATTAGGTATCAGTGAAATTTCAATAGTGCATTTACAGGAAAAATGTTAACTCAAGGTGTATGTGGCTATACAGGGCACTGCCAAACACTTGAGGGGAAACCAATAAGTAGAGCCTGATGATTTATGGATAAAGTATATAGGCAGAAATTCTGAAGTTAGAAGCAAGTCAAGCAGTACTTCCTGAAAAGAAGGAACTAGCTTGTAAAGAATGAGGAAAAGACGGGAGTTACCTGAATGGTCACTGCCTGACTACTACTGGTGTTGGCCTCACCACAGTTTGGCTCTGTTGTGATACAATGTTCCTTTGCTTCTTCTCTCACCAGAAGCAAAACAGTACCACTAATCCCAAGATGAGAAGCAAGTCTGGTGATCCACAGTCTTGTCCCAGATGATGTAAAGGTCTGTAGGCTTGTTGTAGCCTTTTCCTGGTAGGTGCCTTGAATAGCAACCAGACCAATCAGGAAGGTCAAGTACAGGCACTCACTTCCCAACCAGAAGAGTCAGGAATATATGCCATCTGCTGCTTCTCTCACCAGGAGCAAAATATAAGTACAAATTCCAAACTGCTACCTATGAAGCAGTTATTAGGCTTTCTGGTGATCAGTAGTCCCCAAGAAATAATGTTCACAGATTCACAGATTAGTACTAAGCTAACTGCCATTGCAAGCCATTTTAAGCTTAGCCAATTATCCTTTGTGAGACTCAAACCCTGCACCTTGTGTTTGTAAGGCAAACACCTTAACCATTAGGCCACCCTCCCAACCCACCCATGCTCCTTCTCTCACCAGGAGCAAAATGGAAGCACTAATGTCTCTGATGCAAACAGGTAACCTGTAAATAGTTCATCTCCCAGGCCCATGCTTACACTTATCAAGGGTATCAGAACTAGTCAGAGATTTGGAATGCATGGCTAGGCTTAAAAACGCCCTTTGGTTGTTAGCCTAGTAAACACCTATAAATCTATGACTACTGACAGGCAGAATGTGGACTCTCTAGTACTTGGTGGTCTTGGAGTAGATGTTGCATATTTTAAAGGTAAGATGAAAAAAAAAAATGGGTTAATATCCTAAGAGCTGCAGTGTGCACTAAGCAGTTAGATATGTAACAGGAGGTAGCGTAAGCTTTAGCTATGTAACTTGAGAGCCACTATTTTTAAAATAATAGGACAGATTAGAAGGGGTGGGTACTTTGTATTCTGATTCTGTGGAATACAATGGAATGGCCAATAAATTTAAATAGTTGAAGGGGTGTGATTTCACAAAATTATAATTTTGTACTTACTCAAAAAAATAGACAATTAGAGAGGAGAGGAAAGGAGATATGTGGTCTAATTAACATAAGGGGCAGCCAGCTAAAAAGACATTTGAGTTTAAAAGCACAACAGCACCAAGGTGAGAGGGTAGGGAAAACAATTTCTGTGTGACCCACAAGAGACACAGCTGTTGTCTCTTTCCTAATTTAAATATGCAATTAAAAACAGAATACAAGTAAAACACAGTGTAAAGAAAATGAATCACAATATACAAAACAGAAGAAGGCAAAAAGCAATACAAAATACAACAAAGAAAAAACAAACTAACCTTTCCCTTACAGCAAGTTGTGGCAGAGACTGGATAAACACACACACACACACACACAGACACACAGACACACACAGACACACACACCGGTTGACTGAGGTCAGATTCAAACAACATACCGATCTAGGTATACAAGCTGGATTCATACAACCTAAGACTAGCTCCAGAGTTTTCATGCCAACAGAGAGATGGAAGCTGAGCCCTGAAAGGACAATGCTAGGAACAACAACAACAAATAAAATAATTTACTGGCATAACCAACATAACACAGCAAAAAACACAGGGAATGGAGGGAGGGAGCAGTTACTGCACCAGTGATTGTTTAACAATCTATTGTTATGGTAAGTTTACTTACACAACTGTACTGTTGATCATACTGATCACTACTGCAGTAGCGTTAGCTATATGGGTATATTACCACAGCTAAATACACCTGGGAAGTAGAAGGGAAAGAGTCCAGGAGCCCCTGGAGAATGGTCCTAGGAAAGCCTGATCTAGACCTAGAAAAGAAATCAAGCGCTATTTTTGTAAAAGTACGTACAGAGGATCAAGTTGCTGCATCTAGAATATTTCTAGAATCCAACCCTTTCCAAAAAAAAGTCATAGCTGAAGCCAAGGCACTGGTGGAGTGGGCCACAGGTTATATAACAGTGTAGTGCCTCGCAGGATTCGCAGTAGCAAACCCCGCCCCTGACCGCCCATAACTGCACTGAAATATTCCGTTTGACTGACAGCTGTAGTTGTCAACATGCCCTGCATCGGTATTATAAAACGGAATATGGTCTCGGAGTTGGTATATATAACTCGGGGGGTGCAGGGGGGGCGACCCCCCCCTGCAATAACATGTATAAGCCTGTTTTATGTTGTTTGTTTACCGTCCAAAGCAAAAGGTAAAGTAAATATCTACTTTAACACAATGTTGAGACGTCTCGGAGTTGGTATATTTAAGTAGAGGGGTGCAAACAGTTTTGCGTTGTTTCTGTACAGTAATTATTATAAATTATTACTAATTATCGGGGCGGGAATTGCTACTGCGCATCCTGCAAAATGATTTTTCCTTTGATGTACAATGATTTAACTTCCCAAATTAAAATGTCTTTTTACTTCTGTGTTGCATGTTCTGTGTCAATCATGTATGCCACGCCCCAAGCTGCACAGTACTGCCCACGAGGCACTACACTGTTATATAACCGGGCCTCAATCCTACCTGGAATAGTTTTGTTGTGGTGAGGATAACAAAAGGTAATAGACTTAGACAACCATACTTTCATACAGGCTGTTCCCTTCTTCTTACCTTCATAAGAAAATAACAATTGATCCAAAGATCTTAAAGGACCACTGCGGGCAAATGATGAAAAAATATTTATTATCTTGCCATGATTTACTACATCTCCCAAAGCTGCCTGCAGCAAAATAAGTACTCATTCCTAATTTTATTTATTTTTTTCACTCTTGCCTGCCCTCATGGGGCACTTACAAAGGAACACCTAAAAAAAATGCCAAGTTTGAGAGTCTCCAGCTCATGTGTCATTGATTGGTCTGCACTGAGTTTTACAGATGTCGTTCCTACTGATGTACTACACATTCTCTGAAAGAAGCTTGCAAATGTGTCAACAAATTACTGAGATATAAAAGACTTTTCACAAGGAACAGTTTTGCAAGTTTCGATTCCTGGCCAAGTTACTCCTCACATCTTCCCCTCCTTCAGTGGGCTAGATTCTCACATTTCCAGTTGGCTAGATTCAGCTATTTAGTCAACTTTGCATGACAATAGACATCAAACAAATCACAGCCACTAAAACTGCTCTCTCATATAGATCAGTTTAGAGTTTAGGACAATCTATCCATTTCTTAAAATGTGCACAGTAATCCATTCTGGCTGCTCACATGGTTATCTTTGCATACTTTTTTCTTATAGCATAACCTGAACTTATGGCATTTAATGCTAAACTTTACAACAGTTCTCAATTTCTGTTACTATTGCTTTATGTAGTTTGTCTTAGTTGTATACTTGCATGTCTCTCATTCTCTCAGCAACAGACTCCTGGAGAAAACTTCCAAATCAGATACTTGTATTGAAAGAGTACCAGCAGCTGTAGCAGTGATACCATACTCAAACAATGCACTCAAACACAGTACTAGCAAACATAGGGAAATGTATATGTCTCAATCAAGCAATGATGAAATACCTAGGGATTACACTGAGCATAGGTTTACTCTTAATTTCTCCATTTCGTAATGCATAACATTCACACTGCACTTACAAAGGCACACCTCTACTCCACACACACATAGCAACCCACACCCACACAACATACGAGTCAACTTGAAAGCCTTTCCTACCTCTCTGCAAAACACTGCTTAATGCTAGAAGTCTAAATCTCAAAATGCACTCGCTCGAAGTACTCCTTAAAATGGAGAACATCGACCTTTGTGCTGTAACAGAGACCTGGTTCAAAGCAGCAGAAAGCACCCCTGCACTATCAGGCTATAACTAATTCCACACCTTTAGGTTCATAGGTAGGTACTAGGCTATCTGCCCAAAGGCATGTATAAGCCTAGCAAGACTGTGTCGGCTTTTGCCACCCCATTGATTAATTAACTGAGCCTCTGTCAAGCAGAGCCAATGAAGTGATCCCAGGGGTGTATTTTCTGTTACCCATCCACTCGTCAAGGCTTCTCTTGAAGAGAGTTAGTGAGGGGCTCTGCCTAATGTAGTTAGGAATTTTGTTCCAAAGCATGGGGAGTCTCTGTGACAGGAATCTATCCCTCCAGCATGTTCTATTTATTGTTGTGGCGAGGTTTAGCTCACTAGAGCGCATGGCTCACAGTGACTTGGATTTCTTTAGGTGGAGCATGTCCATCAATTCTGAGTTGGACATGGCTTTGTAAGTTAGGCAGAGATCACCTCTGAGTAAGCGATATGCCACTGAGTACAGCCGGAGTTTTTTTTAGTCAGGCTCCATAGGACATATGTTTGAGGCCAGTAATCCTCTTGGTGAGGTGCTTTTGTGGTCTTTCAAGCTGTTGGAAGTATCTTGTGAAGTACATCCCAAATGGGGCATTGTACTCTATGATGGGTCTGATGAGTGACGAGTAGAGGGGCACTATAACCTCTTTATTTCTAGATGCGAACCCCTTAGTAATTAGATGGGCCACATAGAAGGATTTCTTAACTACTTTGGCAATATGATTGTCAAAGGTGAGATTACTATCTACCTGGGTCCCCAGATCTCTTATTACCTCTTCTGTATTAAGGGGGCTGCCGCCTATGTGGTAATTCATGGGTGTTTTGTTTTTCCCAAACGGGATGCCTATGCATTTTTTGGCATTTAGCTTGAGGCCATGACTTTGACACCAGGTGTCTGTCTCAGTAAGGTCTTTTTGGAGGACGTCCGTGTCAGCCGGAGAGTCAGTTATGGCTCCCAGTTTGCAGTCATCGACGAACTAGGTTAGCCATAGTCCTCCTGTGTTTGCCTGTACTTCTGAGAAATATATGCCGAACAGTAGGGGTCCCAGAATCAAGCCTTGTGGGACACCACTTGTGACTGGTTTAGAGTCAGACCTGGAGCCCGCTATTCTTACAGTGTGAGTTCTGTCTGTAAGCCAGTTGGCAACCCATCTTGTGACGTAGGGGTTTATGTTCAGGCTGGTGAGTTTTTCAATAATACCCGAGTGAGGAATGGTGACGAACGCCTTGGCGAGATCAAGGTAGGCTGTGTGAACCACCTTTCCCTCGTCTATGGCCTTGGTAACTGTCTCTAAGAAGTCAATCAGGTTTAGTAGGCATGATCTGCCCATAACAAAGCCGAACTGGGTCGGGTCAAGTGTTTGGAGGTTCCCAATGTCTTTGTTAATGAGTTCCATGATGATGCACTCCATAGTCTTGCAGACCAGGCTAGTCAGGCTTATGGTCCCAGAATTTGGACTGAAGCTCCAAAGCTGGTGGTGTTTCCATATTCATAAAGGATTCGCACACCTCCAGACTGGTAGCCCAACATAACGCATCAGAGATACTTCAGGTGCAGCTAACATTGGGTAAGACAGCGATTCAGGTCGTAGCCTGCTATAGGTCCCCAACCATGTCCCAAGACTCGCACTCCATGTTCCTAAGCACCCTGGAGAATTTTAGGGTCCAACCTAACACTCTCATACAGGGTGACTTCAACTACCCCTCCATTAACTGGGAAAACTGCTCATGTACCAATACACTTGCCCAACATTTCCTGGAATTCATTAATTCCAATGCCCTGGACCAGCTCGTTCTTACCCTCACTAGAGGTAGCAACATCCTTGACCTGGTCATTACTAACATGGGCAACTGTTGCTCTACACCAATAGTCAACTCCTCCCTGGTTAGATCCGACCACAAACTAATCACCTTGGAAATCCACATCCCCCCCACCCCCCCCCCCATCCCCGCAAAGGTAACCACCATGAAAAACTTCTCTAAATCTAACTTTGGGCTTGAAAAACAGCGGTGACTAACTTCACAGCACCCATGCAAATGGAGAATAGTTACATGACTGTCGAATCATATACCAACGCACTGTATGAACACGTACACAAATGCATGGATTTCGCCATACCCAATAGAACCAAGACGGTCTCCTCCAAAAGGAAGCAATCCGGTGACCTCTTGCCATAAACAAACTCTACATCAGAATGAAGAAACTGATGCGGAATAAAGTGAAGTCCCAAAACTGGAAAAACTCCCTTATCAGCCTCAGCAAAAAGTTGAGATCCCTCATCAAATCCTCTAAAGCTAGCTATGAGAAGAGAATTGCAGCAGATAGTAAAGACAACCACAAGGCCTTCTACAGTTACGTAAAGAATCTCCACTGCAATACCCAAATTTGCTCTGAGCTACTGCACAATGGTACCTCCTATACTGAGCCAACAGATATTGCTAATATACTGGCCGACAGATTCAGTGTCAACTTTAACACCCCCCAAAGCACCAATCACAATACCAGTAGATTGCCAGGCACCCAGCATTACTGCTGCACAGGTTAAAACAGCACTGTCCAAGGCCATGAATACAGCTTCTATGGAACCTGACAATATCCCTGGCTGTGTTCTACATGAACTACAGAGTGAATTGGCACCACACCTGTGTGCCATGTTCAATCACAGCCTCACGTCAGGCTTTGTCCCTACCAAATGACGCACTGCTACAGTCATCCCTCTCCACAAAGGAGGAGCAACTACAGACCCTGGGAACTATCACCCTCATTAGCCTGATGACTCTGATATGCATAACTATGGAACGCGTTATCATAGACCTAATAAACAAGGATATAGGGAATCGAATCTCCAAACTTTGGATCCCACACAGTTTGATTTTGTGAGGGGTAGATCATGCCTGCTCAACCTGGTTGACCTCTTTGAGTCAGTCACCAGAGCTGTGGATGAAGGCAAGGTGGTTCATACAGCCTACCTTGATCTGGCCAAGGCCTTTCATACCACCCCCCCCCCCCTCAGGAATCATAGGAAAAATTCACTAGGCATCAACCCCTATATCACTAGGTGGGTTGCAAACTGGATCACAAATAGAACCCAATGTGAAAGTAGCTGACTCCAAGTCAGAATGCCGACCAGTCAAGAGTGGAGTCCCACAGGGTTCGGTCCTGGGTCCTTCTCCTGAAGTCCAGACCAACACAAAGGGACTCTGGCTGACAAAGTTCACAGACGATTGCAAGTTGGGAGCTATTAATAACTCCCCAAGTAATGCTGACATCCTGCAGAAAGGCCTCACTGAGACCAACAACTGGTGTCAGAACCGTGGCCTTAAGCTCAATGCCAAAAAATGTGTCGTCATCTCCTTTGGGAAAAACTTGGTTCCCATGAATTACCACATCGATGGTAGCAAAAAGGAAAAAAGAGGTCCATTGTCTCCCTCTACTCTTCCCTCATTAGGCCAATCATTGAGTACAATGACCCATTTGGCATGTACTTCACTAGACACCTGCAACAACTGGAGAGGTCACAAAAGTACCTCACAAAGATGATCCTAGGCCTTAAACACTTGTCCTATATGGACAGACTAAACAAACTCCAACTATTCTCCATCTCATATCGTCTACTTAGAGGCGATCTCTGCTTGACTTACAAAGCCATGTCTGACCCAACTCTGTTAGAAATCCTACATCTAAAGAAATCCCAGTCCCTACACAACACACGCTCCAGAAACCTCAACCTCATTACCACAATCAACAGACCGTGCTAGAGGGACAGGTTCATAACCTAGAGACTGCCCATGCTATGGAATAGACTTCCCATACATGTCAAACAGAGCACCTCACTGGCCCTCTTCAAGAGAAATCTTGATGAGTGGATGGGAAATAGAAAATTCACCCCAGGGATCACTCCAATGGCTCATCTTGACAGAGGCACTGGGAACTAATGTCGGGTGGCATGATGCCGGTGTAATCCTATGGGCTAGGCTTGTAAAGGCTCCAGGGCTACTAGCCTAGTACACACCTATGAACCTAAAATGGCTTTGGCAATTGAAAACGATTGACGGTTGTCAGTTCAGGACTCCCATCCATACCTCTCAACTGTACTGATTTTTGCAGAAAGTCCAGATTTTTTGACTCACAGCTTTTGTCTGTTTTGCATAAAGTTGTAGTTTTCTATCCAATCACTGGCAAATCATTGAACATTGAAGTCAGAAAATAATGACAGGTGTTTGATTTTCAGACTTCATACCCTTAAGAAAATTTCACGCTAATGCAAACCTGTTATCAACTTTCTAAGTTTGCAAGAGCAATATTTAAAAGTTGTCCATACTTTCGGGCCTTTGTCCCCCATTATTTATGGCCTCATCTAGATTTCTTGTTCTAAGATGTTGAGAGGTATGCTCCCATTCCTTCCAATTGGAGCCAGTTCACTGCACTTAAACAAGTGTCCCCCTCTGCAGGGCAACAAGTAGATGTCAGTGAAGATTTGCTTTATAGTTCTTTTACACCACACAAACACACAAAACAATGATACATGGCTAATGTGGACAAATCTGTTTGTTCAATGTCACCACACTTGTCTCCAAACCCAGTTTTATGACACCTGCTAGCCATTCACTTGTCAGTCTGCAGCAGTCCATCCCATATCTCCTTTTCCTTGGTTTCATTTCTCTTACTTGTAATGTTGCTTTTACTCATTTTTCTCCTGCCTCCCATATCTACCCTAATTACTACTTCTAATGAATACTTTTTCTCACTCTCCCCCCTCCTCCTCCTTATCCACCATTTGAACTTTCCACTCTGACATTTGCTATATAAGTGGATAATGAACTGTCACATTTATAACATGTCAGCACATTGCAATGGTACATAATACTGTATTTAGTCTAATTATGTATGAATATGTAAGTGGGATTTTGATGACAGCATCAAGGAAACCTTTTCCTTCCTTCTGTGTTCTTAAGTTTTGGATTTTTCTTAGTATGTTGATTGATATTGTATTTATCTTGTTTTAATGATGGTGTGTGTGTGTGTGTTATTGTTACATGTGCACTAACATTTGTATCAATCTATGTATTTATGGTATACTGTAATAATGTCAATTTTCACCTGTGTCTATGTATTTTCTGTTTTTTTTTTTTTGTGCTCAGCGTACTCCCTAGCAATTTCATCATTGCTTGATTGAGACATATACATTTCACTGTGTTTGTCAGTACTATGTTTGAGTGCCCTGTTTGGAATATGATATCACTGCTACAGCTGCTGGTACTCTTTCAATACAAGTATCTGATTTGGAAGTTTTCTCCAGGAGTCTGCTGCCGAGAGGATAAGACACGTGCAAGTATACAGCTAAGACAAACTACATAAAGCAATAGTAACAGAAAGTACTGGGTCACATCAGAGACTTGGGAGGTAACTCAGAACTGTTGTAAAACTTAGTGTTAAATACCATAAGTTCAGGTTATGCTATAAGAGAATAACTACGCAAAGATAACAATGCGAGCAGCCAGAATGCCTTACAAACTGAATATTTTACTGTGCACATTTTAAGAAATGGATAGCTTGACCTAAACTCTGGACTGATGTGTGTGCTTTGGTCTTTTTTTTTTTTTATAAATATTTCCTGGGAAATGCTATTCAGAAATGAACAGACATATGAGGGAACAGTTTTAGTGGCACACCAGGCTGTGATTTGTTTGAGGTCTATTGTCATGCAAAGTTGACTAAATAGCTGAATCTAGCCAAGCTGGAAATGTGAGATTCTAGCCCACTGAAGGAGGGGAGATGGGAAGAGTAACCTGGCCAGGAATTGAAACTTGCAAAACTGGCCTTTACAAAAACATCTTTTTTATCTCAGCAATTTGTTGACAGTTTTGCAAGCCCCTTTCAGAGAATGTGTAGTACATCAGTAGGAACAACATTTGTAAAACGCAGTGCATACCAGTCAATGACACATGAGCTGCAGGCTCTCAAACTTGGCAGATTTTTTAGGTGTTCCATTCTAAGTGAATGGAAGTCTAGTCTGACAACAAATGGTAGGACTATTTATTCTCACAATCTGTGCATTATGGGACAGATTTAGCTTTCCAAAGGAATCATGATGTCTGCCCCCATGAGGGCAGACAAGAGTAAAGAAAAATAAAATAAAATTAGGAATGAGTACTTATTTTGCTGCAGGGAGCTTTGAGAGGTGCAGTAAATCATGGCAAGATAAAAGATGTATGTACTTTCATTGTTTGTCTGTAGTGGCCTTCAAAGATTTAGTTCTGTCAAGATAGTACTAGAGTTTTCTGTGGACATCCAAGGTATGAAGTATCCTTTCTCATTTTTAGGTTCAGGAAAGAAAATGGGGAGCTGGATAGTTTGGCTTAAAGTAATCTAGGATACCACTTTAGGCATAAAAGAGGGATTAGTGCTCAAAGAAACCCTGCCCCTGAAGAAAATGAAATAAAGTTGACTCATAATAAAAGCTTGTATCTCAGATACCCTTCCTGCAGAGGTCAGAGTAGTCAGTAAAAGTGTTTTCCATGTTAAGAACCTCAAGTCAGCCAGAAGATCTGGTTCAAATGAGCAAGTGTTAGCTTCTCTAACATAAAATTAAGATTCAAAGAAGGAACCACCAGTTTTCTTGGAAGTCTCGTATCCAAAACCTCTTTCAAAAACATTTTGACATGAGAATGCATTAACAGAAGAGGATCCATGGGTAGACACACTGAAATGGCCAATAAATGAACCTTGATGGAGGGGTAATAAAGGCCATAGAATAATAACTTACATAAATATTGTAAAACCAGAGAACAACTAGCCCTGAATAGGTGCTTGTTATATTGTGGGCACCAATGGAAAATCTCTTCCATTTGCTAATATGTGATTTTCTAGTGTTAGGCTTTTTTGCTTCCATTAGTACCTGCCTCAGTAATTAGGTGCCTAAAATGAATTAAGACCCTATCATCCAGACAGTCACCTGAAGTTGACTGAGGTCAGGGTGTATCAAACACCCTGAAGTTGTTGCGAGTAGACCCATTCTGAGAGGAAGTTTGTGGTAATTGCCCCTGGCCATTTCCAAAAGAACAGAGAACCACTATTGCCTAAGTCAGAATGACCACCAGGATCTTGGGGGATTCTTTCTAAATCTTCAGAAGTATCCTAGATATCAGTGGAAAGGGTAGAAAAGCATACAGGAGCATTCCTGTCCAACGGAAAAAGGCATCTGTCTACCAGGTCTTCTTGCATGGAGTCATGGAGCAGAATCTTGCCAGCTGATAGTTCAAAGAGGTGGCAAATAGGTCATCTTGTGGAACTCCCCAAAGATGGATCAAATCTTGGAATACACCCTAATCCAGCTTTCATCTGTGAATATCTGCTCTTGTCCTGCTCAGATTGTCTGCCACACAATTTTGCTCTGACATAATGTAGGATATCTATAGAGAGAGATTGCGCTCTGAAGCTGCATCCCACGTTAACATGGCTACCCTGCAAATGGTGTATGACCTGGTTTCCCCCTTGCTTGTTGATAAACCAGGTGACTGTAGTATTTTCTATAACAACTTGAAGAGGTCCTGGGGACCAAATATGATTGAAAGAGTTGAGTTCCTTGATTATGGCAAGCATTTAATATCAAAACCATAAGCATAGGAGCACAAGCCAAACTCAGCAAAATCAAAGAGGTGCACCAGTGTGAGGGCAAGCACCTCTTATATTTATGTGCTTGCATCTGTCCTTGGTGTCCCACGCACACTGCACTTCCATCCCTCCTGAAACTGTTTCCCAAGCAAAGTACAAGGCATCTGTGGTGACTGACTGCTTTGGAACAGGGTGGGAGAAGGGAAGACTTGGATTTAAGGGTATTTGCTGTCTCTATCAGGTGATTTCCATTCTGACAAATCCCAGTCCTGGGATTTGAAAAGACAAAGGATGTTGGTGCTAGGACAACAGACTTCAGATATCATTATAGCCTTCTTGTGTGGAGTTCTTGTCAGGAGTATCAAAAGAATCATGGATACCATGAGACCCAAACTCCTAAGATATTCCCTTTAAGTAACAAAAGTCTGAGTCGAATACCTTAAAAATAGATCTATATATAAATCTATTTTTTTTATGTGGAATTAAAGCTCTTTAAAATGAGGTGTCTAGCTGAAACCCCAGGAACAAAATCCTGTGTGATGGAGTCGAAAAATACTTTTGAATGTTCTCTTGGAATCCCAGGCTGTGTAAGAGATTGACACATTCAAAAAGAATCTGCAAAGATATTAAAACATCTACTTTTGAAATAGTCGAATTGTATATGCTCAGACTCATATGATCAACTATTTAAAAACTAAAACATATCCTTATTATCTTAAACAGTGAATTGTCCTGAGATCACAGTACAGTGGGGATCGGGAAATATGCCCATTTCCCCCCTGTAATGTGATCACGGAGTTGGGGTGTGTTTGTGTGTGTGTGTGTGTGTGTGTGTGTGTGTGCGCGTGTGTTTTATATATATGTATGTATTTATATATATCATATAAAATTCAACTATTTAAAAAGTCAGTCTTGATATGGATCCCAAGGTCCCTTATTTAGTCATTCTGACTTGCTGGACTGCCTTAGGTTTGGGTGTTCCAGAATAATTTTTTGGAACCCCCTTGACATTTCTTCTTAAACATCTGTTTATCTGTATATTTTGTGATGAGACTGCCCCCCCCCCCAAAAAAAAACTGGATGAGAAGAAAATTTATAAAAAGTCTGAAAAATCTTACAGATTTCCCTGGATCAGCTTGCCCCTCTTATCACACTTTTTGATCACCTCTGCATCTGATAGGCCAAAAACTAAATCGCTATCCAAACAAGTATTTAGAATCTCATTTTTAACATCTGAGAGGTTCTAGGAATGCAGACATGCACACTTCCTCATAACAGTATCCATAGCCCTGGAAGGACAAACGGAGCCATACACACACTGTAAAACAATGAGTAGTGACTTGAGCAGTAGATGAAACTAAGGTAATTAATACAGATTCTCTCCTCACAAGAACAAACTGCAGGTAAAACATTCCTCATACTTGCATAATTTGTCAAAGCAAACTTTAAACATATGAGCCTCAGTATTCAAAATTCTGAAAATCAAACTTGCAGAAATTTACACTTTTTTTCCCATGCTTATCACTAATTTTCCCATCCTGATCAGACAGAATAGGATTGGAATTAACTAAATACTCAGCAGCAGCGGGATCAACTAAAGCTATTGCTGCTGGGTTAGGTTTGGAAATAGCGTATAAAAAATTAAAAGAGTGAGGAACTTTATACATCCTATATGCCTTTTTAGTGGCAGCTGGCTGACCACCAGGGAGACTACAGGCATAACAGAAACTGAAAGTCAGAGTCTGAATCAGAAATCTGAAGGAAAAACCCTGTATCCATTCCTGGATCTTTCTGTTCAGATTCAGAATCTTGAATCTCTTCAGGAAAGTCTTTCTTTTACCAGAAAGTACTTTATAAGAAGGATGAATAGCCTGAATTAAACACTGAGCCAGACCAAATAAACTACTCCTATCCAAAGACAACCGAGGAAAAGTAGACACATGAGCCAATCATATTACTAATGGCAACAGGTGCTTCCCCAGGGATGGGCACAGCATTCTGACACAATAGGGAAACCTTCCTTGTTCCCTCTCCCAGGACCAAGAGTGGCTCTCTCTTGCCCACTGAGGAGACTCCTACAGCTGCACAGGATGTGACTAACCCCGGTCCATAGTGGCTGTAATTACTACACCAGAAGGATCCAGGGTAAAAGGTGAGTTGTTTGAGGTACAAAAAAGAAAGACCACCACAAAGTCACTCACCTGCAGCTGAGGCAAATTGCTGGCTTGATGTGCTGGAAAAGACTGCTTAATTTGTTTTCTTTCTGTGGCTGGAAGAAGGACTGACCATCTGAACCAGTACTCTTTTCCTTGGTCAAGCCAAAAACTGTACCTCTTTTTTGACATAAAAACAGTAAAAAAAAAAAAAAAAAAAACACTTTGAAATACTATACTAGCCTTACAAAAGTAAAATGAACACAATTTCTCCACAGAAACACCACTTTTAAACTGACAGAAAAGATGAGCACTCCGCTTAAAAGAACATTACAGACTCGAGACAGTCACCTAAAACACAACACTGCTAGCTTTAAAATAACTTTCCTGAAGAAGAAAGTAATAAAACAGCAACACAATTGAGAAAACTGAACCCCCCCCCAAAGGGAACTTATCTACTTAGCAAAGGAAACCACCAGCCAACTGTCGATCCTCGAAAGTCTCAGAGGAGCATACTGTTCTGCATCAGTAAAGCTCTAAAAGGCTTTGCACCCAAACTTGTCTTTTAGTCAGCTCAGCTCAAGTTGCCTGACAGTTTGGGCATGTGGAAAGTGCCCTGAAGTTTTGGAAACTGGTTGGCTTATATCCTTTACCAGATATAAGCTATAGTTAAGTTTACTGCAGCAATGATCAATATGATGAACATAAAATTTTAACATATGAGCCTGACAATTCAAATGTCTGAAAAACAAAGTTGCACAAGCATACATTTTTTTTTTCTCATACTTATCAATAATCTTTCCATCCTTATTAGAAAGAGTAGGATTGGAATTAACTAAATGTTTAATAGCAGTAGGATTAACTAAAGCTGTAGCTGCTGGGTCAGGTTTGAAAGTGTGCATAAAAACCTGAAAGACTGAAGAACTTTATACATCTTAGCTGCCTTTTTAGGAGCAGTTGGCTGACTATCAGGAAAACTGCAGGCAGTAACATACATATCCTCCAAAGCTGACAAAAATGGAGGAACAGGTGAAGGTTCTGGAAATTCCTTCTGCAACATCTCATAGTATTTTCTTTAGGACTGATAAACCTCAGTGTTCTCCCACTGAAAACACCAGTACATTCTGGAAATGGTCTTAGAGAAGAACAATGAGAATAAGAAACGCATCTGTCCTCAGAATCTGAATCATAAATCTCAGCAGAAAACCCTCTATCTGCTTCATATTCATGTCCAGATTTACAATCATAAATCTCTTCTTGAAAAAAGAAACTAGTTTATAAGAAGGATCAATAGACAGGATTAAATCCTGAGCTAAACCCATTAAATTACTCCTGTGCAAAGAAACGTGAGGAGGAGTTGATACATGTTCAGTTTTTCTGTTTCTCAGGGCCTCCAGTGTTATTAATGACAACAGCAGCTTCTCCAGAAACAATCAACATGATGAACATTTATAATTTATTATCTGAAGTTAAGTTGGAAATTTTGGAAGCTTACCAGGATTGGTTAGGACAATTACAATGGAGTCAGTGGTTAGAGCAGACACTAAACCATTTTAAATACATCCTGAAAATAACTGGTCGCAAAAAGAGACACTGCTGTTCATTAAGTATGTCTTATATATATTACCAAATAATCAATAAGAGCCAGAGCTTTACCCGTGGAATTCTGACATAGGGCCTGTGTAACTTCTACATGAACTGAGTTGCTCCGTTACATCTATTTCCTGAAGAATTTAGATCTGAAAATGCATCTTATTAAAATGTTCTTCACTTATATCTAAACTGGGAGTTGGAGTGCCTGTGAAAATTTTGAGAAAATAATGGAATTTAAGAAGGAATTTGA